>NC_064615.1:1118708745-1119035640 GCF_023898315.1 Schistocerca nitens
CCTTGTTTTTCTTGTAGCAACACTATGGATATTCATTTAAACTTAACAGTGATATTGCTATTGGCTGACTACATTACATGTCGTATGCTCTGAATATCCGCTGTCATCGGCTGGCAAGATCACGTGACATGAGCTATAACTGGCCTACAAAAACACTTCACAATCTCGATTTCAATACTTTGGAAGGAAACAGGAGGTGTTCGGTGAAATTCGCATTTATACTTTCGTAATATGAAAAAATGCAGCATACTTGTCGCTGCATATCGAAGATCTTTCCAAAATGGATTTTTTTTTTTTTTTTATGCTCCTCAGTTTCGTCTTCTAAAATGCATTCTCACGCTGGTGCATAAAACCATAGCTTCAAAGGTTTTACAGTTCCAAGGGAAAATGTGCTGTCACTTAACATGGAAAAGTTGTATTTTCACCCAGAAGAATGTGTATTTTTAACCGGAAGATGTGGGAGAAAACCAGGAATTTTTTATCCTTGTCCGCATATACACCCTGATAAACTGGAAGAGATACAGAAAGTTAATTTTAAACTTATGTACAGTGTTTCACCAACCACAATGCAGTCACACTGTGAATGTTGTTCTTCATTACTGTATTAGTTATCTCCTGTTCATAAGCAGCTGGAAAAGCTCAGACTGCTGTCAAGCAATTGGAAGCTGTCATGAATGGGTGTATTGGAAGGGCTAGTGAGAGTCTTACTAGAGATCCAGAAGGTATTGCAAGTACTTTCCTCTCCTCTGGACACCCCCTCTATTAAAGGAAGTAATAGGATCTGTCACTATACATCACTTGGCTGTGTGTGGTATGTCAGTGGTACACTCTGTTCATCAAGAATAGACTGATTTCAACAAACACTAGTGTGATGATTGGTCAGAAGCTGTAGCATATGTGCACTGGTATTGTTATGCTCTTGGAAGTAGGTCCTTCGTATCTGTTAGATATACACTCCTGGAAATGGAAAAAAGAACACATTGACACCGGTGTGTCAGACCCACCATACTTGCTCCGGACACTGCGAGAGGGCTGTACAAGCAATGATCACATGCACGGCACAGCGGACACACCAGGAACCGCGGTGTTGGCTGTCGAATGGCGCTAGCTGCGCAGCATTTGTGCACTGCCGCCGTCAGTGTCAGCCAGTTTGCCGTGGCATACGGAGCTCCATCGCAGTCTTTAACACTGGTAGCATGCCGCGAAAGCGTGGACGTGAACCGTATGTGCAGTTGATGGACTTTGAGCGAGGGCGTATAGTGGGCATGCGGGAGGCCGGGTGGACGTACCGCCGAATTGCTCAACACGTGGGGCGTGAGGTCTCCACAGTACATCGATGTTGTCGCCAGTGGTCGGCGGAAGGTGCACGTGCCCGTCGACCTGGGACCGGACCGCAGCGACGCACGGATGCACGCCAAGACCGTAGGATCCTATGCAGTGCCGTAGGGGACCGCACCGCCACTTCCCAGCAAATTAGGGACACTGTTGCTCCTGGGGTATCGGCGAGGACCATTCGCAACCGTCTCCATGAAGCTGGGCTACGGTCCCGCACACCGTTAGGCCGTCTTCCGCTCACGCCCCAACATCGTGCAGCCCGCCTCCAGTGGTGTCGCGACAGGCGTGAATGGAGGGACGAATGGAGACGTGTCGTCTTCAGCGATGAGAGTCGCTTCTGCCTTGGTGCCAATGATGGTCGTATGCGTGTTTGGCGCCGTGCAGGTGAGCGCCACAATCAGGACTGCATACGACCGAGGCACACAGGGCCAACACCCGGCATCATGGTGTGGGGAGCGATCTCCTACACTGGCCGTACACCACTGGTGATCGTCAAGGGGACACTGAATAGTGCACGGTACATCCAAACTGTCATCGAACCCATCATTCTACCATTCCTAGACCGGCAAGGGAACTTGCTGTTCCAACAGGACAATGCACGTCCGCATGTATCCCGTGCCACCCAACGTGCTCTAGAAGGTGTACGTCAACTACCCTGGCCAGCAAGATCTCCGGATCTGTCCCCCATTGAGCATGTTTGGGACTGGATGAAGCGTCGTCTCACGCGGTCTGCACGTCCAGCACGAACGCTGGTCCAACTGAGGCGCCAGGTGGAAATGGCATGGCAAGCCATTCCACAGGACTACATCCAGCATCTCTACGATCGTCTCCATGGGAGAATAGCAGCCTGCATTGCTGCGAAAGGTGGATATACACTGTACTAGTGCCGACATTGTGCATGCTCTGTTGCCTGTGTCTATGTGCCTGTGGTTCTGTCAGTGTGATCATGTGATGTATCTGACCCCAGGAATGTGTCAATAAAGTTGCCCCTTCCTGGGACAATGAATTCACGGTGTTCTTATTTCAATTTCCAGGAGTGTATTATTACTAAGTTACATTAAATGGAACTTTAAGAAATCCTAATGTATTAATAGCCATGAACATTTCTCTTAAATTATGCTTTAAATATGTAATTTTTATTTCAGTAATCATGTACAGTCACAGTCTCTGTACTGTTGTACTCTGATAGTCGCAATGTTAATATGCTGTAAGGAAATGGCTGAGACTGCTTCCTGCTCCATAGTGAAACATAAACATGTGTGTGGAACATGCTTAAAAAGGGTTGTGTTCTTAAAAGATTGTGTTCTTAAAGATTTTCTTAAATTTACAGAAAAAAATCTGTTATGAAGTTTTCCAGTGGACTGTATTTGAGGTAGTTGAACTACAAATACACACTGGAAGTATAGCAGACTCAGTGGCGTAGTAAATTGATAATTTGATGGAATTTATAGATTGCTGGTTCTAGCCTTGTCTTGGTCATCCTTTCTTTTCCAATTTGAAATCCCAGCATCTCGTAATTGTAAAATTCATCATCCTTTTTCATGAATAATACACGTCTTCTTGTTTCTAATTACATATTTGATTCACTATTCCTGTTTTTATTTTAAATATAAATTATTAATTATTGATATTTTAGGAGATAATGTTACTAAAGGCTGCTTAAATTAGGAATATGTAGGAAGTTAAATTTTAGGACAAAAATGGAAAATCGATTACTCTTTATTTCGACTATGTTAATTGTTTTACACCACGGATGTAGTCTGACACAAAGCAGAGTGATAAATGTTGTAGAAATATGAAAAACAATATTTTCACAGCATTGAGCACATCATAAAAATGTTGCAGTTTAACATATGCCACTCAACAATTACAATATGAACCTAACAGAAATGATCTGGAGCCAAGTAAAAAGGGATTTCTCATGAGAAATAACAAGAGTGTTAAGCTGCCAGACGTACTTGAACTAATGCATTCAGCTCTTTCACATGTCACTGCCATACGCTGGTGGGATATAGAACAACAGGTCATACAATAAGAGGATAAAATTTGGCACGTGGGTGGCTTTATGTATCCTGTTTTGGTTGGCAGGAGAGCCAACACCGTGTTACTAGAGGATGCCAAAAGACACGCGTTTTAGCCCACGCAGGCTGGCGTGAGGTCTGGAACAGGACAAGGAAATTAGAATGTAGAAAAAAGGACGTAGCTGGTGGAATACCTAACTTTAATCCATTAATGGTGAACGTAGGTCTGGACGGTACATGATTCACAATATCAATAGTAACTGATAATGGCGCCTTGCTAGGTCGTAGCAAATGACGTAGCTGAAGGCTATGCTAAACCATCGTCTCGGCAAATGAGAGCGTATTTTGTCAGTGAACCATCACTAGCAAAGTCGGTTGTAGAACTGGGGTGAGTGTTAGGAAGTCTCTCTAGACCTGCCATGTGGCGGCACTCGGTCTGCAATCACTGATAGTGGCGACACGCGGGTCCGACGTATACTAACGGACCGCGGCCGATTTAAAGGCTACCACCTAGCAAGTGTGGTGTCTGGCGGTGACACCACATTCCTCCCCCGCAAATCGGCGGACGGTTGTGGAATAAGGCTTCTGCCCGCCTTGGGGAGGACCCCATGTTGACGTATGTGACGAGGTGGGGAGCCTAACAACAGGCGAGGCTGTGCAACCCGCACCCTGCCATTCGGACTGCGGGGAGCTAGGAAACGCCTGAATACCTGCTCCAGGGTGCACGCCAACATGCGGTGTATGCGTCTGCAGAGATACAGGAGGGGCCGAAGGGTCGACCTCCATCGGGTCGGGGCACCTGACGGGCGAAGACGACATATGGTCCGGAGTGGGCAAGAGTTCCATGTCGGAGGACATCCGGTCACGGGAAGCGATCGGCGGCGCGTGACCCAGGGAGGTGCCTGGCGGTTGCAGCGACCCGTCTACTGCGGGCGTCGCTGGGGGGAGAACAGGCGGCGGTGGCGGTGGCGGTGGCGGCGGCGCGTCGCCATGGGGCAAAATGGAAGGCAGCGTCGGGAACACCTGGGGCTGAGGCGAGCCAGTAGATGGGTCCCCAGGGCGCTGACCGGACGGCACCGTCGCTGAAAGCAGACGGCGAGCGGCAGATCCCATGCGACGACAGAGGCGCAGCTGGTTGAAATGCCGACGCACCTCACCAGAGGCCTCCAAAACCAGATACATAGTGCATCCGAGACAGCAAAGAATGCGCCCTTTGAGCCAACGCCGTGAACCTCGGTAGTGACGATAGTAGACAACATCGCCTGGAGCAAAAGCAGGTGTCTGCCGCTGCACAGGAACCTGATGTGGCGGATGTAGCAAAGACATCAAGGTTCGATGATGACGACCGTGGAGCAACTCAGCCGGCGAGCGACCATCTCGGGGCTGAGAGTGATACGAGGACAAAAAGAGCCATAACGTGTCCTCCCGAGAATGCGACTCTTTTAACTTCAACATCTGAGACTTGAAAGTCCTGACCAATCATTCAGTGGCACCGTTTGACTGTGGCGAAAACGGCGCAGACGTCAGATGTTGAATACCATTGGCCTTGCAGAATGACAAATTCTGCGGACATGAGTTGTGGGCCATTGTCGGAAACAATAGTCTGTGGAAGACCTTCAATGCAAAAGATAGCAGATAACACTTGGATGGTGGCAGATGATGTGGAAGACATCCGGACAACAAAAGGAAAATTACTGAATGAATCGACCACAACCAACCATTTAGCATTCCAGAACGGACCAGCAAAATCGATGTGCAAGCGTTGCCAAGGGGAAGTGGATTTTGGCCATGCAAAGAATTTCTGCGGTGGGGCTGATTGTTGTTCGGCACACACCATGCAAGAAGAGCACATATTCGTAATCGCGGCATCGATTCCGAACCAAGTACAGTGCTGATGAGCAAGTTGTTTCGTTCTCACTATACCCCAATGTCGTTGGTGGAGAAGCTTTAAGACAGAGGACTGTAACGAACGTGGTACCATGACCCTGGACTGATCATTATCAGAACGCAACAGCAAAACAACACGTTGAACAAAAAGTCGCTCCTGGTGAGCAAAAAATCGGCGAACCAACGGATTCCCGATCCGTGACTTTGACAAGGGCCATTGCGTAGCAACAAAACGCCGAACGGTAGCAAGGACAGGGTCAGCAGCTGTGGCTGTAGCTACATGACGAAAATCAATCAGAAACGATTTGACCACGTCATCGGTTGCCGAATCAATGAACATGCAAGCAAGTTCGGAGGAATCAAATGCTCTATCCTCAGCAACAGGCAAACGGGACAACACATCAGCGTTTCTGTGCTTAGCAGTGGACCGATACAAGATATCGTAGCGGTACTGCAAGAGGAAAATAGACCAGCGAATGAATTTCTGCGCTGTACGTGGAGGTACAGGCTTGGTCGGATGAAAAAGCGATGTCAAAGGTTTGTGGTCTGTGATGATGGTAAAGTGACGACCATACAAGAAATTATGAAACTTTGTAACACCAAATGCGAGAGCCAATGCTTCTTTCTCGATCTGTGAATAATTTCTTTGCGCAAACGAGAACAATTTGGACGCAAAGGCAATAGGGCGATCGTGCGATCCATCTTTGTGCACAAGCACAGCACCGATCCTGAATTCTGATGCATCTACCATCAACAAAAGGGGCTTCTGGGGATCGAATGGCGTAAGGCAAGTATTGGAAAGCAACGCCGATTTCAGCTGGCGAAAGGCGCGTTCGCATTCCGTCGTCCAGATGAACGGAACACCTTTACGGCGTAAGCGATGAAGCGGAGCTGAAATGGAAGAGGCACATGGCACATAGTTATGATAATAGTTGATTTTTCCCAGCACACTCTGTAGCTGCTTCAAATTCTGCAGCAAAGGCAAGTCTTGTATGGCACGGAGGTGCTCAGGACTGGGATGTATGCCTTGGGCATTGAGTACATGTCTCACGTAGGTCAAGTCATGAGCAAAAAACACACATTTGTCCTTCCACAAGCAAAGACCATTTTGTCGCAAGACCTGAAATAATGTTCTGAGATTGGCTAAATGTTCTTCTTCCGACTTTCCGGAGAACACAATATTGTCCAGATAATTTGCTGCAGTAGGGACCGATGCACAAACAGTTTGGAGATATTGCTGAAACAATGCAGGGGCGGATGCACGCCCGAATGGCAGTCGTTTGAAATGATACAAACCAAGATGCGTGTTAACCACCAACGCGCTGGGAGTCTTTGTCCACTGGTATTTGCAAGTACGCATCTGCTAGGTCCAACTTCGAAAAATATTTACCCGGGCACAGTTTGTCAAAAAGATCTTCCGGGCGGGGTAAAGGAAAAGTTGCAATCACTAATTGCAGATTCACTGTTGGCTTGAAGTCCACACAGAATCTCAATTTTCCGGAAGGTTTTGGCAAAATTACTAAGGGTGATGCCCAGAGAGAAGCCTACACACGTTCAATTACAACTTGTGATTCCAAATCGTGTAATGTTTTTGTGACCTCATCACGCAATGCATGGGGAACATTGCGCGCTCTGAAAAATTTCGGTTGCATGTTTACTTTCAGTTCCAAATGTGCTTTATAGTTCGTAGCGCAACCAAGGCCCGGTGCAAAAATGTCTGCAAATTCTTCAAATAGACGAGAAACACTGTCTGAAGGCACAGTCTGGTTCACTGATAGGACCTGATTTACTATAGACAAGTTAAACAACTGAAATAAATTGAAACCAAACAAGTTCAGTGCAGAAGAAGAACGAAGGACGTAAAATGACACAATTTTTGTTTGTCCTTTGTATGTTGCAAGAAGGCTGCACTGTCCTAAGACAGGGATCTTTTGACCTGAATAGCTAGTTAACTTAACATTTGCGGCACGCAACAGAGGTGTGCCCAGCTGTTTGTACGTGTCTTGATTGATCAGTGAAACTGCAGCTCCGGTATCGAGCTGCAATGGTATCACTTTGCCATTAATGTCCAAGTCTACAAAAAGTTTATTGTCCTGCTGACGACAAGAGTGACTGTCTCGTGCAGCAGGAACTGTCACTGGCACATAATCACTTGCAACTTGACGGGATTTCCGGCGATGTCGATGCACACAATTTGAGGGACGAACACAGTCACTGGTAGAGAGAGTGGCACTGGGTGGAGTGGAATGAACTACATGAAATTCCATGGGCGAAGTTTCACGAGCCTGAGTATCCTTGGTTCGAATTCGGCGCGAAGCAAAGGGCCTGGAATGGTTGTGAGTTTCCGATCTGAGCTTTTTCTGGCAAACACTCTGAACATTTCCTTTTTTATTACAGAAAAAGCAAATAGCCTGGCATGACGGGCAATGCTCACGCGAATGTCTAGTAGTACACCGCGGGCATGATTTTAGCACTGCATTTGCTTGCCTGCACGGCACACGTGGCTGAGAGCCTGGCGGCAGCAGCGCAGCCGGGCGCAAGGGCTGTTTACTGCTCCGTGCAGCTCGCCCGGCGGGCCGGTTAACCTGACACACGGCTGGTGAAGTTTCAAATGATTCTTGAGCAAAGTCAAGTGTGTCCTTCCGATCCAATATGTCCATCACTTGTTGAAGGGAGGGATTGACTAGTTTCAAAATCTGTTCCCTTATACGAACATCAGAAACGTTCTGTGCAATTGCATCACGTTCCATAGTATCCGAATAAAGGAGTCCACATTGAAACTCAAAAGCACAATCCCTAGTAAGGCCTTGCAAGGTTGCAACCCACTCCCGATTAGTCTGACCTGCCGTACGTTTTGTACGAAAGAAGGTATACCTTTTCGCAACTACATTGACTGATTCTTTGAAATATGCATCTAATGCAGACAAAATTTCATCCTAGGACAGAGTTGCTACGTTGCGTCGGGGAAATAATTTGACTATCACATGGTACTTGTGGACGCCGACCGATGATAACAAAAACGGCTGCCGCTCGTTACCTTGAATTCTGTAGGCGGCGAGATGGAATCCAAATTGGCGTGACCACTCCTTCCAGCTTTCCAGTGCAGCATCAAAAGGTCGAAAAGTTGGTGCAAGAGCGTGTTGCAGCTGCGTGAGGGGTGGAGCGGTGGCTGCCGCATCATTTTGCATTGCCCGTTGACCCTGGACGAGATGTGCAAGAGCATCCAGTAAGGCCTGCGTCTGCTGATTCTGTAAGCGATAAAATTCAGACAGTATATCTGGAGATTGTGGCGAAGCCATTACACAAGTAAATCAGGGCAATATCGATAAGAACGCGGTTTTGCCTCGTCGCCAATGTTTTGGTTGGCAGGAGAGCTAACACTGTGTTACTAGAGGAGGCCGAAAGGCACGCGTTTTAGCTCACGCAGGCTGGCGTGAGGTCTGGAACAGGACAAGGAAATTAGAATTTAGAAAAAAGGACGTAGCTGGTGGAATACTTAACTTTAATCCATTAATGGTGAACGTAGGTCTGGGCGATACATGATTCACAATATCAATAGTAACTGATAATGATGCCTTGCTAGGTCGTAGCAAATGACATAGCTGAAGGCTATGCTAAACTGTTGTCTTGGCAAATGAGAGCGTATTTTGTCAGTGAACCATCGCTAGCAAACTCGGTTGTACAACTGGGGCGAGTGCTAGGAAGTCTCTCTAGACCTGCCGTGTGGCGGCGCTCGATCTGCAATCACTGATAGTGGCGACACACGGGTCCGACGTATACTAACGGACTGCGGCCGATTTAAAGGCTACCACCTAACAAGAGTGGTGTCTGGCGGTGACACCACATATCCTGTTATTTGTTGACTTGATATGAATGTATCAGAAAATGGTTCAAATGGCTCTAAGCACTATGAACTTAACATCTGAGGTCATCAATCCCATAGACTTAGAACTACTTAAACCTAACTAACCTAAGGACATCACACACATCCAGGCCTGAGTCAGGATTCGAACCTGTGACCGTAGCAGCAGCACAGTTCCGGACAGAAGCACCTAGAACTGGCTCAACGCATCAGATGACAGTTCCAAAACTAAAATGTATTTCTCAGATTCAGATAAGGAAGGAGCTAAGAGATTACCAGATGACTAACTGTGATTAATATCTTCAGTGGCTTCAGTGTTCAACAATATGGTGAAATTCCTGCAGCATACTTCTGCATCACTCATAGCTTGCTGAGAAAAATTAACCTGTGTTTAAGTTAGGAATTTTCATCTCTCAACAATATTATGGAAAGGATAGTTACTACTTACTGTATAGTGACACACACACACACACACACACACACACACACACACACACACACACAAAGACACGAACACATGACTGTAGTCTCAGGCCATGGCTTCAACTGCCAGAGACTCCAGTCATGTGTGTTTGAGTTGCGTTTGTGTGTGTGTCTGTTGTCTATTTTGACAATGGCCCTGTTGACCTAAAGCTTATTTCATGACAGTCTTTTTGTCGTGCCTATCTGTGGCTCAGCCTCTCTGCTATATGGTGAGTAGTAACTATCCATTTCATAATACTGTTAAATTCCATTACTTGAGTTTTCATTGCTCTTGTTTGTAATTAGAATACTATGTTAGGTAAGAATGAGTACATTTTATGCTTTCCGTCTTGTCACCTAAGTAGCGTGCGGTAGTGCTGGTGTTTTTCCAAATATTACTTCATTCTCTTTCAAAATTAAATGACGTTCAAAACTATGTTGTTTCTCTGCTCATCTCTTTTTACATCTGAACTGCAATTGCTCACATCATTGCGGGTTAGTCGGACCAACTAGCAGGCCAGTGCTGTCCAAGTTAAATGCGCTGGGAAAGCTGTTGTCTCACATTATTGCTCAGTATATGTGCATGTAAGACAGCGTAAAATGTATCCTTATGATCGTACTTGACTGTACTGGACCCAGTTTGGCTTCCGCTCCATGTGAAACAATATCTAATGAGATTCATGCAAATGTGGAAGAATACTTGTTGTAATGTTTGTATCACGTTTATTGGTATGATGAACATAATATAGGTCTAGAGGCCCTGTAAAGGGGAGGCCGTCACCAGGGAGATCTCGGGGTACTACACTCAACTACATAATCATGAAAACAGTTGCCTCCCACTGGAACTGAAACTGAGCTGGTGAGGTACACTTCAGCTGTTGGGAAGCTTGCTGTGTCCCCTGTTAAGAAGCAACAACTGCAAAGGGAGTCACAGTCTGAAGGTACAGCAAATAATGGTACGCATAAGGGAAATAGCAGCAGGGAATGAGAAGGATCATCCTGTGGACTACATGCGCATACCTAGGTGTCTAATTCAGCATGTTGTTGAAGCTGTTAAAAGCAGTCACAGAGGAAGCAGGGTGCAACCAACAACAAATTGTGGCACACTTTGAAGTAAACAGTGCCTTTCACCTGGATTATGAGATCATACTTGGATCATTCCAGACTGCCAGAGAAGGTTAGGAGGACAAGCCTTGCCCACAGAATTTCAGCATAGTTAATTCACAGTTTGTTGTATGCCCCAGAATTGATCATGGTCGTCTGGTTCTGAACCAAAGAATAGAGGCTCAAACTGGAGACTTTGTAGGTTTTGTGACAAGCTAAGCTGTCACATTTCCTAGACTTGCACCAGAGGGTTGATAAATGTAGGGTGTCCATAAATAGGTCAGAGGTGTACCACATATCAGATGGTGCTTCTGGAGAGATGACACTGTGTGGAGTGCACAAAGGGTTTTTAAATTAATTGGCTCTGCCTAGTACAGCTGTAGGAGAACGTGAAATAATAATGTAAGATTTAAAGAATAGCTTATAAAAATCCTTGTGATAAGCTGGCAAAACATTCACAACGAAGTGCTACAATTTGAGGCACTCATGAAAGGTAGTTGAGTTCACAGAATACAAGGTGTAGAAATCTGGCTAATTCTTGAAATAGATGCTAGTGAGATTTTTGCAGTAAATCCAAGTGTCTATCAAAAGGATAGGTTAATAGGAAGTTGCAGTGGTGTATTTATCACAGTAAACAAGAATCTGAACTCCACTGAGACAGAAATTGAAGCTGAATATGATAGCGTTTGGGCAAGATTCAATATCAAGGGTGGGCATAAACTCGTGATCCGATCTTTCTATCTGACACAAGACTCATCTACAGATGTAACTGAAAATTTTAGAGAAAACTCTACTTGTTATTACTTATGTTTGTCACTCAGACTGTCATAATTGAAAGAGACATAAATCATCAAAAAATGGACTGGGATGATTACAGTTTTGTAAGTGGTAAGTGTGACAAGACATCGTGTGAAGTAATATCATATGCCTTCTCTGAAAACTATCTAGAACAGATAACATGGGAGCCTTTTCATGATGGAAATATATTGGACCTAATGGCAACAAATTAACCTGACCCCTTTTAGAATATCCCCATGGAAACTGGCAGAAGTAGAAAGATTTATATGTTCAGTAGACCAGTTACAGAGGTTATATAGTGTCATGCTACAATAAGTAGCTTCAAACATTCAACTCCAGGCAGGAGCTTGTAGCAGAACTGTGGCTGAAGTTTCAAAGACTAGCTGACCAAGCCTGAGATATATACATACCTACATACATACATACATACATACAATTCATCATTGGAGGGACTCTCCATCGGTTTCAGTATCCGTAAAGAAACTTCTACACAAATGGTGACTGCTGCACCATAATTGTGAATCAAATTGTGTGAGTATAGATAGAAAGATGCTAAATGAAACACATGTGGCTTTCAAAGGAGCTCTGTGTAATGCTTTCAATAACTGCCGTAGCAGAATCATGTTGAAAGAGCTATGACAAAGCCCAAGGATGGTCAGTTGTTTGGACAGAGCCTAAAATTTGATAAGAATGAGATTGCTTATTTTAAATTAGATGTTATCATAGTTATAAATTATTTTTGGGAAACTACATACACAATTTCACAAGCCACCAGCAAGGATCACACTCAAACAATGGCTCAGTGGATACATTGCAGGTAAAGATCGTACAGTCGGGTTACAGTCGTATTTTCTGTTTACGTTTTGCCACAGCAAATCTATAGAATTTTGTTTAATTGTTCTTTGCTCTCTTCAGCAATTTAACTGCAGCATACCTCTTCATTATTTAACTCACATTTCTGGAAAGTAGCATAAAGTTTAAGTTTTTGTTTCAGAAACTTTGTACTCTTGTTTTTGTGTTTTTGTTTACATACAGTTGCATATAGGCCAAATTTGTGGAATCATACTTTTGTGTTTGTCTGTAATTTAACTGACTTATTCTTAATAAACTATTACATTTATCGTGAGTGAAAAGTGCTTGACGTGCCATGGAATTGTTAGGTTGGGGTTTTGGTGTGATGGGTGCTGTAGTTTTTTCCATGTGTGTGACCATAGTGGTGCGGGAATAGGGGAAGTAAATGAGACTCATCAGTGGTTTTGTAGGATATATAGAAGAGATAGGAAGATACTAGAACAGGAGGTGAAAATTGCTGCCCTTCAGGCTGAGTTAGGCAAGGCCAGGTGAGATCTTGACAGGTTAAGGAGGGAGAAGGGTAAAGAGAGGTGGGAACTGGCAACAGGAGGAACAGGCATAGAACTTTGTCTGACAGCTTCGTGGTGAATGTGGAAAACAGATTTGACCTGTTGCTTCAGCTAGAAGCTGATGAGCCTCAAGCAGTTGCAGGTGTAGACAAGGCACAACAAACTTTCAGCAGCAAATTGAAAAGTAAGAATGTAGGGAAATCAGTAAAGAGAATGAAAGTGTTGTTGTTAGGTAGTTACCATGGAAGAGGTGTTGGCCAACTTTTGCAGGATGAACTAGGATCAGAATACCAGGTCACCAATTTTTTTTAAACCTAGTGCTGGTCTGGGGCAGGTGACAGAGGACTTAGGATCACTGTGCAGAGATTTCACTAAGGAAGACTCCATGGTTATAGTGGGTGGGCCAATTAATAGTATTGACAGAGATCCTGGGTACAGTATACAGTGTGACCTGGCAAAGATTGCATCAGCATCGAAGCATACTAGTGTTGAGTTTGCATCTGTTCTTCAGCGCCATGACCAATCCCATTTGAACTCTTCTGTCCAGAGAGCTAATTTGGAGTTGGAGCTGCTGCTTATGTTGGGTGCAGGGTCACACATTGGTGTGGTTACTGTTAATTCTCTCAATAGTTGGGATTATACTAGGCATGGCCTTCACCTCAACAGGAAAGGGAAGGGTAAACTGGCTGGGAAAATAGCAGGAAAGTTAAATGGGGGAGGCACTGTCATGAGCGATAAAATATCAGTGGTTATAGGGTTCAGAAAAGACCCTTTTTTTAGGGTAGGGAGGACAGAAAGAAGCCAAGTTTTAAGAGAGATTAGGACTGAGACAATCCTTCAGTTTGAGAAAGGAACCAACAAACATAATTCTAGCTTATTACATGAGCACAAAAAGCTATTGGTTAAGAATTTTCAACAGTCTGCAGAAATTGCAGCTCTATCCAATTTTAACTCAGTCAATGTGAAATGTCAGCTATCTTTATTGCATCAAAATATTCAAGGACTGAGAAATAAAATTAATGAATTAATTATCTGCATAGATGAATTAGAGTCCTTGAACCCAGCTGACATAATCTGCCTCTCTGAACATCATGTGAACATTGTCTAACCTTGTGTAAGACCCTGAAAAAATTTAAAGAAAAAGGTATTACAAATTGCACTTTGTGCGACAAGAGCTTGAGTTTCTGGGGTATATTGTAGGGGTGCAGGGCATTAGACCGGATCCTGAGTGCATAAAGGCTATTAAAGAATGTCCACCCCCTAGAAACATGACAGTTGAAGGGATTTATAGGAATGGCTGGATACTATAGATGGTATATATGAAGTCAAGAAGTGAATCAACCCAAGAATTTTACATTTATTAAGAAAGAGAATCCTTTTTCAAGGATAGTGGGGTCTAGATCATGTAAATCATAGATCCATAGCTTTTGCTAACCATAGTCTTGATAAACATGAATTAAACTATGCAGCTACTGCAAAAGAACTATTGGCAATAGCATGGATTATCCAAAAATTCCAAACACTAGTGTGGTGGTCAGAAATCCATGTCCATACAGATCATCAAGCTCTATCTTTTTAAATGAGAAGTCGGTTGTTACATAGTAGATTAATGTGATGGATGTTGTTCCTACCGGAATATGACATTGGGATACAGTACTGATAAGGTTCTGAGGATATTTTACTGGATGCTTTGTCTAGGTTACCAGTAGGCCTGGAAGAGTTAAACTGTATGGAGGGACCTGACATAATTTTTGCAATTAATTTTATGACAGTAGGCTATCTGCACACCAGGATACTATAGGTGGCCCAAAGAATAACAGAAAACATCCCTCATGATCCCTATGTCACAGAAATGTTTGCTATGTGTATTTGAATTCCTTACTTCCTAATCAAGCAGGAAAGTGGAAAATTATAGGGCATAATTTGTTTTGGAGAGACAGTATAACATTGCAACGTTGGCACATTTGCATTCCGAAGTTAATGGAAGACGAAATTGTGTGGTATATTCATACAGGATATGGACACTTGGAATAAAAAAGTGTATAGCTCATATGAATAAGTTCTGTTATTTTAAGAAGCTAGGACATAAAGTAGCATCTTTAATTAGGACCTGTAAAATCTGTCAGAAGGTGAAAGAGAGTAACACTCATGTTAAATACAAAATGTATCCAATTATTTCTAAATCGTTGCAATATCTTACAGCAGCAGATTTTTTGGACTGATTTCTAAAGGAAAGGGAGGAGTGTCATACATTTTGGTCATCATATAGTGCTGGTCAAAATATGTTAAGTTAAATCCTATCAAAAGAGCAATTACACAGATGGTTATACACTGTTTGCAACAGTACTTTGTGGAGGTGGGAACACCAAAACAATTTCTCACTGATAATGGACCACAATTTGTCAGTAATGAATTTAAAGAATTTCTAGCTTGGGAAGATATTCGTCAAGTATTAATACCAAACTATAGCCTGTCCTCGAATCTGTGTGAAAGAGTTATGAAAGAAATTGGGAAGTTATGCCACACCTACTGCCATGGAAAACATACTTTATGGGCAACAAAAATTAAAGACTTTGAACTTATTTTAAATGAATTACCACATTTATCAACTGAATTAACATCTTTGGAAGTAATAGGCAAACCCTTTGTAGGAGAACCTCTCACTAAATGTTTTACTTGGCCTGGACATCTTACTCTCTACTACGAACTGAATCAGCAAATAGTTTCTAGAAATTTAGTTGAAAAGGCACAACACAGAGTGAGTAAGCATAATGAGAAAGCTGTAGAACTGCAGTACTAGGTCGATGACCTAGTCCTTGTAAAACAGCATCTTCAGAGCTCTGCCCTAAAGAAAGAGAGACACAAGTTTTTCCAAAAGTATGAAGAACCATGCTGGGTTCAAATAGTTATCCATCCCAAGACATTATTTTTAGTGGATCCTACAACTGGGTCAGAGAAAGGAAAGTACAATCTAAAGGACATAAGAAGATGGCACACTTTGGTGCCAACAAAATAGGCTCAGACACATTGGTCACCTGACACCTCCACAGCCAGCATCACTTGCAGCAGACTCACCAATGTGCACCTCAGAAACAGTGGGTCTCGGTGCCAAAACGTGACACACAGGGTGAGGAACAAGAGGCTTCACCTTAACCAGTACAATGCACGCCACAGTCACTGGTCAGAGTATCCAGATGATACCGTCACCCACACAGATGGCATGACATGGGGCATCACCATAGAGAGTGACTTCCAGTCACTTGTTCCATACCACCTTGCCATCGTCATCATTGACTGGTACTGTGCTGGCCCTAATGGCCTCTCTTGTAGAGTAGGATATAACATCTGGCTGTAAGATTGACATCAAAAGTGAATCAGAGAGTATAGTACTCACTGAGATTCAGTTCATTTTTGTTAGTGTCTACGTGAAATGTGAATAACCCCATTACAAAATAATTATAAAATCAGTACTGACTCTTTTCTTGTACTCACCATACTGTATACCACCGCAACCATTGCAACACTCTATCCTTCATATGGTTCTCTTACTTGGTTTAGGGTTAATTTCTGTGCTATGTGTCTGTGTGCCATGCATTAGACAGCAGTAATATTATCTTTCCTCATTTTTGTTTATTGTTTCCAGCTCAAAATTTCTATTATTGTAGTGTGAATTTTTAATTGTTTTATTGGTATACATCTATTCACATAATGTTTTCCAAATACTGTATCTTAACATGTTCTTTGTTTATTTTGCAGAGAAATCGTCAGAAACAGGAAAAATAGAAGATTTGGATCGGGGAGCAGTTCCTATGAAATATGACAACATTGAAAGTGGCATTGCCTCAGCAAATCTCCAAGAAGCAGTCTATATTGCCACTCCAATGCGTGTTTCTCTGGGACAGAGACAAGATATCAGCCCTTACGCAACATTCCGTGTCCCTGTTCTGGAAGATGCAGATCATTTGGATGCTATAGACAATGTTGAATCACACAGGGCTTCCAGCTGCCTCCAGTACAGTGAAAAGCCACATCATTCATCAACAGTAAGTGTTAAATTGTTGTTAAGTTATATGTATCAAGTTGTGCATAAATGACTAAAAGTAATTATAGATTCTGATCTAATATTAATCATATTGCCACATCACTGAGTGGCGTTATCTGTAAAACTTCCATCAACTGAAGCTAAAGTAAATTTACACTCGAAAGCAATTGGTCAAAATTCATAGTAATAAACGGTAACACAAACGTTAGCTTTGGGAACCAGTGATTCCAGTTGTTGATTATTCTCACATTCCTACACAGATATTGGTAAGAAACCACCACTGAACTTGAGTCAAAGACAGGACTAGGAGCAAAGTATCAGATAAAGACACTAAACAGGAGAAATTTTAACTCCTGAGAAGTGAGAAGTGGGAGAGAGAGGGAGCAGTGTATCTGTAAGATATAAATAAGATTTATATTTTATGTCTTTATCTATCTTGTTGTACCAAGGGTAAAAGCTCCATCTCCATGATTCATTGATTTTAAATGGAGATTTTCATCATTGCCTGGTGAAGCAGCCATACAGTCATAACTGTATTTTTTGGAAGACTGTTTCACAATTTGTCAAAAGTGGCTTTCGTTTACATTATTTCATCATAATAAGACATAGTTATCACAACTTAAGCTCCAAAATGCTCATGTTGATGTTGTTGTTGTTGTTGTTGTTGTTGTTGTTGTTGTCGGTGGTGGTGGTGTGGGCCTCAGTCCAAAGACGGGTTTGATGCAGCTCTCCATGCTACTCTATCCTGTGCAAGCCCCTTCATCTCCTAATAACTACAGCAACCTACATCCTTTTGAATCTGCTTACTGTATTCATCTCTTGGTCTTCTTCTTTGATTTTTACCCTCCACATTTCCCTCCAGTACTAAATTGGTGATGCCTCAGAATGCTACCAACCAATCCCTTCTTCTAGTCAAGTCATGCCACAAATTCCTCTTCTCCATTCCTATGCAGTACCTCCTCATTACGTATGTGATCTACCCATCTAATCTTCAGGATTCGTCTGTAACACCGCATTTCAAGAGCTTCTACTCTCTTCTTGTCTAAACTGTTTATAATCCATGCTTCACATCAATACAGGAGTACAATCCATACAAATACTTTCAGAAAAGACTTCCTGACACTTAAATCTATACTTGATGTTAACAAATTTCTCTTATTCAGAAATGCTTTTCTCACCATCATCAGTCTACATTTATATCCTCTCTACTTCAAGCATCATTAGTTATTTTGCTACCAAATAGCAAAATTCACCTACTACTTTGAATGTCGTATTTTCTAATCTAATTCCCTCAGCATCACCTGATTTAATTTGACCACATTCCATTACCCTTGTTTGGCTTTTGTTGATGTTCATTTTGTATCCTCCTTTTAAGACACTGCCCATTCTGTTCAACTGCTCTTCCATCATATTTCCCTCAAGTTAATCTCCATTGTATAGTCCTTCTATATACTCCTTCCACCTTTCCACTTTCTCTTCATTGCTTAGGTCTTGTTTTCCATCTGAGCTCTTGATATTCATACAGGTGATTCTCTTTTTTCCAAAGGTCTCTTCAGTTTTCCTGTAGGTGGCATTTGTCTTACCTGTAGTGATATATGCTTCTACGTGCTGACATTTCCCCTCTAGCCACTTCTCCTTAGCCATTTTGCACTTCATGTTGATTTCATGTTTAAGAGATTATTACCCTCCATGCTGCCCTCCAATACTGAATTGGTGATCCCTCCCAACTGATCTCTTCTTCTAGCCAAGTAGTGCCACAAATTTCTCTTCTCCCCAGTTCTATTCAATACCTCCTCATTAATTATGTGATCTACCCATCTAATCGTCAACACTCTTCTGTAGCACCACATTTCAAAAGCTTCTATTCTCTTTTTGTTATTGTCCATGATTCACTTCCATACATGGCTACACTCCATACAAATACTTTCAGAAATGACTTTCTGCCACTTAAATCTGTACTCAATGTTAATAAATTTTTCTTCTTCAAAAATGCTTTTTTTGCTATTTCCAGTCTGCATTTTATATCCTCTCTAATATGACCATCATCAGTTACTTTTCCCCCAAATAGCAAAACTCATCTCCTACTTTAAGTGTCCCATTTCCTAATCTAATTCCCTCAGCATCATCTGATTTAATTCAACTACACTCCATTATCCTCATTTGCTATTGTTGATGTTCATCTCATATCCTACTTTTAACACACTGCCCATTCTGTTCAACTGCTCTTCCAGGTCCTTTACTGTCTCTGATAGTTACTGTGTCATCGGGAAGCTGCAAAGTTTTTATTTCTTCTTCATGGGTTTTAATTCCTACTCCAAATTTTTATTTTGTTTCCTTTACTGCTTGCTCAATATACTGATTGAATAACTTGGGGATAAGCTACAGCCATGTCTCACTCCCTTCCCAACCACTGCTTCCCTTTTATGCCCATTGACTCTTGTAACTGCCATCTGGGTTCCGTCAAATTGTAAATAGCCTTATGCTCCCTGTATTTGACCTCTGCCACTTTCAGAATTTGAAAGAGAGTATTCCAGTCAACATTTTCAAAAGCCTTCTCTAGGTCTTCACGTGCTAGAAATGTGGGTTTGTTTTTCCTTAATCTGTCTTCTAAGATAAGTCGTTGGGTCAGTATTGCCTCACGTATTCCAGCATTTCTACAGAATCCAAACTGATCCTCCCCAAAATCAGATTCTACCAATTTTTCCATTCGTTTTTAAAGAATTCTTGGTAGTATTTTGCAGCCATGACTTACTAAACTGACAGTTTGGTAATTTTCACACCTGTCAACACCTGCTTTCTTTGGGATTGGAATTATTATATTCTTCTTGAAGTCTGAAGGTATTTCACCTGTCTCATACATCCTGCTCATCAGATGGTAGAGTTTTGTCAGGGCTGGCTCTCTCAAGGCTATCAGTAGTTCTAATGGAATGTTCTCTACTCCCAGGGCCTTTTTTTGACCTAGGTCTTTCAGTGCTCTGTCAGTTTCATCACACAGTATCATATCTCCCATTTCATATTCATCTACGTCCTCTTCCATTACCACAATATCGCCCTCAAGTGCATCGCCCTTGTACAGACTCTCTGTATACTCCTTCCACCTTTCTGCTTTCCCTTCTTTGCTTAGAACTGGTTTTCTATCTGAGCTCTTGATATTCATACAGGTGGTTCTCTTTTTTCCAACGGTCTCTTTAATTTTCCTGTAGGCAGTATCTATCTTACCCCTAGTGATATATGCCTCTGCATCCTTACATTTGTCATCTAGAAGCCATTTTGCACTTCCTGTCGATTTTATTTTTGTATTCCTTTTTGCCTGCTTTATTTACTGCATTTTTATATTTTCTCCTTTCATCAGTTAAATCCAATATCTCCTTTGTTACCCCAGAATATTATTAATAAAATATAAATCAGGATTGACAGATTAGAACAGAGTGCCAGCCAGAACTTCAACTCATAACCTTGACCTTCCTGGGTAATGCTTTTAAAGACTACAGAAGTAGCTTCAATATTGTCTGTTCTTCTTAACTGCTTTCCAAACTTCATAGAAGCTCTCATGGATAACTTGCTGGAACAGCACTCCTAGGAGGTAATATATTTTGAAGAAATATCTCAGCCACAGCCTAAGGATGTCCTAAACTCCACACTGGAGTGTCCACTCTTATGAAACATGGTGGCAGAGTAAAACTGCGTGCTGCACGGGGCTGAAATGTACAGAACTTTGAGTCATTCAGGTCTTCCCTTAATGTTGTTTCAGGTGTTAAGTTTCCTCAAAGATTCTCTTTTTAGTCAGTAACTGTTAACACTTCTAATATTTACTTAGAGAATGTGCCTTACTCGCCAATTATGCATTATGAATGTTAGGATGCAGCTGCACATTTTACTTTTCTCAGTATTTATTTTATACCTAAAAGCACCTGAAATTTCACTGAATCTCTTGATATTTGTCGGAAACAAGAACATAACTATTTACCATGGACTGGAAGCATTGAACTGGAACTTAGTAATCCAATACACAAACCTTATAGGATACACAGAAATACAAACAGGTGCTGGGCATGAGGCCACAGAGCTGGGTCAGTATTTCTGCATGCGCACAAGGGCCAGTTATGGATCTGTAACTATCTGAAGAAATTCATAAGCTAAATTACTACATTAAACTCCTTATTTATATGGCCTGTTGCTGAACACTACAACTCTTCTCATTGTATTCTACTCAGGATTTTTCAGTACAGTTTTGAGTCAGCTACACATTTAGTGTAAATTACAGGTAACGAAACATAAATATAGAATTTTTTTAATTAATGCAATGGAAATAATTAGTACATCATTCTTTTTCTCAGATATTAGAACTTTAACATGAGTCTACAAACATGGTTTTTCTTTCTGCTTATACTGTGTATTGATAGGTCTAGTACTTTATACCAATTACTTCTTTTGGTTCTATAAACTAAATGCCTAGGCTGTATAGGTCACTCAGTGAAGAATACAGTAGTTGCCTCCCTGTTTTGTTTTCAACATCTTTATCCAAACTTTTTCCTATGCTTACAGTTAGAGTGTATCCATGCATGCTAGGGGGAGCATTTGTTCATGCAAATACACATACATAAAACACTCCATCTTCAGGCCACAAGTGGCCCATTGGGACCATCCATCTGCCGTGTCATCCTCAGCTGAGGATGCGGATAGGAGGAGCGTGTGGTCAGCACACTGCTGTCCCGGTCGTTATTATGATTTTCTTTGACTGGAACCGCTACTTTTCGGTGTAGTAGCTCCTCGATTGGCATCACGAGGCTGAGTGCACCCCGAAAAATGACAATGGCACCTGACAACCTGGATGGCTACCCATCCGAGAACCAGCTACACCCGACAGCACTTAACTTCGTTAATCTGACGGGAACTTGTGTATCCACTGCAGCAAGTCCATTGCCATACATACATACATGGCAATCACAGGCCCTGCAGACCATGTGCTGCTTCTCCAAACCACCTCCATTCCTTTCTGTTTTGTGTTCGGTTACTCAGAGTGTCTTCAGTCCCCAGGGCTGCAGGTTCCTTTGCCAGTTTGTCCATCCAGTCCAATTTGTCCATCCAGTGTTACCTTGGTCAAGCTATGTGAAGTGTCATGGCTTGGGACACTTTCACAATAAATCAGTGATTACACTCACAAATCAATTTATTGACACAATCAGTTCCACAAATTATTTTATTGAGAATGTCAGTTAAAGCAGTTCAAAAATTTTCGAAAATAAAGGAATAACTTCTTTGACAATTTAAAGTTCTTGCAAAACAATATGATGCATTTGACTATCTTCTGAAAAGTTCTCTAGCAAATGAAAATGGCTGTTTTCTTACACATGCACAGTAGATAGAAAATTGAAGTCCCATCTCATGAGCAATACAAGGATTTCCAGCCTCAGAGTCCACAGCAGGTCACCATGCACAGTAGTTCCGGGTGGCAAGGACGACGTCGAGTCTGGGTGGAAGCGTGGTGCTGGCAAACTTCTGCTTCTGCTGGCAGAGAAAGAACTACCTGCTTCTTGCCAGGCAAGGTCAGTTGTATCTATGTGGCGGATGACTACCAGGTAGCTATTTGTCTAGTGATTGGGCTCAGATTGGTTGAGGAAAATGGCATGACGGATGCACCAAAAGGTCCGTAGACGTGTCGGCCTCTACCGCTCTTGTGTGCACCCTCTGAACTAGCCTAGGCCAGGTGAAGTTAGCTGACTTCAGCCAATGCAGCTGAGGAGCTTGAATGTTAACATGCGTAGCAGTGCTACATTGTGGGTTGGCAGTATTGTAGTAGATCCTGGGTACATGCTACTATGGGGCACCTGGTGTTTGGTTTCACTTCAGGTGCCTTCTTGACCTGTCTTTCTTCTGGCATATGGGCTACATGGTTCACCCATTGGATTCTTCTGCTCTTCAGCACTTGTAGGATTGTTGGTTGTCACATCAAGAGGTAGATTTCCTCATTCTTGCTCTTCCTCCTCCATACTTTTTTATCTAAGATAGGCTCCCATCTCTTGAACCTCAAACCATCTAACTCAAGAAATTGTTCCTGCTCTTGCCTTACTACTTACATGAACTCTGTTTCGTTTTGATTCATCTTTCGCAAAACCTTCTGTGTGAAGTTGCCCATTTCCTGATACATTTCTTTCATCTCATTCTTTGATTCACTTAAAAGGACTATGTAATCTGCAAATGTGAGACAACTGAAATAACCATCCATCTATACTGCAGCCCATTCCTGTTGCCTACAATCCTTTATTACTTTCTCCAAGATGACACAGAACCGAACACATGAGAGAGCATCCTCTTTTATGAGGTCTGTCTCAGTCTCGAATGTCTCTGATGTCTCGCCTTTGAAATGCACCGTAGACCTTGACCCATCCGTACAAGTTTGCAACATTTTCACTAGCATCTCAGGAATTCTGAAGTCATGCAGTGCATTGTATAGGTTATTCCTGTGGATGCTGTCATAAGCAGATTGAAAATTGATGAACAGACTGTACATACTTTTATCGTATTGCCAGTGTTCTTCAAACAATTCTCTTAGAGTGAAAATGTGTTCTGTTGTTGGTCAGTTTTCTTGAAAAGTACTTTGGCATTCCTGTATGTTGGTGTCTAGAAATGGTTATAATTTTCTGAGGATGATGATAGACAGTACATTGTAGTTTACATTCAGCAAGCTTACGCCTCTATAATTATCACATTCCATTTTTCTCCCCAACTGTATCTCAGGCATATTATGGGCAATTTCCTTTCTTCTGACGACGTCTTGTTCTTCCATATCAACTGCGTCATGTTAAATATCTGTAAGTGCAAGCTCTCAGCTCCCTCTTTGATTAATTCTTCTTTTACTCTATCCTCCCCTGACACTTCGGTATTTTTGAGTGTTTGGATTCCAATTTTGGCATCTTCTTCAGCCACTTCCCATTCTTCATCAGCTTTCCTTTCCTCCATGGTGTCTGCAGTCACACCTCACTTTGTTCTGGGTGAACAAGACTTCTGAGAAGTATTCTTTCCATCTTTCTCCAATTCTTTTCTTGTCAGTCAGGCAGTAGTAGCCGACCGAGACAGACGCAGCAACAGGGAAGTAACCGCTTTTGTGGCATTTATGAGTTCCTAACCAGGAACGAACTTTATTCTATCTTCTGTGTGCTTTAATAGTTTAGTTTCTTGAGTTTCTGCGTGTAAATTTAATATCTAATAGCTACTGTTCTCGTGTTTTCATTGGTGTTGGAAAGTAAATCGATTTTGTGATGTATTACAAGGTCCTAATCAGGGGCGAATTATTTAGTTTCACCTGAGTGCTTCGGTAGTTGGGTTTTTTAATATCTGTGTATTATTAGACACAGTTCCTGTGTTTTCATCAGAGTCTACGGTATAGCTGCATAGTTTAGTTTTCCGTAGTCTTTAGTATGGACAGGGACTATGCTTGTTGTGTGCGGATGCAGGCCGTGTTGGTGACACTTTGCTCTCAGCTTCAGGCTGTGATGGCTTCAGTTACACAGCTTGAGGTTGCAGTGGATGGGCACCACAGTTGAGGGCCGGCCATGGGGATCCAACGGACGTCTAACACATCCGAGTCCTCCGATCGGTCCTCACCCATGGCCAACCCAGTTACTGCTTGCACTGACGCTGACCCCTCACCTATGGTCGAGTGGGAGGTTGCCCTGGGGCAAAGCAGGCGGCGAAAGACTTCCCAGGTGGCCGCACGTAAGGCCTCCCCAGTTTGTCTGACAAACAGGTTCCAGGTGCTGTCTGTGGCTGATACTTTTGCTGAGCCAGATGCTGTCATCTGTCCTGTTTCAGAGGAAACCACTCAGCCTGCAAGATCTGGGCAATCACAGAGGGTGGGATTATTGGTAGTTGGGAGCTCCAACATTAGGCACGTTATGGGGCCCCTTAGGGACTTGGCTGAGAAGAAGGGTACGAAAACCAATCTGCACTCCGTGTGCATACCAGGTGGAGACATTCCAGATGTTTAAAGGGTCCTCCCAGATGCCATGAAGAGCACAGGGTGCAGCCAACTCCAGGTGGTTGCTCACGTTGGTACCAATGATGTGTGTCACTTTGGATCAGAAAAGATTCTCTCTGGTTTTGAGCAGCTAACAGAAGTGGTAAAGGCTGCCAGTCTTGCTTGCAAGATGAAAGGAGAGCTGACCATTTGCAGCATAGTTGACAGGACTGATTGTGGACCTCAGGTACAGAGCCAAGTGAAGGGTCTGAATCAGAGGTTCAGATGGTACTGCGACCGTGTAGGCTGCAGATTCCTCGACTTGTGCCAAAGGGTGTTTGGGTTTCAGGTTCTGCTGAATAGGTCAGATGTTCACTATACATGGGAGGCAGCTACATGGGTAGCAGGGGCTATGTGGCGTGGACTGGGCGGTTTCTTAGGTTAGAGGGTCTTGGGAAAACACAAGAAGGATTTCATTCATAAAGGGTGCAGGCTGAACACAGGAAGATCGTAGATACAGGAACCATCGGTATAACAGTTGAAAATTGTCGTAGCTGTGTTGGGAAAGTACCAGAGCCCCAAGTGCTAATAGAAAGCACTGATGCTCAAATCGTTATAGGCACTGAAAGCTGGCTAAAGCCAGATATAAGCTCAGCCAAAATTTTTGTGAAGAACCTAACGGTGTTCCAAAAGGATAGGCTAAACGCGGTTGGCAGTGGTGTGTTTGTTGCTGTTACAAGTAGTTTAACTTGTCGAGAAATTGAAGTAGATACTTCCTGTGAGTTAGTATGGGCAGAGGTCATTGTTGGCAACCGGAATAAAATAATAATTGGATCCTTTTACCGACCTCTCAATTCAGATGATACAGTTGCCGAAAGGTTCAAAGAAAACCTGAGCTTGATTTCAAACACGTACCCTACTCATACAATAATAGTTGGTGGTGACTTTAATCTACCCTTGATGTGTTGGCAAAAACACATGGTTAATTCTGGAGGTACACGTAAAATATCATTCGAAATTGTGCTTAACACTTTTCTCTGAAAACTATTTCAAGCAGTTAGTTCATGAGCCCACGTGGATAGTAAATGGGTGTGAAAACACACTTAACCTCTGAGCAACAAATAATCCTGAGTTAATAACTAGCATCAAAAGTGATTCAGGGATTAATGAACACAGGGATGTTGTAGTAAAATTGAATATTGTAATCCCCAAAACCTCAAAAAATAAGCGAAAAATATACCTATTCAAAAGAGCAGATAAAAATTAACTTGACACCTTCCCGAGAGACAATTTCCACTCATTCCAAATTACTAATGTAAGTGTAGGCCAGATGTGGCTTGAATTCAGAGAAATAGTATCGGCACCAATTGAGAAATTTATACCAAATAAATTAACAAACGATAGAGCTGATCCTCCTTGGTACACAAAATGGGTTAGAACACTGTTGCAGAAACAACGAAACAAACATGCCAAATTTAAAAAGACACAAAATCCTCAAGATTAGCGATCTTTTACAGAAGCTCAAAATTTATTGCGGACTTCAATGCGAGGTGCTTATAACAGTTTCCACAACGAAACTTTGTCTTGAAATCTGGCAGAAAGTCCAAAGAGATTCTTGTCATATGTGAAGTATGTTAGTGGCAAGAAACAATCAATGCCTTCTCTGCGCGATAGCAATGGAGATACTATCAAAGACAGTGCTGCCAAAGCAGAGTCACTAAACACAGATTTCCGAAATGCTTTAACAAAAGAAGACAAAGTAAATATTCCAGAATTCAAATCGAGAACAGCTGTCAACATGAGTAACATAGAAGTAAATATCCTCGGAGTAGTGAAGCAACTTAAATTACTTAACAAAAGCAAGTCTTCTGGTCCAGACTGCATACCAATTAGGTTCCTTTTGGAGTATGCTGATGCATCAGCTCTATACTTAACAACCATATACAACCGTTCGCTCGACGAAAGATCCGTACCCAAAGACTGAAAAGCTGCACAGGTCACTTCAATATTCAAGAAAGGTAGTAGGAGTAATCCACTACATTAGAAGCCCATATTGTTAACGTCAATAAGCAGCAAGATTTTGGAACATATATTGTGTTTGAACATTGTGAATTACCTCAAAGAAAACGGTCTATTGACTCACAGTCAACTTGAGTTTAGAAAACATCATTCCTGTGAAACACAACTAGCTCTTCATTCACATGAAGTGTTGAGTGTTATTGACAAGGGATTTCAGATCAGTTCCGTATTTCTGGAAGGCTTTTGACACTGTACCACACAAATGGTTCATAGTGAAATAGTGTGCGTATGGAATATCGTCTCAGGTATGTGACTGGATTTGTGATTTCCTGTCAGAGAGGTCACAGTTTGTAGTAATTGATGGAAAGTCATCGAATAAAACAGAAGTGATTTCTGGCGTTCCTCAAGGTAGTGTTATAGGCCCTTTGCTGTTCCTGATCTATATAAACGATTTGGGAGACAATCTGAGCAGCTGTCTTCGGTTGTTTGCAGATGACACTGCCATTTATCAACTAATAAAGTCATCAGAAGATCAAAACAAACTGCAACGATTTAGAAAAGACATATAAATGGTTTGAAAAGTGGCAGTTGGCGCTAAATAACGAAAAGTGTGAGGTCATCCACATGAGTGCTAAAAGGAACTCGTTAAACTTCAGTTACATGATAAATCAGTCTAATGTAAAAGCCGTAAATTCAACTAAATGCGTAGGTATTACAATTACGAACAACTTAAATTGGAAGTAACACACAGAAAATGTTGTGAGAAGGCTAACCAAAGACTGTGTTTATTGGCAGGACATGTAGAAAATGTAACAGACCTACTAAGAAGACTGCCTACTCTATGCTTGTCCATCCTCTTAAAGAGAGTTACAGAAATGATAGAGTCACAGAAATGATACAGGATTTAGGCTGGACACCATTAAAAGAAAGGCATTTTTCGTTGCGATGGAATGTTCTCATGAAATTCCAATCACCAACTTTCCCCTCTGAATGTGAAAATATTTTGTTGGCACTGACCTACATAGGAAGGAACGATCACCATGATAAAATAAGGGAAATCAGAGCGCATACGGAAAGATATAGGTGTTCATTCTTTCTGCACGCTATACCAGATTGTAATAATAGAGAATTGTGAAGGTAGTTCGATGAACCCTCTGCCAGGCAATTAAATGTGATTTGCAGAGTATCCATGTAGACGTAGATGTAGATGTCATGTATCAAGTTACTGTTCTTTTCTCCAAAAAAAAGTTCGGGCTCTGAAATCCATATTTTGGATTTTTGATCCAGTGGAAAAATTGTCTTGACTTCTTGTTCTAACAAACTGATTTGATATATTCTCTTCTCTGGTATCAGGATTTGCTTTGCTTTTCATCTGATGTTCCCTGTTGTGTTCATTCTCCTTGTCAGACAGCCACTTCTCCCTCACCTTCCTACTCTTCTCCATAGCTTTCTGGAATGACTCATTGAACAATTTTCCCTTCTTCATTATTTTCTTTCTTCTCAATTTATCCTCCACTACACTTGGTACCATGGTCTTTATTTCTTTTCTCATTTCTTTCATGTTCTCTCTTGTTTCCAGAATTTTTAGGGCCTCAAAACAGTTTTTGATTGTTATAGCATGTTCTGTAATTGCACTTTCTCACAGTTCCTCAACATTCAGAGACTGTTCTGGTGTCACCTTCTTCATCTTAAGCATGTGGATGAACATCATTTTAGGTCCACACACAACAAGGAAGTGATATGATGTGCAGTCAGCTCCTCAGTAAGACCTGACAGCCGTGGATATATGGTCATAATGCTGTTCCACCAATATGTGATGTTTCAGTTCGTAGTTCTTCCATCCGGTGAGCATGATGTCTCGTATGAATTCTCTGGGGTTTGAAGTAAATCGAACATACTCTCTCAGGTACAATTCATATCTCTTGCTGAGTTTGTGGTCTGGATTGCTCCTGGTCTGTATAGGGTTTGAACATACCAAGATCCAAAATTAAAATTTCGAAATCATAGATCATGTTTCCCTTGTATTTTTAGATTTCCATTGTATCCATTCAGGTCCTAGGTAAGCTTGTGTTTCGTAACTGTGGTATCACATATCTATATCACCCTACCGGCATGTCACAGTTGGCAATGGAATTGCAAGTTTCTGTCTGACACTGATAGCAGTCATGCAGGAGCCGACAGACCCAATGGAGCACGCCCACTGAGCCATGCCTCCAGTGGCTCTGGACTCGATTGTCTTCTGCCACCATGATATAGGATGGCTGATGGTAGTGACTCATCCCACGGCTGATGGCAGTGGCTCATCCCACTCGCTCTCAGAGCCTCATCACACCAATACCGTAGTGTGCCTAATACAGTGAGCTTTGTCCTTGTTGACACTGTGATAGCTGGACTCACTCTCTTGATTCTTCACTTGTAATGAGTCTTTGTTTTCTGGGAGAAATACAAGTCAAGTAAATTTTCTGGTTGCTGTGTCTACTTGTTTGCGAATCATTTCTGCGCCATTCCAGCTTCCTATGACAACAGTTACTGCATCACTCTGTAACCCACCGCTCCTTACCATTATGTACTAAGCCATACACAACAGTAACAAAAAGTTTTATATGCTATTGGTTTATAACCAACCCTTCTTCTTATCCCAGCTTGGAACTGGCAGTCGCAGATGTGAGACAAGTTGTTTGTGCAAATATGCTAGTCAGGAATAATTTAGGAACAAAAGAGACTACTCACCAAATAGCAGAAATGTTGAGTCATAGAGGGGCACACAGGAAAGAGAATGAAACTTTGCTAGCTTTTGGAAGATATCCTTTGATGAGCTAAAGTACAAGTACACACAGATATGTGTACACACACACACCAGTGCACCTATACTGTGCCAGCTGCTCACATAATGTCAAAATTGCTGTTAGGCAGGCGGGCTGGGATGGAGGTCGTATCGGGTGAAGTAGGTAGAGGGGAGAGAGGCGTGAAGCAGGAGGAGGAGTCAGGGCGGTAGCAGGTGTGCAGGCTAGGGATGCAGAAGGGAGGGGAGGCAAGTGCACTGGCTAAGCACACGGCACACAGGTAGTGGGTCTGGTGAGGTGCAGCACACCGGGAGGATGATGGAGGAAGGGGAAACCGTCGGATAGAGGGTGTGGGGTCGGCGGACTGGCGGAGATTAAGATTGAGAGAATTATAGGAGCAAAGGACGTGTTGTATGGATAACTCTCAACTGCGTATTTTGGAAAAACTGATGCTGTGAGGGAAGATCCAGATGGCAAGGTTTGTGAAGCAGCCATTAAACTCGAGCACGCTGTGCTCAGTAGTTTGTTGTGCTACCGGGCACTAAACTTTGTTCTCAGCAAACTTTTAGTGATGGCCTTTCACTCAGGTTCTCAGCCTGTTGGTGTCCCTCCCAAGCAAACCTTCACATCACCTCCATCGTGCACAGCACCTCAGTGATTCCGGCACCTGTGTGGGGCAGGCCTAGCCATTGCACCTGCCACCCTTCCCTCCTGCATTCTTAGTTTGCATACCTGCTGCCTCCCCCCGAGCCACTAGTTACTTGTTCCCAACCACTCCCCCTGCTTCCTGCCTCCTTTTCCCCCCTACCCACCCCAGTCCCCCTGATGCATTGCAGTCTCAGCATTCTGTGTCCAGCCGGCACTGTTTAGGTGCACAGTTTTGTGTGTGTGTGTGTATACTCTGGCTTGTAAAATTATTTCTTCTGAAAGCCGAAGTTTTCATTCTCTTTTACGTGTGCCTGTCGACAGCTCAACCCTTCTGCTGCTCAGTGAGTGGTCTGCTTTACTCCTAAATTATTTTCATTCTGCCAGAACTTTCCTTACTATAAATATACTAGTCATTTGTTTGTGGATTATTGTACGCCATGAAGCAGACCCAAGAAAGACAAAAATCTAGTTCCCAGAGCAGCACAAGATTTTAATTTGCCAAAAGATTCATTTATAACATACACTTTACTGCACATTGAAAGACAAATTTTTGGTGAATACTAATAAGCTGTGAGACAGAACTGCTGGGTAAGAATTACCTTCAGTAGACAAAGTGTGTGAAATGAGTGATACTCCCAACACACACACACACACACACACACACACACACACATAGATATAATGTGATACACTTCTGAGGTTTTGGGACTAATAGTTCCTGCCTGTGCTGACAAAGGGATTGAAGAAATGTATCAAGAGACAAAAGAAGTTATTCAGATAGTTAAGGGAAGTGAAAATTATTTTTCATGGGCGAATGGAAGTTGATCGTAGGAAAAAGAAGAGAGAGAAGGAAAATTGTAGGTGAATTTCGGCTGAGAGAAAAGAGTGAAAGAAACAGCCACCTGATCGAATTTTGCACAGAGCATGATTTAATCAACACCAACACTTCATTTAAGAATCATGAAAGAATGTTGTATGTATGAAAGAGACATGGAGACACTGGAAAGGTTCAGACTGATTACATAATGGTAAGAGAGAGATTTCAGAACCAGTTTTTTAATTAAGAGTTTCCAGGGACAGATGTGGATTCTGACCACAATTGATTAGCTAAGATCTGAAGATTAAAACTGAAGGAATTGCAAAAAGGTAGAAAGTTAAGGACATGGGACATGGATAAATTGAAAGAACCAGAGGTTGTTAAGACTTTCAGAGGGAGACTTGGCAACAATTGACTAAAAAAGGGGAAAGAAGTACAGTAGAAGAAGAATGAGTAGCTTTGAGAGATGAAATAAGGAATGCAGCAGAGGATGAAATAGGTAAAAAAGACAAGGCCTAGTAGAAATCCTTGGATACCAAAGGAGATACTGGATTTAATTGATGAAAGAAGAAAATATAAACATGCAGGAAATGAAGCAGCAAATGAATAAAATGTCTAAAAAGTGAGATTGACAGGAAATCAAAACAGCTAAGTAGGAATGGCTAGAGGACAAATGTAGGGCCATACAAGTAGGATATAACAATGAAAACAATCAATTATTGACAGAATAATTTAATTGGATAGGTCAAAAATCTGCACACCAAGCGGCAGCAGAACACACACATAAAAGAAGGTTGTAATTAGGCAAACTTTTGGAGCCGTGCCTCCTTCCGCAGGCAGAAGGGTTGAAGGGAAGGAAGAGGCGTGAAGGATAAGGGCTGGAGAGGTCTAGGAAATTGGGTAGATTTATGGAAAGACATCCAGAACTGCAGTTCAGGGGAGACTTAGTGCATGGGATGAGAAGGAAAAAGTTTTTTCCTTTTTTATTTAAGACAGGTAAAGGAAAGGCAAACCTTTGTTTACAGCTTTCATAAATTTGGAAAAAGCTTTTGAAATTGTCGACTGGAATACACTCTTTGAAATTATGGGGGTAGCACGGGTAAAACGCAAAGAGCAAAAGTTATTTACACCTTGTATATAAACCAGACAGCAGTTATAAGACTCAAGTGGCACACAAGAGAAGCAGTGGTTGAGAAATGAGTGAGACAGAATTGTATCCTCATCCTGATATTATTCAAATTGTACACTGAACGAGCAATAAAGGAAACCAAAGAAAAATTTTGAGAAGGAATTAAATGTCAGTGAGAAGAAATAAAAACTTTGAGGTTTGCTGATTGTAGTAGCCACCAGAAAGATCGCGGGAGGCGCACATTGGCACGGCGCGTCACGGACGGTAGTTGCCGCAAGTAGAGACCGTCCGCCAGAGGGCACGCGAGAATTCGGACGCGCCCTCTGCCGGCGTAACAACAAGAACAACAACAACAACTCCGGCAGCACGGGCCGTGCCTAGTCAGTTAACATCGGGCATGCCTAGGACACAGTCCCGGTCTACGCTAAGTGAAGTGCGACGTAACGTGAACAGTGTTACTACACAATTGGCGGCGAGTAGGGTCGTTCTTTGGCGTGTTGCGTCGTTGTTCCAGTTTCGCAGCTTCTCCACGGCATGGAGGATTTGGTGCGGGTTTTGGTGGCGCAGCAGACGGAGTTCATGGCCACCATGAAACGAGTGCTTCCGGCGTTGCTCTCCACGCCGTCTGCTCCGGCGCAGTTCCCTCCTCCCTTTCCCCCGTATGACGAGACGGCGGAGGATTGGGGCGCATATGAACATCGCCTTCGGCAGCATTTCCAGGCGTTTCATGTTGCCGATGCGGAGGTATGTCGTGCTCTCTTCTTGTCTTGGATATCTCCCTCGCTGTATCAAGTTTTGCGGCAGCTAGCGCCGTTGCAGGAACCCTCGTCCTTGTCTTTTGATGCATTGTGTTCATTGCTGTCTTGATATTATCGCCGCCGCACGCATGTTGTGGCGGCTAGGGTCGAGTTCTATCAATGCAAGAAACAGCCCCATCAGTCTTACCGGGCGTGGGCCGCTACCCTGCACGGTCTTAGTCGCAAGTGTCATTTTGTCACGGAGCAGTCGCGAGAGTCGTATGCCCACGTTATGGTACGCGACGTCATTGTTCGTTCGGCCCCTGATAGGGAGGTCCGGCAACGGGCCCTGCAGTTAGAAGACCCTTCCCTCGAGGAAGTCCTGTCCATTGCTCAATCGTATGAAGTCTCTCACGCAGCAGGTCAACAGCTGGAAGCGTGGTGCGACGTCGCGGAGGTTCAGGGCGGCGCGGCCGCGTCCACTGTGTCCGGGGTGGACGACGTGCGAGCGGTACAATCCGGCCGTTACGGCCGCTCCCGCACGGCGCGTAAACAGAATTCCGGCCGCCGGCCCCTGTTGCCGTCCTGTGCGTCGTGCTATATACATCATGATCAGTCAGAGTGCCCCCGACGTTGGGCCGTTTGTCGCAAATGTAATAAAAAAGGTCACATTGCTAAAGTTTGCTGCTCAGCCTCGAAAGAATCGAAGGAAGCAAGTACAGAGGACATGGACGTTGACATTCAGGAAGTTTCATCGGGCCAGGCTCCCGACGCATCGGCACGCAAACTCTTTATCGAGGTGTCGGTTCGGTCGCGCCGGTTACAACTGCAAGTAGATACGGGCGCGGCAGTTTCGTTGTTGAATGCACAAACTTATTCCGACCTTGGATCGCCCCCGTTGGCGCCAGTTTACCGGCGTCTACGCGGTTATGGTAAACAGTTCATTCCCCTACTGGGTCAATTCACTACCGACGTGACTTACAAATCAGTCACTCGGCCTATTACTTTTATTGTTGTCAGTGATGCGAGCTCCGCTAACCTTTTCGGCCTGGATGCCTTTCAAGCTTTCGGTTTTTCTATTGCTGACACCATACAGTTGGTCTCCAAAGACGTTCCCTATCACTCATTGGAATCTTTGATCTCAGACTTTCCAGATATTTTTGAGGAGGGCCTGGGGCGTGTTTCCGATTTTGAAGCTCACTTAACGTTGAAGGCGTCGGCTCGCCCGCGTTTTCTACGCGCGAGACAGATCCCCTTGGCTCTCCGCCCTCAGGTAAAGGAAGAACTAGACCAGCTGACAGCCCTAGGGGTCGTTCTTCCCGTTTCTTCCAGTGAGTGGGCTTCGCCCCTCGTTATTGTCAAGAAGCCCTCGGGAAACTTACGTCTTAGTGGCGATTTCAAGGCCACCATTAATTCCCAATTGGTGGTGGACACCTATCCTTTGCCTCGTGCTGATGAATTGTTCTCCGCCGTGGCGGGAGGCCAATATTTTTCGAAAATCGATCTGTCGGAAGCTTATCATCAGATCCCACTTGATGAGGACTCCAAACGGCTGGCGGTCGTCAACACCCCGTTTGGCCTTTACCAATACCAGCGGTTGGCTTTTGGAATATCCAGTGCCCCGGCGATATTCCAGCGTTATCTTGAGCATGTCACGTCGACAATCCCTCATTGTATTAATTACCTGGATGACATAATTGTCACAGGCCGCAGCACGAAGGAACACTTGCACAACCTTCGCACCCTTTTTCTCAAATTCAGGTCTGTGGGCTTGCGTTGCAACCTGCATAAGTCAACCTTCTTCCAACCGTCCATTGAGTATGTGGGCTACACCATATCTCGGCATGGCATCCAGCCACTAGGAAGTTTGGTCCAAGGTATCGTCAACCTTCCTCGGCCCACTTCGCTGAAAGAGTTACAAGCTTTTTTAGGCAAGATAGCCTATTACCACCGGTTCATTCCCAGGGCTTCCACTATAGCCCACCCCCTGTACTGCCTTCTGCACAAGGGTGTTCCTTTTGATTCGTCGCCTGCATGCGAGCGAGCGTTCACCTCGTTGAAGGGCCTCCTCACTTCAGCCCCTTGTTTGGCTACTTTTTATCCCCATAAGCCGTTGGTCCTGGCTACAGATGCTTCGCAGTATGGGGTGGGGGCGGTCCTGGCCCATCGAAACGCAGACGGTTCCGAGCAACCACTGGCGTTTGCGTCTAAAATGCTTAGTCCCGCGCAGACCCATTACTCCCAGGTGGAAAAAGAGGCTTTGGCCATTGTCTACGCTGTTACCAAGTTTCACCCTTTCTTGTATGGCACGAAGTTTCAGTTAATCACTGACCATAAGCCGTTAATATCGTTATTTGGCCCCGCCTCTCAGATTCTGGATAGGGCGGCCCACAGACTACAGCGCTGGGCCTTGTTCCTCTCTAAGTACCATTATGACATTCATTTTCGCCCTACAGGACAGCATGCCAACGCCGACGCTCTTTCCCGTCTTCCGGTGGGCCCGGATCCTACGTTCGATCGAGAGGAGATTATGTGTTTTCATTTGGATGTGGCGTCCCGCCAAGCAGTTGATGGCTTCCCGATCACTAGTTCTCGAGTCGCCAGGGAAATGGCGGCTGACCCGGTTCTCCGACAAGTAGTTCGCCTCATTCAGCAGGGGTGGTCCCCCGCCCTCCGGGCCAGGCCTCGGACCCTCTTCGTAATTATTTTCTTCTACGAGACCGCCTCTCGGTCTTGGAAGGAGTTCTCCTTCTGGCTACCGATGATACAGCTCCTCGCGTGGTTGTTCCTGCAGGTTTACGACGGGAGGTTCTCACGTTATTACATGCGGGGCACTGGGGTGTTTCCCGTACTAAAACCTTGGCTCGCAGACATGTGTACTGGCCCGGTATTGACAGAGAAATTGAGCACTTGGTGGCTGCCTGTTCCCAGTATGCGAGCCAACAAGCATCTCCCAGGGCAGCGTTCTCTTCACGGCCGCCGGCAACCCAAGCATGGGAACGTGTTCACATCGATTTTGCGGGCCCGTTTCTCAATGGCTTTTGGCTCATTGTCATTGATGCTTATTCCCGATTCCCATATGTGGTTCGCTGCTCCTCAACCACTTCAGAAGTGGCAATCCAGGCACTAGCAAAAATCTTTTCTGTGGAAGGTCTGCCAATCACCCTGGTCTCAGACAATGGACCGCAGTTTATTTCACAGACCTTCCAGGATTTTTGTAGGTGCTTCGGTATTCGGCACGTTTGCTCTCCCCCCTTCCATCCACAATCGAATGGGGAAGCCGAGCGCATGGTGCGCACATTTAAGACGCAGATGAAAAAGTATGTGCACGAATTTCCTGCAGAGGAAGCCTTGACGTTTTTCTTGACGGCATACCCGACCACACCAATGGGCGAACGCAGCCCCGCAGAGCTCCTCCATGGGCGTCAACCTAGGACTCTGCTGCACCTCCTCCAGCCTGGTCCTCGCCAGTCTTCACAAAACGGAGTACCTGGCTTTCCACTGGGTATGTCGGTCTGGGCCCGTGGGTTTGGTCGCAATCCACGTTGGATACCGGCGGTGGTCCTGCGCCGAAATGGCCGCCGGCTCTACACCTTGCAGGCGGGGGATCGGGTGGTACGTCATCACCAAAATCAGCTACATCCACGTTCGGGCACCCACCCTCCGACCTCTCGGACACAGGCTTCCCCATTGCCGGCACCGGTATTGGTTTCACAGGGGACGTTACCTCCTCTCCCCGCTGTGACTCTGCCGCACTGCGATGGTTCTCAACCTTGGCAGCCTCCAGTAGCTCCAGCACCGGCATCGCCATCATTCGAGATGCCCCAGCGAGAGCCGGCCCCCCTAGCAGGCCCGGTTTCTCAGGGGGCTAGTTCACCTGTGGTCGTCCCTTCCCCTTCGTCCCCGCCACTGGGTCTTGCCCCTCCCGAGGTGGAACAGGATCCGGAGTTCGACAGCTTGTCACCCATTCTGTCCCGGGCTCCGGTTGTGGGACGACGAGGGCCTCTTCGTGTGGGTCACTTCCAGCCGTATTCGAAGGTTCCGGCTCGAGGGTTGGCAGATCCCCTCGACTCCGGCCATCCAATGGATGTGGAGGTCATCGCTCCTGCCCGACGCTCCACCTTCCGACGCAGTGGATCACAGTGGCTTCACCCCCCGAAGGAGGAGGAGTGTAGTAGCCACCAGAAAGATCGCGGGAGGCGCACATTGGCACGGCGCGTCACGGACGGTAGTTGCCGCAAGTAGAGTCCCGTCCACCAGAGGGCACGCGAGAATTCGTACGCGACCTTTGCCGGCGTAACAACAAGAACTCCGGCAGCACGGGCCGTGCCCAGTCGGTTAACATCGGGCATGCCTAGGACACAGTCCCGGTCTACGCTAAGTGAAGTGCGACGTAACGTGAACAGTGTTACTACACTGATGATATTATAATTCTGTCACAGACTTCAAAGGAGTTAGAAGAGCAGCTTAACAGAATGGACAGTGTCTTGAAAGCAGGATATAAAAGGAACATCAACAAAAGTGAAACAAAGGTAATGGAATGAATATAGTTGAATTAAAAATCAGGTGATGATGAGGGAATCAGATCAAGAAACAAGGCACTGAAAGTAGAAGATGAGTTTTGCTATTTGGGCAGTAAAATAATTAATGAAGGTGGAACCAGAGAGGATATAAAATGTAGGCTGGTAATAACAAGAACAAGACATATTCGATCTATTGTTATGACATTTTCTCTGAGGGCGTGTTGCCTGGAGTGTGACCTTTAATGGAAATGAGACGTGGACGATGAACAGTTCAGACAAGAAGAGAATAGAAGCTTATTAAAATGATGCTTCAGAAGAATGTCCACCTTGGAAAGTCCACATTGGAGTATCAGTAATATAAAGCAAAGGATAGATTGATACTCACTGTAAAGATGAGACATTGAGTTGCCGATAGGCGCAACAAAAAGGCTGTTACTCATTGAACTTTCTGTCAAAGCCTTCTTCGGAAATGTAAACATGACACACTCACACAAGCAGGCACATCTCACCCACACATGACTGTAGTCTCTATCCACTCTGTTAGAAATGGCCAACTATACCCTCACCCACAATTAGTTCTCCTTTGAAGGCATCACCTACAAACAAATCCATGGTACAGCGATGGGAACCTGCAGCACACTATCATATTCCAACCTATTCATGGGCCATATAGAGTGATTCTTTCTAATCACCCAGGATATCAAATACCTGATCTCGTCCAGGTTTATTGATGACTTCTTCATGATCTGGACTGAGGGTGAGAACACTTTATCCAAATTTCTTGAGGACCTCAACACCTCCCCCACTGAGGGTGGAGACGCCCTATCCACATTCCTCCATAACCTCAACACCTCCCATATTCACTTCCCCTAGTCTTTCTGGACCCCACCTACTATAATGTATCATTCAAGTGTATGACACCCGATGTAAGCTGATGTTTAAAATCATGACATTCATCCTAACAAATGCTAAAAGATCGTAGATGATAAACAAAAACAAATAAGAATATTTTAACCTTTACTTTTATAGAATATAAAATTTTCTTTGTCTTGAGCATTAATGTTCCATGTCTAAGAATAATTATTCAGAGATAATATGTATTATATTGTGGAGGCCTATACATTAAAGATACATCATTAGATGCAGTCTTATGAATTCTATATTACAGTATTTGAGCTACTTTTGTGAGCAAAAGTGAAGTTGCTACACCAGAAGTAATTTCTGAATGATAAACAAAAGCGATTGTGTCACAGAAATGATAAAGACATCAACTGTAATATAATGCAGCTGTACTTACAGTAAGAATAGCATTGCAAATGAAAGAAAATTAAGTTTGGTTCTTCTCAATAAGCAATGCTGAAAAGGGAAGTTTATTATTTCAAATTGTAGGTGACACAGTCAGGAAAGAAGAGATACAATATCGTGGCTGTAAAAAGACGTCGGAAGGATTTTCCTCATGCACAAAAGTAAAGCACTGCACATGTGGATGATAAGAAAATACAATAAATTTTACACATCTTTAATGAAGTACACATATTCTAAAATTGATTCAGGAATCAACTGTAATGATTTTTGTAACATGCATCTAACTCATTATCATTCTCTGTACTGAATAACTAGAGTATAATGGCACCTGTGAACAATAGGACCTCCAAAAAATTCTAATTAATTACCTATTATTTGAGTTATGTGAGAATTTTGGCCTTGTAAATATGGAATTACTAACATTCTGTGAATATAATTTTCTACAATTGTTCAAATATAGATGTAGTAATGCCTACAATTTTCCATTTAATGAAAAATCTTTCTGATATATGAATGGAATATATCCATCTGAAAAGAAGAACTTTGGAAAAGTATAAATAATTAAAGAATGTAACAAGACATGTACAGGCAGTGACATTTAAGAATGTGCTTGTCTTTGGAATTCTGGACTAAAAATTCAGTTAATACAGTAATATCAACTGTATCATACTGGGCACATTTGCATCCAATTTGTACAACTCTTTTGGCAATCTGTTCTTATTGAATCTCAGAATATAGTTTGTTTCTTTCATACAGATAGTTTATTATTAAAATAGTGTAATACTTATATAGTGGCAGATGGCGCAGCTGTAAGAATTGTTTTTACAGTTCAGGTGTAAATAGAAACTTTCCTGCCAGTAACCTACTCATATCCACAGTAATAATAGCATTTTGTAGTAAATATTGGCATTCTGATAAAATTTTGCTATTTAAGTGAACAATATTATTGAAAAACTGGATGAAATAATGCAGTCCAACAAAATGAATGTACTGCCAGTTGATAATGAATCGCCAATGGAAATTGTGGCAACACAAGAAATCACTTAAAGTAGGACTGGTGATAACTGGATTTTAAACTCAGTACAAATAACAAACAATGGTTTGTTGAAATTAGATGATATAATGATAATTTATTATATGTGGATTGATGCCCACAAGCATGTTCTGGTGTTCTGATAGTTTGTATCATAATAATTTATGTGAATCTCATATCTCTCCTAGTCCACAAATAGTGGAACAGGAAATATCCACTGAAAAGAAACAACAGCAACTAATATCTGGGGGGATAGTCTTTTCCTACAATTCATTGAGCAGATGCATAAACAGTTTGAACAAATATCGTTTAAGCAGTTTAAACAAAAGTCGGGTAACTTTAAAACTGAATTTTGTAGTTTTGAGCAAAAGTTGGAACACAAGTTCAATGAAAAATTTTCTGTGCTTGTGAATGAACAGAAGAAAAACACTCACTAGTTAGATGAGCTTACTTGAAAACAAAATATTTTACAGACAGCTTAGGAAATGTGACATCCATGGTGCAAGCTAGCACATCAGATTTACATACCATGGTGATTTGCTGGATCAAGTACATAAATTATCAGAGGATATGTAATTTCTTAAATTAAAACAGAAATGTAGCAGTAATGATGTACAAAAATTAAACAACTGTGCTGATGTTGGGTTATTTGACAGTGATAATACACTTGCAGAAAAGGTGATTGAGCAACATCACACTCACCTTGAGGAAATGGAAAGGATAGTAACTGAAAGGGAGGATACGATTGTTAACAAACTTGACACCAATTTGAAGAATGCTATTCAACAAATACGTATGGGTTCAAGTGAACCATTTGTTGTTAATAACAAAAATGCAAATGGTAAAACAGTAAATAAGCAGATCCACACATTTTCACCTATTGTTATATGCAATGCAAATGAAGGAGAATATGAGGAATGTGAACAGTTATCAGTAACATATGAACAGCAAGGAAATTATACATGTGTTACACAAGTAAATGTACTGTATACACATGATAATACATCTTCCCTTGTCGATGATCTTGACTGATGAAAGGATATTAAAACATGATTGTTCCAGATATTTTCTGCAGGAACAAAGAAGGTGTATCCCATAATATTCATTAGGTGGTTTTGTGATATTGTACTGTGTTATACAGCAAAAGATTCGTTACATAGTAGGATATACACAAATGGATGCCTTGCTATGGGCTGTGGACATGCTGAGTATTATAAAACCTATAATCAATTTGAAAAGGCTTTTCTTCCTAAGTTTTAGTCATCAGGAGTACAAGAACAACTCAGACGAGAAGTTTTTGAACAAGAACCATTTAATAATAGACAAGACGGACAAAGATAATATTTTGAAAACTATCTAAATAAACATGTTACTGAAGTAAACCTATGTTACATGTAGATGTTCTTATAATTTTAAAGGGTAGACTACTTGCACACATTAACAAGAAGCTATTCACTATACCAGAAAATAATTTAGAATATTGTCTATCCATAGGATTGGGGAGAAGAGAAATTTGTGGCACAACTTGACTAGAAGAAGGGATCGGTTGGTAGGACATGTTTTGAGGCATCAAGGGATCACAAATTTAGCATCGGAGGGCAGCGTGGAGGGTAAAAATCGTAGAGGGAGACCAAGAGATCAATACACTAAGCAGATTCAGAAGGATGTAGGTTGCAGTAGGTACTGGGAGATGAAGAAGCTTGCACAGGATAGAGTAGCATGGAGAGCTGCATCAAACCAGTCTCAGGACTGAAGACCACAACAACAACAACAACAACAACAACAACAACAACATAGTTGATGCCATTGACCTCATCCACATGGATACTCTGCAAATCACACTTCAGTGTACGGCGGAGGGTTCGCCGAACCATGTTCACCATAATTCTCTATTATTCCACTCTCGAATAGTGCAGAAAAAATGAACACCTATATCCTTCTGTGCAAGTTCTGATTTCCCTCATTTTATTATGATGATCATTTCTCTCTGTGCAGGTTGGTGTCAACAAAATATTTTCACATTTGATGGAGAAAGTTGGTGATTGAAATTTTGTGAGAAGATCCCACCGCACTGAAGAATATCTTTATTTTAATGATGTTGACCCCAAATCCTGTATTGTATCCATGACACTCTCTTCCCTATTTCTTGATAATATGAAATGTGCTACCCCTCTTTGGACTTTCTTGATGTACTCTGTTAACCCTATCTGGTAAGGACCCCACACAATGCAGCAGCACTCCAAAAGATAATGGAAAAGCGTAGTAGGCAGTCTCTCTAGTAGGTTTATTGCACCTTCTAATTCTTCTGCCAATAAAATACAACCTTTGGCTCGCCTTCCCTAAAACAATTTCTGTGTGTTCTTTCCACTTTAAGGTGTTCATTTTTGTAATTCCTAGGTGTTTGGTTGAAATTATGGCCTTTTCTTTTGAATGGTTTGTTGTGTAACCAAAGTTTAATAGATTCCTTTTAGCACTCATGTGGATGAGCTCAGACTTTTTATTAGTTAGGGTAAATTGCTAATTTTTGCCCCATACAGATATTTTTTCTAAGTCATTTTGATACAGATATCGTTTCTAACTCAATTTTCAATTAGTTTTGATCTTTACTGGTGGTACACTACTGCGTCATCTGCAAACACTCTTACACTGCTGCTCAGATTGTCTTCTAAATCATTTATATAGATAAGGAACAGCAGAGGGCCTATAATACTACCTTCAGAAATGCCAGAAATCACTTCTGATTTACTCAATGACTTTCTATCAGTTAGTATAAACTGTGACCTCTCTGACAGGAAATCACAAATCCAGTTGCTTAACTAAGATGACATTCCATAAGGACACAGTTGGATTACAAGTCACTTTTGAGGAATTGTGCCAAAAACCTTCTGGAAATCTAGAAATACAGAATCAATTTGAAATACCTTGTCGATAGCACTCAACACATCATGTGAATAAAGATCTAGTTATGTTTCGCAAGAACAATGTTTTCTAAATCCTGGAAGTGTATTTTCCATGATCAAAAAAGGCACTTAATGTATTTTCCACTTTTCGTTTACCTTCTTAACTCTTCTAGATTTTGGATGTGTTCATAACAACATGTGACCTCCTGTCTGGAAGCTGCAAGTCCAATCTAAATTCTTGTCATACTTGACCTTTCTTTTTTGTGGAGACAGTAACATTAGATATCAGACATGATAGCTGTAATTGTGAAGCAAATGTAAATGCACAGAAAGGGGATGTAATAGATATAACCCTGATCTTCTCAACATGTAAGATAATTTTAATAATTGGAACAGACAAAACTGGAATGCTGCATCCTCTAGTTGGAATCTAAATGATGGCAATGGTTATCACAGTAATTCAAATGGCCACACAAACCCTGTGTCAAGTAATAACATTAGACAAGAGGAATCATCTTGAGAGTATTCTGATGCCAGCACTGGAGTAACTGGCCCACCAGATCCTGGATTTAGGGGGATGCCTTCAGAAACTATTCTTGTTTTGAGGTACAATGAGGAACACAACTTGAGAGATGGATTATGTTCCAACAATACAAGGAAGAATAAAGAGGAAGTGGTACAAGCAATAATACATGCAAATGTAGGCACTGTACCAGTGCATATAAATCTGGGTACAAGTGCATCTGCGAACATTTTGCCCCAAGAGTTTGTTTGACATGATAGCAAAGGACATGCGATACGCACTTTTCCTACACAAAACTGCAAAATATTAACAGCCATTGGAAATGAGACACAACATATCAAACTGCAAGAATACCTTCTATTATATTAGAAAATATTACAATCAAGTGCAATTTTATTGCAATTGAGAAATTAATAGTAAATTGTACTCAAGGGATGGAGTTTTTCAGACAGTTTAATGCAAATCTTGATGTGGTTACTGGTAAATGCTGCTTGGAGGTTGATAAAGCAGTTTTATCAATTAGCAATAAAGTAAATTTTCATCTTATGTATTCTGAAATACTTTTAATAAATGAGTAATGCGGTGAGGTAGTGTTGGATATCCTAGCACGATGTCATGTTATCAATGGAAAGGTTGCTGAGTGTGATTATTTAGGTGATACATGAAGAAGTAGTTATTTAAATTACTCATACAGTAAGAACATATGTTTCGATAAAAATCCAGGTATTATGAAAGATTAGTTACAAAATGGGCATATATTCACATCAAACTTCATGGCATAATTCTTACCCAATCTCTTGTGCAAAGAAAGAGGCGGTGAATAAAGAAATAGAAAGAATGTTAAATTGTCAAGTAACAGAACCTTTGAATTCTCTGTATTGCAACCCTTTTGTTAGTTGTCAATAATGGAAATGGTAGTATTCAATTAGTACTTTATGCACGTTCCATTAGCAAAATCATTGTTCCTGCAAGAACAAACCTGAAAATATTGCCAAACAACTCTTAAAATTTCATGGTGTTAAGTATTTAACGTCACTGGTTCTGCTCTCTTTGTGCTGGCAGATGTCATTGCATCTGGAAAGAAGGAAATACCATGCATTTGCCTTTTCTGGTCACAGTCACCATTTTTGTGTATCACCTTTTGGACTTGATGTTAGCCCAGGTGTCTTTTAGCCGCATTTGACCATGTATCAGGAGCAGCTCTGCGCAAGAGTGTCACCCTGTATATCAATTGCATATTGATTGTAACGAGTGCATGGAGGGAACATTTACATTTGTTAGAGGAGGTACTTAATAAATTTCTTGAATATTGTGTTACAGTTAATTTAGAAAATTCGAAATTTGGAAGAGAAAAAAATAAAGTCTTTGGGCCATATAAGCTCACCCACAAGTGTTTTTCCTATCCCAAAAAGATTGCGGCTGTCAAACGCTTGTCTACACCACAGAACAGAAAACAATTGAAAGCTTTTCTAGAAGAAACTTCATTCTGTAGGAATTTCATACGTAAACAATCATTAAATAGCATCCAGAAGATATTAAGGGGAAAAAAGCGTGGTTATGGACTCAAGAATACAAAAGAGACTCCCAGACCATAAACTAAACTTTAATAAATGCTAATATTTTACTCCATCCAGATGTGACACAAGATTTTTGCTTAAGCACGCATGCATTGTTTCAGGGTTTTGGTGCCTGTCTGTTGCAAATTCGAGAGGTAGATGGAAACGGCATGAGATTTATAATTAATTTTGCTAGCCAAACAATCACTTAGTGTCAAAGATCGTATTTGATTACTGAATTCAAAGCATTGACTGTAGTGTGGGCCTTTTAGAAGTTTGAACACTGTTGGTAGTGATAGCACATGAAAGTTGGTTGTGACCTTCTGGCTTCATTTCTTTTGTTGACTTGCAAGTTGTTACACACGCAAATTGCTCATTGGTCCTTATTCTTACAGGAATTCAGTTTTGAAATAATATATATAGAAAGGGAACAAAATATTATAGCTGATGTACTTTCTAGACTCCCACAAGGATTGAATGAGTTTACAGAACTTAATGAACAGACGTCAGATCTTAGAGCCTTATTAATACAAGATAGAGATTATAGACCCTATTACCTAAAACTTTGTCAAGAAATGGGCAATTTGCAAGAAAAGTATCCTCTTCAGAGGATGGTAAAAGAGAAACTGAATAACAAAGGAGACGGAAATCTAGCTACGTATTACACAATATACAAAGACATGCTATTTCGTAAGTGAACGCCAGAATCGAACTGTTGGTGTGTCAGTATACCTGAAGATTATCTAATTAATTTTATTAGATTTAAACACCACACATGGGGTCATTATGGAGTAATGAAATGTAGTGAGAAAATTATCTCATATTGTTACTCTCCAAATTTGTGCCACAAGGTACAAAGAGTAATAAAAGTGTGTTTCACATGTCAGAAGGTCAAACACTAGAATCAGTCTTGACTGAATGAATTACATCCTATTATTACAAAGAAACTACTACAATTAGTATCACTTGACACAACTGAACTGTTTTGTTGAGGGAGGGAAGGTGTCAAATATTTGATTGGTATGTACAATGTCTCCATGAAGTGCATATGTATGTATGCTATGAGAACCATTTTAACTATTCCAGTTACTAGGAGGATAGTAGAGGTCTATTTCCAAGAATAGGTATACGTAAGGCCATTTAACTGACAATGTGTTACATTCTACAAACCCTAAATGGAAAACTTTTCTTAAAAGGACAACAAGTAAAACACATTTTATTTGCCCATTTTCATACAGAAGAAAATCCAGTTGAACTTATATTCAAAGAGTTTAAACACTTTACTAGCACCTGTACCAAACTAGCAAACAAAATGTGTACAGTACATTGCTCCTTTTCAACACATAGTTAGTACACTGAAGAGCCAAAGAAACTGGTACACCTGCCTAATATCGTGTAGGGTCCCCATTGAGCATGCTGAAGTGTTGCAACACAATGTGGCATGGGCTCGGCTAATGTCTGAAGTAGTGCTGGTGGGAATTGACAGCATGAATCCCGCAAGGCTGTACATAAATGTGTAAGAGTATGAGGGGAGGAGATCTCTTCTGAACAACATGTTGCAAGGCATTCCAGATATGCTCAAAATGTTCATGTCTGGGGAGATTGGTGGTTAGTGGAAGTGTTTAAACTCAGAATAGTATTCCTGGAGCCACTCTGTAGCAATTCTGGACATTTGAGGTGTTCCATTGTACTGCTGGAATCGCCCAAATCCATTGGAATGCACAGCGGACATGAATAAATGCAGGTGATCAGACAGGATGCTTACATATGTGTCACCTGTCAGAGTCGTATCTAGACATATCAGGCGTCTCATATCAGTCCAACTGCACACGCCCCACACCACTACAGAACCTCCACCAGCTTGAACAGTCCCCTGCCTACAGTCAGGGTCCATGGATTCATGAGGTTGTCTCCTTACCCGTACACGTCCATCCAGGCAACATCTTTCCAGTCATCAACAGTCCAATGTTGGTGTTGACAGACCCAGACGAGGCGTAAAGCTTTGTGTCATGCCATCATTAAGGGTACATTAACGGGCCTTCGGCTCTGAAAGCCCATATCGATGATGTTTCATTGAATGGTTCGTACATTGACACTTGTTGATGGCCCAACATTGAAACCTGCAGCAATTTGTGGAAGGGTTGCACATCTGTCATACTGAACGATTCTCTTCAGTCATCATTGGTCCCGTTCTTGGAAGATCTTTTCCCAGCCACAGTGATGTCAGAAATTTGATGTTTTACCTGATTCCTGATATTCACGGTCCACTTGTGAAATGGTCGTACAGGAACATCCCCACTTCATCGCTACCTAGGAGATGTTGTATCCCATCGCTCATGTGCTGACTGTAACACCACATTCAAACTCACTTAACCTGCCATTGTAGCAGCAATAATGGTCTACCAACTGCGCCAAACAGTTGTTGTTGTATGTAGGCATTGCCGACCGCAGCATCATATTCTGCCTTTCGCGTATCTCTGTATTTGAATACACATGCCTATACCAGAGAAAAGTGAACTTAATGGGTAGTCAAAACGTTTGCTAGGTATACCAGTGCATGAATCTTCACTGAAAGAGAAAATAAGACAAGCTGCAAGTATTCTGAGTGAACAAGCACAAAAAAGGAATGCTAAGTCTGACAAGAATTTAGACTGGACTTGCACCTTCCACATAGGTGGTCAGGTGGTGTTATGAAAACATCCAAAATCTAGAAGAGTTAAAATGGTAAACAAGAAGTGGGAAATATATACAGTACTTTCCCTGATAATGGAAATTCCACATCCAGGAACCTATTTGCTAGCATAGCCAAAATCAGAAAGATCAAAGAACTGTATGATCACAAAGAAATGAAGAAGTTTGTTCAGTGAACATGCGGAAACCGGAAGCCTGGGATTGAAAGTAGGGAAGTGTAAATATGTTAATAGTTAGTAATAATTATGAGTATTGTCCTGAGGAAGACATGTGGATAAAGATCCATTTTGCATCATCACTACTAGGGAACATACTTAAAAGTTGTGAATGTAGTTTATAACTTTACTATGACCTTCCATAGTGTGGTGCAAATGCAGAATAAGAGACATACACATAGAGTAAACGACTATGTTATGACACAATGGGAGTTAGGTGTATTTTATGAGAGGCAGTCAATGCACATAAGTTGTATAGCATATTTCTAGGATATGATTCAGCAGATAGCATCAAGTTTAACTACAAGATATATGAAAGTATATGCATATATACAGCTGTATACAAAAACAATCAACAAATACATAAATACATCTGTGGACAACACAGTGAGCTACAAAGCAACTGCATCTAAGCATACACAATATGTACATGAAGTCTAAGTTTACAACTACACTAAACCTAAGATACATACTGTACCTAGAACCTTAATCTATTATACAATGCAATTTTTAAAACGATATACTTCAAAGGAAAAGGTGTACTGTGTGGAGGAAAAATTGTATGAATTAAGAAATATGTCAGAGAACAAGATGATGGTCAATGGACAACAGGTAAGAAGTACAAACTGAATTGAAATACTTCTAATCCGAAAGGATACACATATAAACATTTTTTTATTGGCAGATTTTCTTTGCCTAGGAGGAGAATAGAAGCTTTCGAAATGTGGTGCTGCAGAAGAATGCTGAAGATTAGATGGGTAGATCATATAACTAATGAGGAGATATTGAATAGGATTTGGGAGAAGAGAAGTTTGTGGCACAACTTGACTAGAAGAAGGGATTGGTTGGTAGGACATGTTCTGAGGTATCAAGGGATCACCAATTTAGTATTCGAGGGAAGCGTGGAGGGTAAAAATAGTAGAGGGGGACCAAGAGATGAATACACTAAACAAATTCAGAAGGATGTAGGTTGCAGTAGGTACTGGGAGATGAAGCAGCTTGCACAGGATAGAGTAGCATGGAGAGCTGCATCAAACCAGTCTCAGGACTGAAGACCACAACAACAACAGGAACCCTTTTTATGAATGAGTATGAACGTATGAACAACTGGTTCACCTGAAGGAAACCAGAATCTAGCTAGTTAATTAAATAAATTTTGTTTGATAAAGATGATTAAAATGATGCTTTGCATGTTCCACTTTCTATGAAGGAAGTGTATGATTAAGGTAGAGGAATCGGTTGTGGAACCCTCTTGCAGTGTAGTTGTAAGTATTTTGTGTGAAACTGTTTTATGAATGGGAAATAACAATTAAGAAACCTTGCTATATCAGTATATTTACCTATCTATGGAAAAAGAAATGTGACTACTATTAGAGGCAGAAAGAATATTTTACTTAGTCTTGAAAAAATACAAAATGCCATTCCAGTTACTAATGTACTCTAAACTTTCATACCTCCTCGTATGCGCAAAAACATTAATCTTATACAATGTTATGACAAGAAGCTATAAAAAGAATTGAGTATACAAAGGTGTCTTAGCTACATTTGCTGAAAACAATGAACACATCAATGATTACATTGATTAGTGAACATTCGGTTGATAGATGAATCAATACCTAAATGAGAAATAGTTAGTTGTACCGGGAAAATACAGGTATATTGGGGGAAAAAAAAAGAAAAGAAGAAGAAGAAGAAGAAAAGAAAAGTAAAGAAATCAAAAGCCTCATTATAGAAGCTCACCTTTAAAAGATACAAGAAAGTACTCGTGTCACACATTATAGTGCAACACGCAAGGACCGATAATAACAAAACATACTATTGAATTGCCACATGGGTGCCATGAGATGCTGGACAGCCTGCATAAGCGAAGTGTTGACAATCAGGTAAGCCCTGGTTGATGGTACAAAGTAACTTCATGTTGAAATAGTTTTGTCTCTTTTGTATTCCATCTGATCTCTGTAGTATACAGTCTCTTATACTGAACCTCATGAAAAGTTGTATACCCTGTAGTGAAATACAATGGATTCAAATGAGTCTGCTAATTTGTCTGTGAAGGTACAGGATCCTGACTTATGGCACGCAGATGTGGCCATTGGGATGGGGAAACCTGCCTTTGCCTGTAAGGTAGAAGTGTATATTTGTATTATTATTTTTATGTGTCTGTTCTTAAATGTATACCTATATGTAATTATGTTGAAAATAGTATTTTGGTTGTAATTCTTGTACTGCATATGATATATTGTAATGTACTCATGGGAAATTAATGTTCAAGAATGAAGAAAAGTGTGAGTGATCTAAAGCTATAAGCAAAGACTGTGTCAAAAGGCACATGGGTAAATGCCGTAGTGCTATGTGGAGTGAAATGGGACAGCTTGCAAAGAGCTGGAAGAGGTTAGATCCTAGAAAATGAATTTAATGTTTGTACCAGAGAAGACATTTATTTATTTTTTGAAGGCCCAGATACCAAATTTCATTATTAACAATGCCTTAAACAGTTTCAAGAATTTCAGTGATACCAGATTACAGCAATCTCAAAAGGCATCTTACACTCTGAATTATACAAACACCTAAGAACTACAACAATATGTAAACCCAAAAAGTGGAAAAGGATAAGTAACAAATTTGCAAGAACTCAACCAATATAGATGGAAACGTAACAATTAGTTCAGGTCAGGTAATTATAGATCATGAGAACAGTGGACAAAAGACCAACACATATGAGTCGCAATCAAACAATGATGCCCTCTTCATTGAACTACTCATATAATGGGCAGTAATGATTTAACAACAAATAATCTGCTCCTAGTGATTAAAAGGCGTAAAATTTCTCATGCACGCACTTCAACAACTAGTCCTGTGCTGTGTCTTAATTTTCCAGTCAATAGCCTAAGAGAAAATAGTCTCTGAACTCTGTGTACTTGATTTTAACTAAACAAAACGCCTCAATGGGCTCATTTAATTCAGTTAAAAGGAATCAGTTCTTGCCCAAGAATACATTACACTCTCTCTCATTAATAATAATGATTTGTGCAGAACACACAGGGAAAACATCTTCAACCACAGCCTGAATTCAGATTCAGAAATGTAGCTAAGGGAAAAAACCTGTCTTATCATAGGGGACTTGCACTGCAGGTTACTACCAGTTCTGCAGCATTGAAGGCAATTGTCACCAGATAAGTCCTCATTTTTGTGCCGCTCTACCCTGCCTCTGTTGCTGCAGGTAATCAATTGCATGGGCAAGGAAAACTGCCTTCTCCTACTGCCAACACCTTTATCAGCCAAGTTATGAGACCGGGACATGCACTCTGGATCAGTAATCTCCCAGAAGGTATTAATGACTCACAGCCACGCCTCCCCACCAAGCTGCTGCCCTTTGAGGAACTGTTGTTTGCTAGACGTAAGCACCCGATCACTCTCAACCAACTTAGAGAGACCTTAGGTCAGCTCAGCAGGACACTCATACACCACCTCATTCAGAAGTTTTGAGACAGGCACCAATAAGTTATGTAGTACTTCAATGTACAGAAAGTGCAAACGGTTCAGTGTCATTAGAAAAAAAACTGCTGATACACACTAAATGACACATGAATGCTCATTTTAAGGAACTTTCTGAGCACAGAAGACAACAGTTAAAAAAAATGTTCTGTGCTTGGGAACTCTTCAGCTTTTTAACTCCACACAAGCTGTCATACATCTTAGGATGGAATAGTTCCTCCTGATGCTGACAAGGCACCAACCTGTTCAACAGATACTATCCATTCAGATTGATGAGGCAACCAACACTGAGAATGGAGAGACTATACTCAACAATGAGAGTTGAGAAAGCACCATGAACGACAATAATCCAAAAAGTGCTTTTGAGGGTGAAGGTAAAGAGACTTGTAGCAGATAAACACTGGATTGAACACACTGTGTAAACTATAACAATTAAAATGATCGATTTTTGACAATATAATGAAATTGGATGGATAAATCTACTAGCCAAGCGGCTGCAGAAAACACACATAAAAGAAGGTTATAATTAGGCAAGCTTTCGGGGCCAGTGGCTCCTTCTTCAGGCAGAAGGGGTGAAGGGGAAGGAAGAGGTGTGAAGGCAAAGGACTGGTCTAGGAAAAGAGGTAAACCTTTGAAAAGTCACCCAAAAGTGCAGGTCAGGGGAGACATACCGGACAGGATGAGAAGGAAAGAATGATTGTTAGGGACTGATTGGACAAAATTAGAAAACCTAAGAGCTTAAAGTTGGAAGACAGGTTAATACGCAAGACAGAGATTACTGCTAAAACATTGTGTAAGAGGTAATAAGAGTAAAAAGCTATGTGCATTGTACGTAACAGAGGTGGGAGGGGGATGGCGAAAAATATACAGGTAAGAAAGTGAAAGATGTAGAAAACTAAAATGGAGTGAAGAAAGGAGTAGTTACTGTGAAGAATTGTTGAGCTGGAAAAAATTAATGTAGATTAAGACCATGTGGGTGGCAAGAACCAAGGACATGACATAGTGCTAGTTCTCTCCTGTGAAGTACTGAGAAACGTGTCTGGGGAACAATCCAGATGGTGCGTGTGGTGAAAAAGGCACCAAGATCATGATTGTCATGTTATAGAGCATGCTCTGCAACAGGGTATTGTGTGTTGCCAGTAAACACCTTCTGCCTATGCCCATTCATCCTAATTGATAATATGGTGGTAGTCATGTGGATATAAAGGCCAAACAGTGTCTACATAACAGCTGGTATATGACATGTCATTTCCTGGTTGGCTCTCCCTTTGATAGTACATATTTTGCCAGTTATATGGCTGCTATAGGTGGTTGTAAAAGGGTGCATAGGGCAAGTCTTGCTGTGGGGACGTTTACACAGGTAGGAGCCATAGGTTAGGGAGATGGGTGCAGAAGGAGCATAGGGTCTGACAAGAACATTACAGAGATTGGGAGGGTGATAAAAACTATTCTAGGTGTGGTGGGCAAAATCTCAGACAGGATGGGTCTCATTTTAGGGCATGATTTTAGGACATCATGGTGTTGTCAAAGTAGCTGATTAATACATGCCAGACCAGGATATAATACTGAATGACCAATGGTGTGCTTCTCACAATTGATGCCTCCTCCCCCTGTACCAACATCCCCCATGTACAAGGCCTGGCTGCTGCTGAACATTTCCTCAGTCAGTGCGCCTACCTTATTTCAAACCTCTGATATCCTTTGTACTTACCTTAATCAACTTTATACTTACCAACAACTACTGCACCTTTGAAGGGCAGAAATACAAACACATCAGGAATACGGCCATGGGAACCAGGATGGCTCCTTCCTTTGCCAACGTTTTCATGGGTTGCTTGTAGGTGGCTTTCCTGGGATCCATAACTCTACAGTTCCTGGCTTGGTTTAGATACATTGATGACATCTTTACCATGTGGATTCATTGTGATGCTGACCTGTTAAAACTCTGGAATCTCTGAATACCTTCTCCCAATTAAATTTCACATGGCTCTATTCCAAATCCCATGGCACTTTCCTTGGTGTTGATCTCATTCTCACACAAGGCCAGCTACACACTTCTGTCCTCATTAAACATACTAATGTGTAACAGTCCTTACATTTTGACAGTTGCTATCCTTTCCATGTCAATGCCCCCCTCCCCTACAGCCTTGGTATTTGAGGCAAACATATTTGTTCATATGCAGACTCTTTACAGCAATATACCATGATTCTCGCCTCCATTTTCACCGGACATAAGTACCCCAAAAGTCTAGTTCAATAGCAGATTTCCCACACCATCACATCCAATCCTGGTACTGCTGTTCCTTCAAAAAAACTTCAGAGCACTTGCCTGGTCCCCAATTAGTATCCTGGTCTGGATTGTATTTAATTGGCTACTTCAACAAGGCCAAGACTTCCTAAAATCATGCCTTAAAATGAGATCCAGTCTGTCTGAGATTTTGCCCACCGCTCCTGGAATAGCTTTTTGTCACCCTCCCAACTTTTTGTCACCCTCCCAATCTCTGGAATATTCTTGTCAGATTCTATGTTCCTTCTGCATCCATCTCCCTACTCTGTGGCTCCTACACCTGTGATAGTCCCTACTGCAAAACTGGCCCTATACCCCGTCCTACAACCACCTACACCAGCCCTGTAACTGACAATATGTATACTATCAAAGGGAATCTCACCTGTGAAACGACACTTCACATACCGGCTGTTATGTAAACACTGTTTGGCCTTTTACATTGTCATGACTACCACCAAATTATCAGTTAGGATGAATGGGCATAGGTAGAGGGTGTGTGCTGGTAACAAACATTATCCAGTTGCAGAGCATGCTATACAACATGACAATCGTGACCTCGGTGCCCGTTTCAAAACACTCACCATTTGGATTCTTCCTCCAGACACCAGTTTCTCGGAACTACACAGGTTGGAACTAATGCTGTAACATGTCCTTTGTCCTCGTCACCCGCCTGGCCTTAATCTACTTTAATTTTTTTCCATCTCAACAATGCTTCACAGTAACTACTCCTTTCTTCACTCTATTTTAGTTTTCTGCATCTTTCATTTTATTACCTGTCTGTTTTTTGCCATCCTCCTCCCACCTCTTTTACATACAATGCTCTTAGCTCTTCACTCTTATTAACTTGTACATGATGTTTTAGCAGTAATCTCTGTCTTGCATATTATCCTGTCTTCCACCTTTAAGCTCTCAGGTTTTCAAATCTCATCCAGTGCAGGTCCCAGAAATCAGTCTTTCCTGTTCATCTTGTCTGATAAGTCTCCCTTGACACGTGGTTCTGGGTGACTTTTCAAAAATCTACTCATTTTCCTAGACCTCTCCACTCCTTTTCCTTCACCCCTCTTCCATACCTTCAACCCTTCTGTGTGAAGAAGGAGCCACTGGCACTGAAAACTCGCCTCATCATACCCTTCTTTCATGTGTGTGTTCTGCCACCGCTTGTTGAGTAGATTTTTTATCTACCCGCTGTGCAAACTGTATCATGTGAGTATTTAAACTTAGAAGCAGGAACTTACATCCGGACTTACTATTGTATTTCCTATATTTTTCTTTCACTTTGTTTCTAGTATGTAAGTTAGGTTATATGAAATTTTTGAACAGACCTGTACCTTAAAAGAAATGGGCCATAGTAATGATTTTCCTATCCCTGGACCAAATGATAAAGGAAAATTTTAGATATAAGTAAAATTTTAAAATATATAAAAGAATCTCATAAATGTAACTGTTCAAAATCTCTGTGAAGCATAGGTATATAACAGAGATAACTTCTGTTTGCGATAGTCCATAAGAGAGCTAGTATTTCTTATAGCAGACAGGGTGATGAACATAATGTATTGTATTAAGTGTGTGACACCTGCCATATGCTGATATTTAAAATTACGAAATTCATCCTAACAAATGCTAGAAGATCCCAAATTTGCTGTGCCTTGAGCATCAACAATTCATCTTTGAGAATAATTATTGAGAGGCAATATATATTTCATTGTAGAGGCTTATAAATTAGACATATTACTAGATTTAAAAAAATGTCATGTGACTGGGGCCTCCTGTTGGGTAGACCGTTCACTGGGTGCAAATATTTTGATTTGATGCCACTTTGACGACTTGCACGTTGTTGGGGATGAAATGATGATGATTAGTACAACACCCAGTCCTGAGCCGAGAAAATCTTCGAACCAGCCAGGAATTGAACCCGGGCCCTTAGGATTGACATTCTGTCGCACTGACCTCTCAGCTACTGGGGGGGACATATTGTTAGGTGAAGTCTTATGAATTTTATTATATTACAATGTTTGAGATATTTTCGTGAGCAGAAGTGAAGTTGCTACACCAAAAGTCAGTTTTGAATGATAAACAAAAGTGATTGTATTATGGAAATGGTAAAGTGTCAGCTGCAAAGTATCGCAACGTATTTATTGTAAGAATACAGTTGCAAATGAAAGAAAATTAAGTCTGGTCCTCCTCATTAAGCAGTGCTGAAAAGGAAAGTTCATTATTTATAATTCTAAGTGACATGGTCAAGAAACAAGAGATACAACATCATAACCATAAAGATGTCAGAAAGATTTTCGTTGTGTATGAACATAAAATCACTGAATAAGAGCTTGGTAAGAAAATTCAAGAAATAGCTTTAATGAAATATGTGGGTTCCAAAATTGACTCAGAAATTCATTATAGTGATTTTTGTAACACACGTCTTACTTTCTGAGGTCCGTCACACAGTTGTATCATTATCTGTATTCAAAAATTAGAGTATACTTACTTGATGTTGACCTCTGCTTCAAGGATAGCTACAGCAGTACCTCCGTCCACATCAGACCTACCAACCACCAACAACACCTCAACATCGACAGCTGTTACACATTCCATACCAAGAATTCCCTTCCGTACAGCCCACTCACCCATGGTCATTGCATCTGTAGTGATGAATAGTCCTTATATAAATATGCCAAGGTTCTCAGTGAGGCCTTCATAGACTGTAATTACCCACCCAATGGAAACATGTATCTTGTGCACTGTCTCTCCAGTCAGCTACCACATTCCCACCATCTGGCCACAAAGGAGCACTCCCTTCATGACCCAATGCTGCCCAGGACTGGAGCAGCTGTATCACATTCTCTTTCAGGGTGCCTTGAAATGAGGCTGCCCTGAAATGAGGAATATCCTACCCTCTACATTTCCCACTTCTTCTATAGTAATATTCCACTGCCAATCAACCTACACAATATCCTTGTCTGTCCTTACACCATTCCTGCTCTAAACCCCTTGCCTCATGGCTCATATCCTTGCAATAGACCTAGATACAGGACCTGTCCCATACATCTTACCACCACCACCACCACCCACCACCACCACCAACTACTCCAGTCCTGTAACAGGCATCTCCTATCCCATCAGAGGTAGGGCTTCCCTTGATAGCAGCCATGCAATCTGCAAATTAAGTTGCAACCACTGTGCTGCTTTCTACAGGAGCAAGCTGTCTGTGCACATGAACAGCCACTGCCAAACTGTGCTCGAGAGACAACTGGACTGCCCAGTTTCTGCCCAACACAATGTGCTTTACTTCAATGACTGCTTCACAGCCTGCACCATCTGGATTCTTTCTACCAACACTAGCTTTCTAAATGCACATGTGGGGACTCTCCCTGCAGCATGCCCTTCATTCCCAAAACTGGGGGCAGGAGGGGGGAGGGTTTGCTAGTGTCTGCCCTCCACCTACCAGCACCTTACCTCATCCCAATCCAGCACTACAATGCCTTCTGTTCTGCTAATGCAGTCACTAATCTTTTCCTCTTCTCTACTTTTTTCTTCGCCCCTCTTCCTTTTCTGCTTCTTTAAAAGCCCCTGTCCTGTACTGACCACTGTCCTGCACACACTCACACGCAGCACTACACCAGTCCACACCCCTGTCCTGCTATACTTCCCTCTCCCCACCCCAGGTTACTGTTCACATCATGCACAGTTGCAGTTGAGCCAAAGTGGAAGGAGACAGTGGTCATGTGTACATGAGTCATACTTTTGTGAACATGTGTGCCTCTTTTATTTCTGAAGAAGGCCTTTTGGCTAAACACTTAAATGTTCAACAGTGTCTCGAGTGCCTGTCTGCAACTCAACACCTCCTCAATATGATGAGTAGAAATCTATCCTTTTCATAATATTACAACGAAAATGTTCACAAAATAATTTAATTGGATAGATAAAAAAAATCTACTCTCCAAGCAGCGACAGGACAGACACATCGAAGAAGCTTGTAATTAGGCAAGCTTTCCTTCTCATCCCATGTGGTAAGTCTCCAGTGACCCACGGTTCAGGGTGGCTTTTCCAAAATCTACCCCTTTTTCTAGATCTCTCTAGTGCTTTCCCTTCACCTCTCTTCCTTCCCCTTCAATCTTTCTGCCTGAAGAAGAAGCCACTAGCTTCAAAAGCCTGCCTAATTACAAACATATTTTTTGTGTATGTTCTGCCACTGCTTGGTGAGTAGACTTTCAAAATAATTATTCATTTTCCAACACTCAAAATCTCATTAGTGAAATTAAAGACTTACATTGTTATCAAAATACCAACACGTTACCACCCAGCCAAGCAAGCAGACGTAATTTCAGAAATAAAACCAATAACAGAATCCCCACTCTTGAGACTTCTAATAACAAATTTAATGGAAAGAAAAAAATTGTGACACCAGTTTTAGGATTCAACATCTCCTCCAAAACAAGTACTGTTGAAAACAAGTATTTTTTACTAACAATAGTCCAAAAAATAATCTTATTCATAATCTGAAACCAATGCATGCCCCCCTTAAAGAGCTCAGCTGTCTATAAAATTAGCTGTGATACGTATCCAGTCTATTACACACAATAGGCAGGATGAGCAAGTGATGTCAGCTTTGTTCAAAAGATGTCTGCAATCTCTTAGGGCATTTGATTTTACAAATTACACATGATGTGCCTAACAAGTATTTAAATCATTGATTTCTACTGTATCTCATGCTATTGTTATGAATTATAATGAAATGAATGAGTAAAGCAGTAGTGAGAACAGAGATGAATCAATTTTATGGTCCTCCTCTCAGTGCCCAGATCACATTGTAGTTTTGAAATGTTGCAGCTGAACTATTGGCATTTTGTGCAGTAGTTTTGAAACAGTTCATGTTATTCTTCACCAGAAATATGGATCATATGTTGTAATGGCGTCGTTTAGGAGCATAATCAGGTTTTTTTTCTTTTTTGTTCTAATAATACGTAATGGCAGCATTGTTGTAGTTTGCAAGGAAATGAAATATGAGGGGACCTTTGATTGGCATGCTCAGCCAGCTGGATTTCGACACCCAGGGACTATACATATCACTGTCTACAAATTCTCTCAAGTAATCACATATTCTTTTTCTTTCATGTTTACATCGTATATACTTGAAGTAAGAAAAATGCAGTAGATTAGAGATAATAAACTCTGCAGAAGATATGAAATAATACTGTTGCTCCCAGTGATACATTTATTTGTATTTATGTTTGTAAGGGGGGCGGGGGGAGTTGATAATGACAGAGCAGTGGATTGTTAGGCTTAGATCTGTTACTTGCTATATGGAAGAAATGGTTAAGGTAACACATAGATAACATTTTAAATAATATAAACAAATAGGAAAACGAAATTGAAATGTACAGATTGCTACTCACCGCATAGAAGAGGCAATGAGTAGCAGATGTAAACTATCCTGAAAAAGATTACAGTCACCTATGTACTACTCCATGGGGATTGTAAGGATGAGATTAGATTAATTCCAGCACACACAAAGGTATTGAAACCATCATTCTTCCCTAGCTCCTTACTTGAATGGAAAGGGAAAAAGATATAATAACTAGTTCATGGGACGTACACTTTCCATGCACTTCACAGTTGTTTGCAGAGTATATATTATGTAGATATAGACAAAATACAAACACTTAACGTGATTCACACTTAGAATGCAACTTTTGCCTCCAGGTGCTAAGGCCCTGCAATGAGCAATGATGTCAGTTGGAGTGGGTAGAAAGTGTAAAAAAGGAGCAATGAGAGGAAGGGATTGCCAAAGGAGATGAGAAATTGCTAAAGCATACTTATTTAGAAAAAGGCTGTGAGAAAGCACCTGTTAACCCGAACACTCCATACATTAAAGGATTAGTTAGATAACACAGAGTAGGGGTTTGGTAAAAAATGTAATAATAATGATAATAAAAAATACTATCCTAGCCCTCCTTTTTTCCTTTTCTGGGACAACTTACTCCCAAAGCTAAGCTGCGTGTAACAATAACACCTTATTTTCTTTCTAAGCTCAACACCTCATTTGTTATAGAGGAATGCTGACCCAGTTTTTCAGGTTAGCGAATGGGAAGTAGCAGTGCACAAAGTAGTGCTGACATCAGCTGACAGTGTGCGTAGTGTTAGGAAACAATGTGTGTATAGTGTGTGCAGTGACTGGGAGTGAGAAATGAATGAACAATATAGCATTAGCCTTTTATCATTATTTAATAACGTAGTTGTAAAACAGTATTATACGCTAGTGGTAAACCAAAAAACTGAATGAAATAGCACTATTTTAAATGGAGTGGCCTTGTATTCCTGTCTTCATCCAGCCATCCTGATTTCGGTTTTCCATAGTTTCCCTAAATTATTTCAGGAAAATACTGGGGTGGTTCCTAGTATAAGGCCAAAGCCAACTGTGTGGCTCATCCTTGTCACCCTAGACCTGCATGTCTGTAAATATCTGTATATGTGCATTACTTTATTTTTGTTGTTCTTAAATTGTAATATCAAGATGTGTCCAATACCTTTGGAGGCTGTTGGACAGAGGGGGCGATGGGAGTAAGGTGGTGGATAAAAGCAAGTGGAGGACAGTGACTAATAAAGGTTGAGGCTCATGGGGTTATGGGAATGAAGGATATGTTGCAAGAATTCAATTCCAAGAAGCTCGTATTGCTGGAAGAATCCAGATGGAAAGACTGTGAAGCAGTCACAGAAATCAAGCATATTTTGTAGTGTGGCATGCTCAGCAAGGGGGTCCACCTCTCTCGACCACAGCTTGGTGGTAGCCACTTTTGCAGATGACCAGGTTTTTAGCTGTCATGCTCATGTAAGTAAAATGACACACAGTGGTTGCAGCTAAGCTGGTAGACCATGTGGTGGTTTTCACAGGTGGTCCTGCCTGTGATGAGATAGGAGATGCCTATGACAGGACTGCAGTGGAGTGGTACTGAGAGTGTATATCAGACAGGTCTTGCACCTAGGTCTATTACAAGGCAGTGAGCCATGCGACAAGGACATGGGAGCAGGAGTGGTGTAAAGACAGCCGAGAATATTGCACAGATCGGTTGGGTGGCAGAACACCACTGTGGGGTGGGTGGGGAGGATATTTTTTATTTCAGGGCACAAGGGGTAATTAACCTGTGGTGAAGAACATGACTCAGTTGTTCAGTGGGTATGTGGGTAATGATAGGTGTCAGGGAATGCAAGGTTGAGGAGAGCTGTTTCTGGACAAGGTGGGGAGTGTAGCTTCAGACTGCAAAAGTCTTGGTAAGACTCTTGACATATTTGGAGAGGGGCTATTCACCACTAGAGATGTGGTGACAGTGAGTGGTTAGGCTTCTGGCATTGTGAGAGTGGAGGTGTCGTTCATAGTTGGTAGGTTTTATGTGGATGGAGGTAGTTGTGTACACATCTGTTAGGAAGAGGTGGCCATGCAGGAAGCTGGCATGTTGGTCTGAGAAGGGCTGCATAATTTCATTCAAATCACGGTGGTGTCACCAGTGAAACTGCACCTTATGAGAGGTTAATATTCTGGGCAGCTAGGTAGGATTTCTCTAGATAGTCCACAAATAGGTTTGCTTAGGATGGTGTCATGCAAGTGCCCATTGCCATATCATGGGTTTATTTGTAGGTGATACCCCTTGTAAGGTTATCAACAACACTGTTTCAGTATCAACTTTACCCTTACATGCCACTGCCTCTCGGAAGAAGCACTGTTGATTCGTGAAATTCCCATCATTCTAGAAGTGCGGTAGTGGAGCGCAGGGAGGCACTCTAACGTTAGCAAGGAAAGTGATAAGATGAAATGGAGGAGCTAGTGCCCAGTTATGTGCGCCATAGGGGCAATGGCTACCTCTGTGAGATAAATAGAAAGTGCTTCTTAGTATGAAAGAACTTGGGCAGTAGGAATGTAAGTGTGATATTATTTGCTTGAATAATAAAAAGGTGGTGATTCAATATATAGTCATTACCTTAGCCACCCCTTCACATTAATGATAATAAACTAAAGATTTTTGTTCAGGATGAGGAAAGGAGTGAGAAGGCATATGCCACTAGGTACACGGTCAGGGCTAATTAGGTACGCACATATTCCTTGGGAGTAAGATCCCCCTTTTAGCTGTCATATTGTACTTTAGTCTGAATGCCTAACAGAAAACAAATGGCTTTTCCTTGGAAGAAGGAAAAGGCAGTATTAAAATGATTGGTGGGGGGGTTATAAGATATTGTTCTGTATGCTTTGTTTTCGTCATTTCTCAGTATATCTTGTTTGGAGCTTCTGTAGTCATTATCTATGGCTGTTTGTTTTATTATTTCCATTTCTTGTTGAATGTAACTCCCAAGGGTGATAGTTGGAGTATTACATTAACAGTTCCAGTGGAAAAATGCTTCTCTTGGAGCCCAAAAAGGTAAATACGTTCCTCTTTAAAAGACTCTGGCAGAAAAGTGGGAAGACAGCAGCCTCAATCCTCACTCTACCTTCCCCATAAAAAGTTTTTACATGTAAACATATTCATGCTCTTTTAACACAGAACATTCTACGTCCATTTACACAGTATCTCTTTGCAGTTAAGCGTTCATATGCAGCATCTTCTTCTTACTGCCACACAGTTTCTGTCCCCCCCCCCCCCCCCCAAATCTCCTTTTCCTCCCATTGATTTACAGCATATCTCATTGCCACTGTTTACTCTCTCACGTACATGTCTCCTTTTGTCTCTCTTTCTCACTGCCACTGTTTCCACCATGCCTTGGCAGCTCACAAAACCTGTGGGTCCAATTATCTTTTCCTGTACATCCACATGTTTAAAGTTTTTGTCCAAAATGCGCCCTCTGCTGTACCTACATGTTAAAATTCGCTGGTCTGTGTGGGTCCAGACCCCCCCCCCCCCTCCCCCGCCGCCATGTCTCTGTATTGTCACTACTCATCTCTACGTTTCATTTTTACTCCCTCCTCTCCCTTTTGCTCTCACTGCTATTGTCTTCATTCATCCATCTCTCTTTCTCTTTCACAGCCACTGCCTCTCCTCCACCATCACAGTCTCCTCTCTCTTCTACTGTCTCTGACTCTATGTTTGCAAGCAAAAATTTTTGGTGAGGAAGATACAATGAGGATTGGGGCAACTGATTCCCCACTTTACTATCAGAGTCTTTTAAAGAGGAAAATATTTGCCTGTTTTGGCTCCAATAGGAGCATTTCCACTGGTTTCCTTCTTTTCCCTGATACAGCATAGTATATTTCTTATATAAAATAATACAAGGGCAACAATGAACTCAGGACAATGATGATAGATTATCATCTGCATTCCATTACATGTGAAACATTAGTAAAGGTATTTGCAAATAAATGTAAACATTGTTGTTTGCAGATGACACTTGTCATTTAATGCCTAATAAAGTCATCAGAAGATCAAAACAAATTGCAAAATGATTCTCCCAACACAAATGCAGCCACTAACAGTGAATCCTAGACTCTAGCTTATACAGCAACATGAATGTGCTGTCACCTTACAGCGCCCCACTAGGCGAGACATGTGGAGCTTGCCACTGCAGGGAGATTTTGTGCACATACACTTATTAGACATATTTTACTTAATTTTCAGTCTTTTCAGTTTTACATAATTTTTGGCTGTCATTTTAAGTCATTTTCATGCCTGTAAAGACCTTTTGACCCATTTTTTCCTCACTGCAGTACCACTATGGGCATATATGTATAAGTGTGAAGTGCACAGTATACAGAGACATGTGTCAGAGTTTTTTGGTAAAAAAATGCTGTCTAAAAACATAGTTTGGTGATCTCAGGATCCTTGTGCTAAAACTAGAACCTTTGCCATGTGTTCACTATGTCAATGAAAACTACATTTATGCCTCAGACTGGATATTACGCATTTTATTTGCATAAGTGGTATCACTTTGGATCTCAGTAATGGATTATGATATTCTAAAAAGTTTCAAATATTCCAGAGATCATCAACTTAAGAAGATATGGTAAAAAGTTTGACAATTTACCATGGATGGAAATTACAGATGTTTCCATCCTTGCAATTGGCATGTTTCATATCCAAAAATCATGGTATTTGCTGGGCTGAAGGATGTGTGCAATATTTAAATTTTTAACCTGTTCTGTAGGATATCTGCAGTATGGTCATCCTTCTGATAGGTATACAATTGGTCTCTAGATCAAGGTCCATCAAAAACACTTGACCCCTTATCTATGTGATCACTAGAAAACAAGGTATGACTCTGTGAAAAATCACATTTTCATGTGCAGCTTATTGGAACATAGTGATATGTGCACTGTCATGCATGGACCAATACAGGAGTGCCCTCATTTTGTGGACTGTGGGATGACAAAAAGTATTGTAGATAGTAGTGCTTGTTGTGATAAGTTTCTAATAACTTTGCTATTGGTATTTGTTATTCTAAGACCAGGTGTAAGAAATTTATGCTGTCATCTACTCAGTTCTCTACTGCGAACCTTGTATTTTCAAGGGAGCTGTGGAGCAGTTAGTTTGACTCACTGATATGGTCTTTTCTATAACTGATTAAAGTGATGTCATTTACACATCTATAATAGAAAATAATGTTATTGATGGTATGGTGCTCAGAATCCAGAATCTTGTCTTCTAAATTGTTTATACAAATTTCAGCTAGCAACCTGGATGGGTTTGATCCACTTGACAGACTATTTGTTTACTTGTATAAATTATTGTCGAATTTAACTATAGTTGTGTGAATTCTAAAAGGTTCATTAGTTCTGTAATATGAGTAACAGCTGCCTACACTATTACATACACTCATGTACGCTTATGGCATAAGGACCCCACTGCCAAACTACAGTAAAGAACTTTGGGGTACCTCAAGAACAGCAAGATCTCTTCTGTTGAGGCCAGTAGACTACATCCACAAGCACCTGTCCCTCCCAGGCTATACAGACTGCTTAAAATTCAGAAGACTAGCATACCAATTTAATCAATTTTGCGTAATACCAGGGTGCCAACATGCAAGTTGCCAAACCATCTGGCAATGTATTTGAGATTTTTAGTAAGAGAGTATGAGCACAATGTCTGCAACTCGGAAGACTTCGTTCATGGACTGAATTACTTACAACTCACACCATCTGATATGCTCATGGCTTTTTATGTGGTCAAGTGCCATTGCTCAGTGGTGAGAAGCTGGAAGGATAATATAGTCACTTGTCACTTATTGTAGCTAATGTTTTTATGAAAGATATCAGAGAAAGAGCACTCTAGTTGATGGATTTAAAACCTGGCCCCAGAGCACTACATCACTGGGTGCACTTTTTGTAACATCTAATTTCTCTTTTTTAAAACATTAAATTTATATAAATTGGTCCTGGATATGTTGGTGCAGAGAAAGAGGATTGGCAACTTGGGCTGGACTGCATTCCATAAACCAACATACACAGAGTTACTCTGGCAGGCAACCAGCTGTCACCACCCTTTGTAACAAAGAGGCATGCTTAGGATGTTTGTCCACTCAGCACCAGCCGTATAAAATTCAGATACTTCATACAATAAACTGTGCTACCTCAGTACTGTATTCCTGCAAAATGGACATTCCAAATGGGAGATTTGCTACGCCTTACATCAGGTGCATGCTAGACAACCTGAAGAGTTAGAAGAAAGTGGACACAGAGGAGTGGTCATTTTGTCATACTTCAGTGTTATTCCTTTGAGAAAGGAAAATTAACCAAGAAACAAAATTAAATGAGTCTTCCCTCCACCAATGGAACTCAAAAGTTTGTCTAGGTTCAGTGAAGCACAGTCTCAATTTGAAAAGGTCCAGCCAGTGTTTATAAAGAAGTGATGGAAATCCACATTACTCAAATCTTGTGAAATGCACACTACAGCATGGGACTCATTGCTGGCAGTATTAAAGTGACATTGATCACTAAGGGAAAGCATTGGTCACTAAGGTAAAGCATTCATCATATAAGGGATTACACTTACATTGTCAGAAGACAATGGTGATGATGGTCACATGTCAGCATGGACACATATTCCATCATGCAGCTTATGACAGAGAGCACCGAGGCAACTGTCAGCAGCACACAGCAGGAACAACAGCCTCTGCTCATGTACTGAAGTCCTTGGTTTGTCATCTGATAGGTGGCTTAGCCATCCTTCCCACTACCAATCAGGAAACCTTCACTGTTGGCTACCAAATTTGACACCTTTGCTTTTCCTACGTAGACTGTCATAAATAGGCTTCAGTCACAGTTCAGCCATGGGTGTGTGTGTTGTCCTTAGAGTAAGTTAGATTAAATAATGTGTAGGCTTAGGGACCGATGAGCTCAGCAGTTTGGTCCTAAAGACCAGACCACAAATTTCCAATTTTCACAGTTCAGCAGTGTGTTTGCGGCACCTGAAAATGTCAGTCAGATGCCCCAAAGCAATATTGCGGGTATTTCACTACAACATCTGACATCACACCTGTGAACCATTTCTACGACTAGTCCATCAGTAGAGCCTCAAACAACACATTTACACTGATATTTCTTTCCATTTTTGCAACTGTTCACATACTTTGTGACTTGTACTAAAATAATTGTTTTTTGTGCCATTTGTGTGATATTATCTATGCTACTAAACTGGGTGATTCAAGAGGAACTTCACATAATTTATGAGATGATTTTACATCTGACAAATTGGAAAATCTTATGAACATGTGTCCAATTCCCCATCATTACAGAACTGTAGCGTGTTGAACACATCCATGAATGATAACAGCAAAGACAAGTCTGAGTATTACTTACCGAAATGCTGTGTAGGCGTTGTGGTGGACAAAATAATGGTGGGACAGATGACTGATCCATCCTACAAGAGGTGTCCAAAAAGCTCCCCACCCGTCTCAGTGCACTTGCAAATGAATTGGAGCGTATGTTGTGTTGGACATTGAATACCATCTTGGCAGACTTTAATGTGGGCAACAGCGTTGGTGATGCAAGCAACAAGTTCTTCACATGTATTCACCTTTGTATTGTACACATCCCCATAAACAGAAGTCTAATGGGATTAGGTTAGGTGATCTGGTAGGCCAGTTAATGTGTCCATCATGGTCAATCCAACATGTAGGAAATGTGTTATTCAGATACTGAGATACTTGTCTGGCACAGTGAATCACTGATCCATCACACTGCAGCTTCATTTTCTGTCGTCCCCTAATTTCACATCCTCAAAATTGGCAGATAGGTCTTCTGTCAGAAAATGTGCATATGCTGCAGCTCTTATGCTATTTGGCAGTAACACAGACCACACCAGATGTTCACTGGGAACCTAACTTAGAATCTTGTTTCCTAGTGTCATGTGGGTTCTCCATCGGCCATCTGTGAGAACTGCAGGTGTTCATAATAGCATTATGTATAAACATAGCCTCATCTATAAATAAAGTGTATTGCATGACATCTCTATGTACAGTCAAACAGTCACAAAATCATTGTCTGCATAGTGACTCACCTGGATGCAGATGTACAGACTGCAAATGGAATGGGTAGAAGCCTTCACAATGTAATATATGCCACACATGCAGTTGTGGAATATTGAGATGACAGCTAATACTTAATGTCTTCCCTTTCCTCAACTAAATGGATGGCCTCATGTTCTGATGTTAAATGTATGCTGGGTAGTGTTCAGGATTCAAATAACATATGAAAAACCCTGGGAAATACATTGGGACAGGGGATTTGTCAATCATGGAAAACATCTCTGGTACTCTATCACAGCTGCACAGGCACTACCATTACAGTATCCATACACAAACCACATGTCTGTGTATATTGCGTGGGTGAATGTGTGTGGCATGTTGGTATTCACATGCACTGGGACTTGCTCAGTTGAACAATACCCAATCACAACATGCACATGACCTCAGGACTCTTCACCAAGTCAACACAATTCAGCACTGGGTACACAACAGCTGTTGCCTTTGTGTGACATCACAGTGGTACCATCTGTTGGAGAACCCCACACTTCTTTTAGGATGGATTGATCATCTGTCCCACTATCATTTGGTCCACCATAGTGCCTGCGCATGATTTCAGTAAGTAATATTCACATTTGTCATCATATTCATTCATGGATGTGTGTAGTCTTCAACCTGCTCCAGTTCTGCAACAATCAAAAATCAGACACATGTTTGTATGACTTTTTTGGTTTATTTTCACATGTAGAGTCAACTCACAAATTATGTGACATTCCTCCTGAATCACTCTGTATAAAGACAAGTCATCATTTAAAATTGTTATCTAAAATCTCAAAACTTACTCGACAGCTGTACTTCAGATTTTTACACGATGCTCTAATGAACATTCAATTGGTCATCCAATATACTCAATATGTAACTATATATATATATATATATATATATATATATATATATATATATATATATATATATATATATATATATATATATATATAGGAAAGTTTTGTTAGCAAAAATCTCAAAAAGTTTTTGACTGGTTTATTTCAAATTTTTACACTTTACTTAATGAACATTTGGACAGACATACAGTACATTTATTTAAATATATAATGGAGAAACATTGTTACTAAAAATCTCAATAAGTTGTTGACCAATTTTCTTCAATTTTTGCACGATACTCTAATGCACAGTAGGAAATATATGGGAAATATATTTTTCATACATAAACATATATATGTAACATATAAAGGGTAAACATACATATCAAAAATCTTTAATAGTTACATAACTCTTACATAAAACTTTTACATGATACCCTAATGAACATTTGGACAGACATAAGCTATATATTTTTCCAATGTATATAACACAGACTGGCACGCTAAGAACCGGCTCCAAGTACAGACTGTTCACCAAGTACACAAAAGTAATTGTACGCCATGAGCAGATACAACGAGTAGATAAACATATAATAACTGGATAATAAAGAAATATGCTAATGCAAAGTGGATTGACCTTGTCTTTTACATTAAATAACATTAGGTGCTGAAAATGACCTCCTTGTGCTTTGCTGCACTTTTGTGCAAACCCTAACATGTTAATGTACACTTGGCACAACTGTGGCACATGAGTTCTCAAAATTTCATTGTGAATATTATCCTTTAAGTTTTCTAATGTTACTGGATTACTTGTGTACAATTTTCTGCTCCACAGATGAAAGGCAGAAATGGCTTTGTCTGGTGAATGCAGCAGCCACAATCCTTTGCTGACAGTCCTTTCTTCTATGAATCTTTGATGAATTCATGCAATCAACTCATGTTAAGTGTGACAGGTCTCCCCAACCTGCTGAAAGACAGCATACCTACACTCACTGGAAGTCAACCACGTGTAAAATTCCTCAGAGATTCTCATAAACACAGCAGGTTTCATTATTGTTTCAAAAAATATGAGACCCACAATCTGACTTGCTGCCACAGCACACCACACACTGTTTTTGTCTCTGTGATGAGGTTCCTCATTACTCATGTAGGAATTTTTTGTTGACCAGTATCTGGTGTTCTGGGAGTTCACCTGTCAGACTGAACTATGCTTCCTCACTCATGAAAGACAGCAGCAGATCCAACATTCCACTCTCAATTGTTTGTCATAGCCACATATAGTAATACAGACATTTTGCTCTATCTCCCTCCTTGAGTTCTTAGACACATGTCATTTTCTAGGGCTTCATCCCTATATGGTGTAAAACACATTGACAAGGCCTACGGGAAACATTCACTTGTTGCACCATTTTACGTGCTGTTCGTGTTTGAATATCTGCAATCATAGCAGGTGTACAAATACACAGAGCTTGCATTTGCAAGTGACCCTGTATTATATCACTTCATCACTAAATCCTGTATACTGCACTCTCTTGGTATGGAAGCACCAGGAACTGATAGACACATGCACCTCCACTATTCTGATTCTTTCTTGAAGAGGATACATCTCACTGGGATATCTGCTTAACCAAGTCGCAGTGGTTTCTGTACTGACACTACAGAACAGATGCAATATCTTCAAAATAATAGATAAGAGTTGCTAGGTGACAATGAGCAATCTGCTACTCTGAGCTGGTTTTTCATGTGCCACCCTTTGTGTGTGATATATATATATACACTCCTAGAAATTGAAATAAAAACACCGTGAATTCATTGTCCCAGGAAGGGGAAACTTTATTGACACATTCCTGGGGTCAGATACATCACATGATCACACTGACAGAACCACAGGCACATAGACACAGGCAACAGAGCATGCACAGTGTCGGCACTAGTACAGTGTATGTCCACCTTTCGCAGCAATGCAGGCTGCTATTCTCCCATGGAGACGATCGTAGAAATGCTGGATGTAGTCCTGTGGAACGGCTTGCCATGCCATTTCCACCTGGCGCCTCAGTTGGACCAGCGTTCGTGCTGGACGTGCAGACCGCGTGAGACGACGCTTCATCCAGTCCCAAACATGCTCAATGGGGGACAGATCCTGAGATCTTGCTGGCCAGGGTAGTTGACTTACACCTTCTAGAGCACGTTGGGTGGCACGGGATACATGCGGACGTGCATTGTCCTGTTGGAACAGCAAGTTCCCTTGCCGGTCTAGGAATGGTAGAACGATGGGTTCGATGACGGTTTGGATGTACTGTGCACTATTCAGTGTCCCCTCGACGATCACCAGTGGTGTACGGCCAGTGTAGGAGATCGCTCCCCACACCATGATGCGGGGTGTTGGCCATGTGTGCCTCGGTCGTATGCAGTCCTGATTGTGGCGCTCACCTGCACGGCGCCAAACACGCATACGACCATCATTGGCACCAAGGCAGAAGCGACTCTCATCGCTGAAGACGACACGTCTCCATTCGTCCCTCCATTCACGCCTGTCGCGACACCACTGGAGGCGGGCTGCACGATGTTGGGGCATGAGCGGAAGACGGCCTAACGGTGTGCGGGACCGTAGCCCAGCTTCATGGAGACGGTTGCGAATGGTCCTCGCCGATACCCCAGGAGCAACAGTGTCCCTAATTTGCTGGGAAGTGGCGGTGCGGTCCCCTACAGCACTGCGTAGGATCCTACGGTCTTGGCGTGCATCCGTGCGTCGCTGCGGTCCGGTCCCAGGTCGACGGGCACGTGCACCTTCCGCCGACCACTGGCGACAACATCGATGTACTGTGGAGACCTCACGCCCCACGTGTTGAGCAATTCGGCGGTACGTCCACCCGGCCTCCCGCATGCCCACTATACGCCCTCGCTCAAAGTCCGTCAACTGCACATATGGTTCACGTCCACGCTGTCGCTGCATGCTACCAGTGTTAAATACTGCGATGGAGCTCCGTATGCCACGGCAAACTGGCTGACAGTGACGGCGGCGGTGCACAAATGCTGCGCAGCTAGCGCCATTCGACGGCCAACACCGCAGTTCCTGGTGTGTCCGCTGTGCCGTGCGTGTGATCATTGCTTGTACAGCCCTCTCGCAGTGTCCGGAGCAAGTATGGTGGGTCTGACACACCGGTGTCAATGTGTTCTTTTTTCCATTTCCAGGCGTGTATATACATTATATACTTACATAGAAAAATCTCAAAAAGTCGTTGATTTACTTTAAATTTTTATGCAGTAGTTTATTGAACATTAGGAGGGATTCTGGCTGTATGTTTTTTTAAATATGTTTAATCATCATTATCAGTTTTTTGCTATGTTGGCATATCCTTTGCCTCCCAATTTTCTGCAATCCATTGCTTCCTTCTTGAGGCTGCTGTATGTTGTACTGTCTATCACGTCATCCAGTATCTGAAATCTCTTCCATCCTTGCTTCCTTTTCCCTTCTACATAACCTTGTAAAACTGTTTTTACCAGTCTGTCATTCTTTCTTAATACATGCCCAGTCCAAATTCTTTTTCTTCTTTTTCTACACTCCTGGAAATTGAAATAAGAACACCGTGAATTCATTGTCCCAGGAAGGGGAAACTTTATTGACACATTCCTGGGGTCAGATACATCACATGATCACACTGACAGAACCACAGGCACATAGACACAGGCAACAGAGCATGCACAATGTCGGCACTAGTACAGTGTATATCCACCTTTCGCAGCAATGCAGGCTGCTATTCTCCCATGGAGATGATCGTAGAGATGCTGGATGTAGTCCTGTGGAACGGCTTGCCATGCCATTTCCACCTGGCGCCTCAGCTGGACCAGCGTTCATGCTGGACGTGCAGACCACGTGAGACGACACTTCATCCAGTCCCAAACATGCTCAATGGGGGACAGATCCGGAGATCTTGCTGGCCAGGGTAGTTGACTTACACCTTCTAGAGCACGTTGGGTGGCACGGGATACATGCGGACGTGCATTGTCCTGTTGGAACAGCAAGTTCCCTTGCCGGTCTAGGAATGGTAGAACGATGGGTTCGATGCCGGTTTGGATGTACCGTGCACTATTCAGTGTCCCCTCGACGATCACCAGTGGTGTACGGCCAGTGTAGGAGATCGCTCCCCACACCATGATGCCGGGTGTTGGCCCTGTGTGCCTCGGTCGTATGCAGTCCTGATTGTGGCGCTCGCCTGCACGGCGCCAAAGACGCATACGACCATCATTGGCACCAAGGCAGAAGCGACTCTCATCGCTGAAGACGACACGTCTCCATTCGTCCCTCCATTCACGCCTGTCGCGACACCACTGGAGGTGGGCTGCACGATGTTGGGGCATGAGCGGAAGACGGCCTAACGGTGTGCGGGACCGTAGCCCAGCTTCATGGAGACGGTTGCGATTGGTCCCCGCCGATACCCCAGGAGCAACAGTGTCCCTAATTTGCTGGGAAGTGGCGGTGCGGTCCCCTACGGCACTGCGTAGGATCCTACGGTCTTGGCGTGCATCCGTGCGTCGCTGCGGTCCGGTCCCAGGTCGAGGGGCACGTGCACCTTCCGCCGACCACTGGCGACAACATCGATGTACTGTGGAGACCTCACGCCCCACGTGTTGAGCAATTCGGCGGTACGTCCACCCGGCCTCCCGCATGCCCACTATACGCCCTCGCTCAAAGTCCGTCAACTGCACATACGATTCACGCCCACGCTGTCGCGGCATGCTACCAGTGTTAAAGACTGCGATGGAGCTCCGTATGTCACGGCAAACTGGCTGACACTGACGGCGGCGGTGCACAAATGCTGCGCAGCTAGCGCCATTCGACGGCCAACACCGCGGTTCCTGGTGTGTCCGCTGTGCCGTGCGTGTGATCATTGCTTGTACAGCCCTCTCGCAGTGTCCGGAGCAAGTATGGTGGGTCTGACACACCGGTGTCAATGTGTTCTTTTTTCCATTTCCAGGAGTGTATATATAATATGTAAATAAATTATAGAGAGGGGAAACATTGTTAACCATACTCTGTAAAAGCTTTTGACTGGTTTATTTCATTCTTTTACACAATATTCAAATAAACATTCAGATGAACACAGGATACATGGTGGTGGTTTCTTTTCTTTCTTTTTTTTTTTTTTTTTTCATTCCCTTTTTTTTACAACAATGTACGGGTTTCTGTTGAAACCAACTACAGGAAAAAAAATGACATGGTGTACTGTGAAAACTTGTGGTTTATATTTCCTTCTCGTTGTCTGTTTCACTTATGATGGGAGGGCATGTAAACCATTACACAAATGTGTTACTCTCACATAAATTCTTTTTTCTTAAATATATTTTCAAACAAAACTAATATGCAGAACAATGAGCTGTTTCATTTTCTTCCTCACTGTCAGTTGTACAGAAAATATGAAAGTTGATTTAATGGCTTGTCAACCTATAACTAGAATACTATGGAATCTGAATCACGTGACAGTTAGTAATCCTACATAATAACAGATAAAAACAATGCAAAACACTGTGATTTAAGATACTTTCCACATAGATCCAGCAGTTGGAGAGTCTCTCATACCACTTATACCAATGGTTGCAACTGATATACAAACTCAATTGAAGCAGTTTCAATTCTCAATCAAGGTTTTGTTTACAATAATAAAAAATGAGACTCAGGGTCAGAGAAAGAGGTAAGACAGGGCGGGGGAGGGGAGAATGAATAGAGAGGGGGAAGTGGAGATGGACAGAGAGAGGGTAAGTGGAGATGGACAGAGAGAGGGGTCAGGATGTGATGAGAGAGAGGGGGTGAGGATGTGATAAGAGAGGGGGGTGAGAATGTGATGAAGAGAGGGAGGGGTGAGAAGGAGATAAACAGAGAGGGGTGAAGGGGAGAGATTAGGATGTAGATCCAAGTCCCGTACTTATTTAAAAATTGCAAAGTGTTACCATGCTTACTAGTTATTTTATATGTTATATCTAGACACCACTTTTTCTTACTTCAGTGTCTGTATCACGTACATTTTGTAACCACAGTGGAAAAAGGAATCTATGACCTCTGAAAGTTTTTACATTTATTTATTTATTCATGTTTACAACAAAAGAGCTTCATGAAACTTTGTCTCATGTAATAAAATTCATTTTTTGTTTCCTTTTGATACTAGATAGTGCCACAGGATACCCCAAAATTGTACAAAAACCATTTGTGTCTTATTAATTCACATAAATGCATCTAAAGAGGGGGCTATAAACCACTGAATGTGCAGTTCTTTTTACAACCCAGCAAATGGTCTGTCAATGCCCCCAGCAGCCAGTGCCATTGGTTTGCAGGCTTTGATCACAGCATACTGGCAGGGAATATCTCAAGCTGAGTTGCAGAGTTGCATCTTGTGACTATGAGAGAGGGGGGGGGGGGAGAGAGAGAGAGAGAGAGAGAGAGAGAATTTTAACACTGCAGATTATGGTCTCTCTCTCTCTCTCTCCCACTGTCTGTCTGTGTGTGTGTGTGGGGGGGGGGGTGGCACCCCATTCCAGTCCACTTGTCCCCTTGTTGTAACGTTGTTTTGCATACTTTGTTATGAGACAGATTGTCTACCTTGTTCCTGTTGGATTGAAGCTGTGCTATGGATAAATCAGCACCCCAGTGGGGCCATACTGTTGGTGTAATACATAAAGTTTCATAATAAAATAAATGCAGATCACAGTCTATATTCACCTAACTTAATTTTCCAATAAGTCATATGTTTAAGGAATACTGCACTTTTTTAAGGCTGTTAATGCAGCGACAGTCAGTGCTTCATTGAAGCCAAGCAGCACTGGTGAGCAACTAGCATCTTCTAACATATTAAAAAGGTAGAAAAGGAAAGTTCCATACTAACAGTAACAGACTGAATTTCACCATCTATTCCCACCAAAGCACTTTATGCCAAGTGCATATTGGTACTGTCCCATAAAATAAATATTTCAGTTAATTTTGAGTTACATACATGCAAATAATTAAACAGTTAAGCTTACCAGTACCAGTAAAATATGTCCTGATTTTAAACTCTTTATTTAAACATGTTACAGTTTGGAAGCTGTCCTGAATCACCATATCCAAAGATTCACAAGAAACCTCATTATGAGAATGAAACATGTGATTGGATTCCACTACACAACCTGTATCAGGCTCACAGGTATTGACTTCCAGAAGCTTATGTGTACAAAGTTGAATCCACTTTTACTTGGAAAATTAGTTGCAGAATTGTAACCAGATTCAAGAACAATGTTAAAAGAACATTTTCAATGAACTTTACAACTTAAGTGCCTTTGAACCAGTGATTGTTCACAAGTTAAAAAAATATTTTTGATGTTTCTCCCTGTCCCCAGGTAACCGATTAAAATATTTTTTGAAACTAATACTGTATTATGAATATTTAAGTCTGACAATAATATTTGTGTCCGTCTTCAATATAAAACAATGAACATGACTCGTAGGAAATTGTGTAGTGCCCTCTGTAGTTACTTACATCCTATTGGTGTCAGTATATGTGTTAAAGCAGCTCAGGTTATATACATATTTTAAAAATGTATCAGGTTCAAACCAAAAGAGTGGTGAGAAAAATTCATCTGCAGTGTAAATTGTTTAGTTTTATGTTTCATAGGTAAACACAACAAAGTTGAGCATTATGTCAGACAAAATGAAACTATTTTAAGTGACAGTGGGGTGTGACATATATTCCCATACCCTACCATGCTGCCACCTCCTCTATCCATATTCTGTGTGGCCTTCCATCAACTTCCCCTGACTTGCCCCCATCATCCTAGGTCACTGCTTGTGTAATTTATCCAGCAGCGTCAGAAGTATGAAAACTTCAGTAAGTCAGTCCTCTGTTATTTAAGACATTATCAATAAATATTTATTTGGATTCTTGTATTTATCAAGTTAGTCATGCTGTCTCAATGAAGTTCCTTCTGTTCTATATATTGAGCACACTTTCCAAGAGGATGAATATTATTTTTAACATAAATCTGTAGCAACCCCAAAGCTTTTTTTTCCCTTTTTTTTCCATATTAGCAATTTTGTCCCATATATATAGTTGGATATTAATGTTCAGTTATGCTGTATGTTGTAACTACTCGTGTTTAGTTTTTTTATTTACTTATTTATTATGTAGACACAGGACACTCAGCTGAAACTGCAACTTCTCAAATCAACATCTTTGATCAAAGCATGTACATCACATTTTCTTATATTTATTTTTGTCGACATATACTCAGGCTTACTTGCTGTAATAGATTACACAGTTTTTTTTTTCAAGTGTGTTTTTCCTGGTTTTCAATTCATTAGGCAAAAAAAGTGATATGAGGGTGTTATATAGCCCTTCTTTTCTTGTTGTTGTTAATGTCCATGATGGTGAAGTCTTTTCAGAAGATTCGAGAGGAGTAAGATTTACAATAAACTTTTTACTTTCGTTTTCTTGCACAGTTAGCTCCAGTTCTTCATGTCGAGGGGTCTGATTCTTAAAGATGAAATTCTCACATTTTAGGTTCTTGTGGTTCAATTGATCTAAATAATATTGAAGAATGTCTTTGCAGACTTTTTGTTTTCACTATAATTTATTCTGTCACATTTTACTATATCACATTGTCTTGAATTTGTACATTAACAAAACCAAAATTATATTGTTTGTTCAAGATACAAAAATAGGTCCGATCACATCAGAGGCATGCTTACTACTACTTCATTCTGTGGTAAAAATATTGTGAAGGGATTACAGTTCATATTGATAAATGAATTCCTATTAGTTTAGATTATTATTTTATAAATGGATGAAGAAATAAACATAATAAACAGTACTGGATTGCATAATCAATAATAGAAATCTTAAGTGTGCCAAATATTTTGTAATTTCAAATGTTTCTAAGAAAACCAATTTTGACTGTACATTCACAGATACTAAGTATTGATTGTAATGAGGAAAATAAAGTAATTCCGTTTCATAAATTTTAGCTTGTGAGATAACATACTGTGTATAAAATTATATGAATTTTTTTCAGAGAAACAGCTGAGATAATACTGACCTGTCCAAAATTTGAAAAATATTTCTGATATTGAGAACTACTGTTGAGGAAAAGTAATGCTAGAGGACAATGTCCCTTTACAAGGGTCTTTTTGAAAGTAAAGAACAAGTTTTTCTACAACATTTTTTATTTCGTATAATTAAACGAAACTGTATTTTACATACAATTTGATACCCAAGCTACTTTCCTGCATTGTCACCGTTCAGATTTAAGTACTTTTACAATTTTGCCAGCTTTTCCATATTGTCTGCATACTCAGTAGCTGCCAAGTTGTTGAACCATTGATTAACAGCTTCTATAAGTTCATCACCACTTCTGTAGTGTTACCCATTCAAAACATCTTTCAGTTTGGATGACAATCACTTGGGGCTGAGTACAGGCTGTATGGCTGATTTGAAACATTTCCCACTGAAACCATTGAAATACGTTCTGTGTCACTTCTGCTGCATGCAGACTGCATTATCATGAAGCAGGATGACTCCACTGGTTAGCATTCTGCATTGCTTGTTTTTAATTGCACAGTATCTTAACAGTAGGCCACTGCAGTCCACTAATTGTGAAACATCCATCTTCTTGGATTTTTGTTTCAGTCCTGAAGGCCAGCCCAAGCAATCTTCATCATGAACATTCTTCTGTCCACCATTAAACACGATACACTGCTTCCGAACTGACACTTCGTTCATCAGATTACTGTAAACCTTAGTCATCTGTGTACAAATTTCAAGAGTTGGACTTACTGTGTATATAAAAAGCAGATGACACTGTACATCTCACACTTGGGGGATCGTCAGTTCTGTCACACTTTTTAACGTTGCTCAGCTAATCAGTAATCAACCATATTGCATTGTAGCTGCTGCCGAAATGAAGCGGATGAATACCCAGGTCAGTGGTCAGTCGGTATGTAGGTGAAGTGATGCATTCACATGCAAAAAACTAATACAATATGAATTGGGTTATGACTCGTTATCTGTATGACTTCTATGAGGGTACTGTAATTCACAAAATATCTGACATATTAAGAGCCACAATCAGTCAACAAACAAAACCATTTTCATTTTTGGAATTTCTGAAGGAGATGTATACAGTTTTTTCATCAGTCATATCTGTTGAAAAACTTCCAGAAACATTTTATTTCAGATATGACTCAGTTTTTGTATCTTACTCACTGTTGGTCATTTTATAACTCTTTTTGTGTAGTTTCACAGAAACTATAGCCTCACCAACTTTTTTGGGTCCTGTTTGATATCACTTATAGCATTTGATTGATGGAATCACTTACTCTTACCAGGCAGGCAGGTCATAATTGTGCCCACAGGGAAGTGCTATGTCTGGAGGCTATTCCTGGAGCTTCCAACTCCAGAACAAAGAAAGATGAGTGACCTCCACACAAGCCAACTCTCTTCAGGCCCAAATGTGAATGTTTCCAATGTTGGAAGCCAGGTAGAGGGTTCCCAAGTCGAGAGATCCACAGTTGTTTTCTTACTGTAGCTGCTGCTGTTTGCAGGACTGAAGGAGTCTTAAGGAAATTCCTTCTGTACCTCAACCCTGGGGCTACTGGAACATGCACATGTAGCGGATGGTTTTCGCCATGAATCTAGTTTATCCTTTAACATTGGTTGCTACTTAATGTAAACAAAGAAAACCAGTGTATTCTCTTACCAAATTTGTGAAATATCTCGTATAAAGGTGCTAAATGGCTACTTGTGGGCACTGAATCTAATACAGATAACAAGATTCAATTCCTGAATGAAACATTAGTACATGTTTAATAGAATATAACTTGCATATACTTTTTGTTAATAATATATATTACTTCATAGCAAATTCCAAAATCACATTGCGGTTGCTTGGTAAGAAGGTGAGATTAAATTATATTCTCTTACCAAATTTGTGAAATGTCTCGTATAAAGGTGCTAAATGGCTACTTGTGGGCACTGAATCTAATACAGATAACAAGATTCAATTCCTGAATGAAACATTAGTACATGTTTAATAGAATATAACTTGCATATACTTTTTGTTAATAATATATATTACTTCATAGCAAATTCCAAAATCACATTGCGGTTGCTTGGTAAGAAGGTGAGATTAAATTATCTCATACAAGAATGTAATAAACTATGACACTGCTAACTCAGAAACGTAAAGAAAGGAGTCCTGTGATGATTATTGGTTTACTGCAATTTTAACATCTTGATCTTAACTTACTCAGTTGAATGTACATCAAATAAAAGTGTATAGGACTCTCACGCACATGAAATATCAGTAGAATCCGGGCCCGTATAAAGGTCTTAAATGACAAGTAGCGCGAAAAATTTGAAATAAGTCATCTGGTACATAGGTAGAGGGTAGCATAAATGTGAATGAAGAATTATAATGTGTGGGTGCATACCTCACTTGAGTACAGTAAAACCTCACTTTTACGTTCCCCCATTTTACGTTTTCCTGCTTTTTACATTCATTTTTTTCAGTCCCAACAGAAGCCCTATTCTCTCAATACAATGCTTACCTATCCTTAACGATTCCATGTTACAATATTTTCCCACATTTTAAGTTTTCTTTGATGTTATCATGACCTTTAACATGGATTTTCATACAGATTTGTGCAAAAAGTGCATCGTACACCTGCTGAAAGTCAGCCTTCAAACAAAGCAGAAAACGCAGACAGTATGCAGAGTTACTGATCATGTCATGTAGCTGCAGTGTGTAAGCAATATTTTCGTTGTTGGCATGTCTGGTCATGGCTGCCTGTGTTATAGGTTCACAGTGTTTGGAAGGATGGGAAAGTATACTGCCTTAATGATAATCGTGATTTGATAATAGTGATCCTAGTAGCAACCTTCCTTCTGCTCATTGCATTGTATTAGAATATCTTCCATTTCATTTCACAGTCATTTTACAGATAAACACCACTTTTGAAGACAGCGTTCTCTATAATAGGCTTTCACAAATCGATACTTGTGCAGCAAATATGCTAATCCTTACGAGGCATGGATCTTCCCTCTGTCTCACCCAGGACGTCCCTGAACTGAGTGACCTCCTTGTCGGCAACATGCTATAGATTTTGTGTCCATTGTTGTCTGTTTATGAAGATTACCAACTTTAGTGCTTTAACTAATACTGTGTTACACGTTTTATTTACTGTAATTTTATAATGATTACCAATAATAAGTCGGACATTACAACACAACTATTTTTTTTAATGTGGTTTCAGAAAAGACTTTTGCTTCCATGTTTTATTTACGCCATTGGACATGACTGGAACGTTTTGAGGCAATACATAGGCATGTATGCAGCACTGTCCGCGTGGATGAAGGCTTTGACAGTGCCATGCCACGTCGGTGGATGCGGTTGGAGGCCGGCTATGTTACTGTGCAGGCATTCTGCTAGTAGCAGCACCTAGGCATCGTGAGGAGAGGTACTTCCTCCATGAATTCTCTGGGAATGGAGAGCGACTGGCTGTAGATGAAGTCTGCAGATGAGATGCTGATTTCTTCCTACAGGGTCACTCACAGGCCGAGGAGTACGAACAGGAGTGTCTTTGTCCAGGCAGTTTCGTGGCACATCATTGATGCCTTGTACGTCCAATGGAGCCACTCAATAATGCCGTTAGGTGTGGGTGGTAGCCTGTTAAGCAGTACAGCTGTGCTCTACACAGACAATACATATGTTTGAACAGTGCGCAGTTCAACTGGGGGTCGCAGTCTGTACTTACATATCTTGGACAGACGAAGTGCATCATCTGGGTGTCAACAAAGGTAGTAGGGACAGTCACATTGGTGATATAGGCTACAGGGTCGCCTCTGGCCAGTGGGTGAAGTGGTCCACCAGTGTAAAGAAGTAGCACTTTCCTTGGGATGAAGGAAATGGGCCTACAGTGTCTGTGTGGAGATGTGTGAAGTTGCATGTGTCGGGGAAGGTACCGATGGGTGCATGGCTGTATCTACTGACTTTGGCAGGCCAGGCAGGTGCATGTCCACTGGTGGCAGTCTTTTCGGAGTCCGAGCCAGGTGAAATCTGCAAACAACACCATGATGCTTGCACCGGAATGTAATAACCTGTGGATATAGTCAGAAGCACTGTGCCAAATTTCTCCAGGAGGAAAGGGCAATGTCTGCCTGTCTTACTGTCACACCAAACCTTCAAGAAGCAACCAGGGATGGGCACCAGTTCTATACTTAGGCGGCTGGAGGTATCGTGGCAGAAACTGTCCAGTTTTCCATCGCCTTCCTGTTCTTGTGCTATGTCTTCAAAGCTCACCAGGGTGGAGATGACTGCACAGTCACGGGACAAACAGTGTATGCCTTCGCACCGTCAGTTTTGCTAATTATAGTTGCAGCTGCCAAGAACTGGCTAAATAAAGTTCAGCAGATGTGGCAACAGATACCTGCCTGGCACTGCCCTTGAATTTAGCGTACTGTGGTCTCCTTATGGGCGACACGGATTGTCCTCCTGAGGCACCAAATACAAAGCAGAAGACCACAGGATGCCTGATGGTTGGACAACGCCTTGCAGTGCCGGATTAATCAAGCGCGGGGCCTGTAGCAAATTCTGACAACAGGCCTTTGGTTTATGTAGGTCGTATGGTTTTGGATATAAAATAAAACAAGATTCACCACCGGCAATGGAGGGTGAAGCTTTGACAATGCCAGCCACTAGTGCTGGCGAAACGTCAGTAAAATCATCAAACGAACATCGGCCGAAGAACCCGAGAAAGAGGCAAATAAAACAGTTTGTCAACAAGTGGCCCCGAAAGCCTTAACAATTTTGTAAAACAAGATTGTTACAAATAAACTTTTCTAGATTTAACTTCGGCAAATTTAGAAATAATAAAAGTTAGATCAATTTCTCTCAGTAAATCGTATTCAATGTTCATTATACTGAGGTCATTTAGACATTCCTGTCCCATCGTATTTCTTAATTCATTTTTAATATGCTTTAACGCTGAAAAAGAATGTTCTCCACTGCATTTGCTGATCATTAAAGATAAGTAAATGCGTAAGGCTATTTCTACCTTTGGAAAACACGATCTTAACAAATTTTCCAATAAAAATCTGTAGTTCCAAAGCTTCGTTCTTTTTTCTGTCAAAAGGAGCAGCGATTATCCGTTTTCAGCAACTCAGCGAACTGTAGCAGTTCGTCGCCTAGCGACTCTTCTAAATCATCTGGGTAAGCATTCACTATGTTAGGAGTTCTTTTCAAGATCTCTTCTGCTGTAAGAGATTTAAAATCCGTAATATTCCAAAAACATTAGTTCAAATGGCTCTGAGCACTATGGGACTCAACTGCTGTGGTCATAAGTCCCCCAGAACTTAGAACTACTTAAACCTAACTAACCTAAGGACAGCATACAACACCCAGCCATCACGAGGCAGAGAAAATCCCTGACCCCGGCGGGAATCGAACCCGGGCGTGGGAAGCGAGAACGCTACCGCACGACCACGAGATGCGAGCAAAAACATTAGTCAGGTGATGGTATTTTTCATTGGGTTGAGCTAATGCAGCCAGGACAGTGGCACACAATAAACACCTGAAATTAAAAATGTTCTCCAGGTGTTTGATTTTCTACAACTTCATCGAGTGTAGTTGACCCACTAAAATGGTCTTACTCTATATTTCACTTGCTTCGTCTTGAAGTTTGTGACAAATATTCTTCACAGTTAGTCAGGTATTTGGCTTCTGCCTCAATTTCTGAAAATGTGAACCTCATTGCTTGGATGCATTCGTGTATGGACGTGTTGTTGTGGTCTTCAGTCCTGAGACTGGTTTGATGCAGCTCTCCATGCTACTCTATCCTGTGCAAGCTTCTTCATCTCCCAGTACCTACTGCAACCAACATCCTTCTGAATCTGCTTAGTGTATTCATCTCTTGGTCTCCCTCTACGATTTTTACCCTCCACACTGCCCTCCAATGCTAAATTTGTGATCCCTTGATGCCTCAAAACATGTCCTACCAACCGATCCCTTCTTCTAGTCAAGTTGTGCCACAAACTTCTCTTCTCCCCAATCCTATTCAATACCTCCTCATTAGTTACGTGATCTACCCACCTTATCTTCAGCATTCTTCTGTAGCACCACATTTCGAAAGCTTCTATCCTCTTCTTGTCCAAACTGGTTATCGTCCATGTTTCACTTCCATACATGGCTACACTCCACACACATACTTTCAGAAACGACTTCCTGACACTTAAATCTATACTCGATGTTAACAAATTTCTCTTCTTCAGAAACGATTTCCTTGCCATTGCCAGTCTACATTTTATATCCTCTCTACTTCGACCATCATCAGTTATTTTACTCCCTAAATAGCAAAACTCCTTTACTACTTTAAGTGTCTCATTTCCTAATCTAATCCCCTCAGCATCACCTTAATTTGACTACATTCCATTATCCTCGTTTTGCTTTTGTTGATGTTCATCTTATATCCTCCATTCAAGACACTATCCATTCCGTTCAACTGCTCTTCCAAGTCCTTTGCTGTCTCTGACAGAATTACAATGTCATCGGCGAACCTCAAAGTTTTTACTTCTTCTCCATGAATTTTAATACCTACTCCGAATTTTTCTTTTGTTTCCTTTACTGCTTGCTCAATATACAGATTGAATAACATCGGGGAGAGGCTACAACCCTGTCTTACTCCTTTCCCAACCACTGCTTCCCTTTCATGCCCCTCGACTCTTATAACTGCCATCTGGTTTCTGTACAAATTGTAAATAGCCTTTCGCTCCCTGTATTTTACCCCTGCCACCTTCAGAATTTGAAAGAGAGTATTCCAGTTAACGTTGTCAAAAGCCGCTGCCTCGCTTTGCTCCTACAGTGACGTCACTGCGCCAGCTAATCACAGCCGATTTAGCTTCGGGCCCAACCTCCCTTTTAAATAACCTTGCATCTGCGCATCGGAAATGCACTTTATACGTATGGACGTAAATCGGCTGTGATTAGCTGGCGCAGTGACGTCACTGTAGGAGCAAAGCGAGGCAGCGGCTTGCGCAGCAAGCGACTCTTACTAGCAAGGGAACCTCCCCATCGCATCCCCCTCAGATTTAGTTATAAGTTGGCACAGTGGATAGGCCTTGAAAAACTGAAAACAGATCAATTGAGAAAACAGGAAGAAGTTGTGTGGAACTCTGAAAAAATATACAAACTGATTAATTCATGGGATGATATGCAACGTCAATGACACCGGGAACGCAGGAGCGCCGTGTTCTCGTGGTAACGTGAGCAGCTGCGGAACGAAAGGTCTTGGGTTTAAATCTTCCATCGAGTGAGAAGTTTAATTTTTTATTTTCAATTTATGTGACAAACTCTTATGTTTTCATCACTTTTTTGAGAGTGATTATCACATCCACAAGAAAACCTAAATCGGGCAAGATAGAAGAATCTTTTTACCCCTTCGCCAAGTGTACAAGTTAGGTGGGTCGACAACGTATTCCTGTCATGTGACGCACATGCCGTCACCAGTGTCGTATAGAATATATCAGATGTGTTTTCCTGTGGAGGAATCGGTTGACCTATGACCTTGCGATCAAATGTTTTCGGTTCCCATTGGAGAGGCACGTCCTTTCGTCCACTAATCGCACGGTTTTGCGATGCGGTCGCAAAACACAGACACTAAACTTATTACGGTGAACAAAGACGTCAATGAACGAACGGACAGATAATAACTATGCAAAAATAAAATTTTCACTCGAGGGAAGACTTGAACCAATGACCTCTCGTTCAGCAGCTGCTCACGCTACCACGGGACCACGACGCTCCTGAGCTCACTTTGTCCATGATGTTGCCTATGCGACCCGTGGACTACTCAATTTGTATATTTTGCTTATTTTTTCACAGTTCCACACAACTTCTTCCTGTTTTCTCAATTGATTCAGTGTTGATTGTGTTCAGTTTATCAAGGCCTATCCACTGTGCCAACTTATAACTAAATCTGAGGGGGGTGCGATGGGGAGGTTCCCTTGTAAGGACAAACAACTACTTATAACACCAATAAGTTCTCAGGAAATTATTTAAAATAGTTGATTTACCTGTTTAGATGTTTGCAGTTGAAGAAGAGTGCCACTGTCTTCATTTCCGCTTGTGTGTTGCTTTCTGCATTTTATGCTTCGTATTGAGGAACCGCATACGAATGAAAAGTCGTGTTCTGACATACAATTTTATAACGTGTGACAAAAATTCCGGATATTTAGTTTGGACAGCAGTGCATATTGTTTTCACTATATTTTTTTTCTTGGAAATACTATCCAATCCATTAAATTCATTAAAAATTAGTTCAAACTGAGACACCTTACGTAGCCACTCATCTGTTGGATGGTTCAAATGGCTCTGAGCACTATGGGACTCAACTGCTGAGGTCATTAGTCCCCTAGAACTTAGAACTAGTTAAACCTAACTAACCTAAGGACATCACAAACATCCATGCCCGAGGCAGGATTCGAACCTGCGACCGTAGCGGGCTTTCATCTGTTGGAACTGTAAGCCCACCGCGAGATAGAAATTCAATCCAACCATAATTTTCATTTGTTGGAGAACTTAAAATATCAGCAGACGGCGTTCCCAGTGTCTTGTCACAGTTCTTTGCACGGTATGCAACGTAGCCAGCCAAGTAACGGAATCCTTCTGCAGAGTAGTCACATCCCTCTTTGACAGCAGATTCTTCTGGTGCAGGAAAGTTAATATCTCGTAGCTCTTTTTCACCATCTATCATTTGCAGTGTCTCGCTCATGTCAGGCAAAATTCCTGTGAACAGATGTGACGTCAAAAATCCGTCACACTCATCTGCCTCTACTGATGTGTCACTTGACAGAGGAATGTCATGAGCATTGTGTCCCAGCAGTAACAGCCGTAATCGATATTTTACTTCTGTTGGAGAAGGGTTCTAATGGAAATGACCAATTCCTCTGATCTGCGAGAAAAAATTTTCCAGTGCATCCTGGTTCAATCTTGCAGTTAAAGTATATGTTATTTGTAGTGGCTGAAGATCTGAAAACAGTCCAAATAATGACCGAACAGTTGTCATAATGCCTTTCTGGAATGGGAGCAAGTGATTTGCATTGCCTACGTGCATTTTTTCGGCGCACGTATACAGTTCTCTCAATATTCTTTCTTGCACATCCTTACGTATCCCATAACCACATGATAACACATTCTTATTGTACCTCTGAGCATTCAGAATGTCAAATGCGTCGTTTGCTAACTGAAAAAAATTTGCTGCTTCCTCCTCTTCAGGCATTAGGTACTTTATGGCTTTAGCTGTGGTACTCGAAAAAAGTTGCATTGCCAAATAAACCCTTTGACGCTCTCTCCCTTTGACACTGAGATGAAGCTGTGACAGTTTGGGACACAACTTCATTTCACTCTTATCTAATGCGAGCAGTCTTTCCACAATAGATTTATTAACAATTTTCCCTCTTGGAAGCTTTAGTCCGTCATCCAGAAAGTGGTTCCTCATTAATTTAAACAAATGCGGAACATTTGAAAACACCCAGATTCGTTTATTTTCATACTGCGGATTGGAAAAGCAGGAATTTGTTTCTGTCACATTAAAATCTTTCCACACAGATCGATTTTTTGTTCCAAGGTCGCACACTACCGCAACAACTTCGTAACCAACATCTTGTACAGAGCAGATAATACTGTTTAACCGATCAGCTGTTATTTGTGTGTCAAAATCATAGTAAATGGGTTGCTTCCATCCAGAAAACAAACCACGCACCATAACAAATAGTGCGTTACTGTGTGGCCCTACAACACCATCTTCAACAGGATCATAAATAATATTGCTGTCTACATTCATTTCGTCGAATGATAGCACACACACACGTCCAGTTTTTGTCAATACAGATGAGTGTGCTTTCATTAGTTGCAAAACGTCTGTCAGCACACCAGGAAAGCATCTGAAAGAGCGTGACGTCCATCTCTTAAGTGTTAACAGTCCTGGAAGTGGGAAACCGATCTGATTTCTTAAAAACAAATAACTCTTCCTAGACACAGCACGAAGTGTAACCGCTTTACAAATATCTTCCCTTTGCCATTTTGCTCGTTTCTTTCCACTCAACAAGCAGTTTATCTGTGTTTTTGAAAACAATTTGCCTAATATTTGAGTCACTTTCTCCTGCACTTGCTTCTTTTGACACTTTCGTTGATATTTTATTTTCTCACCACAAGCTTTCACTTTGAGTTTCAAATGCTTCTCACTACACCTGAGATTTGCACACGTAGCTGTCAGTCTGCGGTTCCTGTGTTCTAATTCTTCTATACATTTACAGAGTTCGCTGTTCTGTTTACTATCAGTGTCACAGTCATCTGTCGCTGTTGACTGGTCTATTTTTCTTTTTTTCGGAGACACACTAACCAGGTGCTCAATTGCATTTTTCATTGTCTTTCTTGCCTGCAACCTGTCTGCCCTATTCGGAGAAGCTGTATCATCAGGGCCTGAATTTCCACTAACACTGGGAACACTTCCTGGTATATTCACACTCGGCACTGCGTCTGGTTTAAGTGTTTTCTTCGGCGGTAGATTGAGAAGTTCTGCTCGCAAGTCACGTAGATAATCATCGGATGTGAAATGCAACGAACAAACAGTTGACGTCGCAACACTGAAGCGATCTTTTCGGTGGCGCTTCATAATCCAGGCCTTCTGCACTTTAACGTCTTTTGGGAACGAATGATAAATTATATCCGTGCCTTTTGTCTTTCGGCTGTACGACAGACACCCTGTTACAGCACACCCAGGCATTTTAACTCAACACTTTTACAAAGCACCGCAACAACACCACAAACTAAAGCAACAACATCGGTAAAACAGCTCTTTTGGCGCCTCGACACAAAGTGCTCCTATGCTGACGTCATGCGCAGAACGACGAAATACTCGCCGATCTGCACAGGCCATTTGGGGCCCCCCTGCGTAGATGGCAGATGTTGATCAGACGACAGCAGCGAAAACCTAGTGGCTTGCAAGCCTTCTAGGATTCTGTTCCATGCGACACACATTATTCCCGTTCCCACTAACTCATTTTCAAAACAAGTCCGTAAGCCTGACTGCGGCACTCTACCTTTTGATGCATATTAGTAGATACGTCATTCAAAACTTGTTTGATCGTATGAAAACCAAATAAAATCGCCTTTGTAGCATTAGCTCTGGCCGGCCACCTAGTATCCGATAACCTTTTCAAATTTGGAATTTTAGTACTACCATTTTTCTGTGTTTTTAAAAGAAGGCCCAATCGATAGGTAGAAGCGTCAAAAAACGGATAGAGGTTTTCAAGGAAATAAAAGAAAATGGCTGCTTCTGTACACAACATTCTGCAGCACACTTGGCGACAAAATTTAACGAATGTTACAAACAGGGAATATATTCAGCGTACTTATTTATATCTTTAATTCGTGCTTTTAAGGCGGTGTACCTGCCACTCATGTTACTGGTACTGTCATAGCTTTGTCCACGACAATCTTTGATATTAATGCCTATCTCTGTTAAAAAAAAGATAGTAAGCTTTGGGAGAGTTGGTCAGCAGTATGGCCTTCAATATCCAAAAACTTCCTAAATCTTTACACTGGTCCGGATGGTGGGACATAGCGCACTACCAGAGTAAGTTTATCTACGTGAGATATATCAGGAGTGGAATCCAATGAGACGGAATAGTATTTGAATCTCTTAATTTCGCAGATAATATGATCCAGTATGGCCATGAGTATGACTGATGCAATTACATGGATAAATTCCTTGCACATTGTTGTATGACATTATGCGCCATTTCTGTATTTGCATCAATACATATATGTTGGGCAGAAACACATTTTGCAAGTAATTCTAATAACCTTAAATCATTTCCATTGTGGGGTGAACCAACAATTTCATCACTATCTCGAAATGCTAGCGCTCGCTTAGTTGTAACTGCAACAATCGTGATAAGAGTGTCCGCCAATACTTTTGTTCGCTCTCAATTTGGCTTACGTGTATCCTTGTTTTTTAGAACTAACAGGGAAATTATCGCATTTATATGCGAACTGCTTTCTTCATGCCTCTTCAGCAAAATAATTGCATTCTTCCAGTCTCCATCTTTCGTAAACCGTGGCGAGCCGTCAGAATGTGCCACTTTGCAAACAAACCAGAACAGACTCCCTTTGCTGTCTGAATAGCACAAACAATTTCTCATGTAAGTTTTATTCGTTAATTCATGTTTACATGTGAAAAACGACTTTCTACAGAATCTTGGCTTATTTTCATTCTCATATATTTTCACTGAAGACAAAAAACTACTGTTCATATGCTAAATTTCGCTACTTCCTTTCATAATCCAATAATCTCTGTCAAAGTTGTTTGGTAACTCACCACTATCTTCAGAATATATTTTACTTTCACTTTGTGCTCCACTTGTACAAGCTGCAGTAACATCAGAAACCTGTAACAATTTTTGGACTCCTCATTGTCTTTGAAGACGAGGTCTCCGGCCCGATAGGACTCCCTATGCTTTTCAGTTCGGTTTGGCCTTGGAGACGATATGGCTGAACTGGGGAGACTTTCCGTCTGTTCTGTTGCTGTGTCACTAGTGGAAAACGTAACTACATAGGAAAAAGTTGCATATTCTGATGAATCTTGTGTAGTAAAACTAATATCCTTACAATCAGCCACATCTTTTGTATAGTGTACTTCATTTTCTATATTCGGCAAAATCATTCTGAACAGTAAAAAACTCAAACAGTTTACGTGTTTTAGATATAACAACAAGTGTCTTTCTCTCCTTTTCATCTCTTGCTTTACACTTTGCGCTTCAGAAGCGTAGTCATCGGACTCCGAGCAGCGCTAGCTGTGTGACGTGCACTAAGGGGCGGCGTTCTTACTTCGCACCTAGTGAACATAGCGCGAAATTGTCGTGTTGTCAGGCTGACAGGGCGCAATAGGTGGCAGGAGAACGTCCCTGGACTAGCTGGGGCTAGAAATGAGTAGCGCAGGGAACGATGAAGACCCAGGGCCTCAGACGCGGGGGCCCGACCGGGAGCAGGCCGGCCCCCCGCGCGCTGTACGTCCGCGGCCTTCGAGGCAAAGACATAGCAGTAGGGCTGAGGCAGAATACGCGGGTAGGTCTGAGCCTAGTTCCAACACCACCCAGGAAACAGACGTGGAACAAGCACTCCGACGACAAATCCAAAAATTACAAGAAGCACAACAAGACTGCAACATGGCGACTCTCTGTAATGACAAATCAACCAATCACGACGCACCACGACAAGACACAGATAAAAACTCAACAAATGAAGACACCAATCAAACATATGACGACGATAACTATTCACAGTATTACCGCTCTTCTGAATCTGATGTATCTGAACCAGAAGAGATGGAACAAGACGATGGGGAAGGGGAATTCCAAACCCCTCCCCCACGTAAAACAGCAAAAAGGAAAAACACAGGAGATGACACTGCACCGCATAGACAATTTTCAATTCAGACAGAAAACAGATTCGAACCTCTTTCACCTCCACCTCAACGAAGAAATAGTACTGTAAATCCTGCAACCACAACCCATCCAACACCATCATCATCGACTGCTCCTCAAGCCATCCCCAAAAAACCAAGAATCCCGCCCATCACTATTCAATACAAGGGACATTATCTAACGCTCAATGCTGCACTAAAGAAGCACATGGAAGGACCCATACAGGCGATCTACAAAGGAGACACCATCAAATACCATTTCGACTCATTAAAGGACCAACGGACAGCACTCGACTTTTTTCACCACCACAACATTCCCAACTTCACTCATCAACCACAAAACGAACGAAATTTAAAAGTTGTAATTAAAGGACTTCCCGAAACTGTCACGGAAGCAGAAGTAGAAAAAGACCTACGAGACCTCAGCTTCATGCCGCGAAATGTTCATCAATATAAGAAAAGAGACAACAACACGAAACAACTAAAACCCATGGACGTATTCTGTGTAACTCTCGACCGGAAACCTGAAAATGACGCCATCTACCATGTACGATACATACTAGACACGAAAGTAACAGTGGAATCCTACCAAAACAAAGACGGTCCACCTCAATGCAAAAAGTGCCAGGGTTTCTTCCACACAGCAAACCACTGCTCCATGCCTACTCGCTGTGTCCGCTGCGGTGGCGCACATAGAGCACGGGATTGCAGCCTACCACTAACGCCACCTCACACTGCGTAAATTGTAAACAAGACGGCCACCCCGCATCTTTTCGCGGCTGCGAAGAATTTCAAAAAGCAATCCGGATATACCATGCACAACGACCAAGAACCACCACTCCCGCAGTAGCAACAATCCAACCAGCAATAAAACACACACCTATGCCAACTCCAGCCGAAGCCAGCCGCAGAGGACGAAAAACATGGGCAAATCTCCAGACAAACCAGGAATCATCTTCAACCACCCAGACTCATCAGACAACAAATTCAACCGCAAACCAATCAACCGAACCTGCTTCCTTCCTCGACATCCTAAACCATATGAAAAACTTTTGGAAAAATTCACAGTGGACAAACATCATTTCAATCATCACCACCACATTTCAACAATTCATGACTGCACCAGACTTAGTATCTAAAGTAATGGCAATTGTCGGCGGGATAATGAAATTCTTTGTCACCGACAATGGCAATTAGACCCACCAAGAACCAAAACCTCCGTTTCTGTAATTTTAATGCATCAGGAATCCACAACAAAGCAGACTTATTAAACGAATTCATTGAAGACAACAAGATCGACATACTATTCGCCACTGAAACTCATTTACGTCCATCACAATCATTTAAACTTCGAAATATGATATGCCACCGGACTGACAGAACTAACCGACAGGGAGGCGGAACAGCAATCTTCATTCGCTCTCATATTCGACACAACCCGGAAATTACGCCACAGATGACATTACTAGAAGCCACAATAGTTAAAATAGAGACAGCACAAGGGAAAATAACTCTGGTGGCTGCATACCTCAGCCCCAGAGTTACACTTGAAGAAAACGACTTACTTCAAATATTCGACAACAGCAACAAAATTTTACTGGCCGGCGACTTAAATGCTAAAAACACTACTTGGAATTCACGACGGAACAATGCACGTGGAAACACACTTTACAACTTACAAGGAAGACTGCACGCTGTAATTTCCGCTCCTCAAGACATCACCCACATTCCTTTCAATCACCGCCAGCAACCCGACGTCCTGGATATCTGCATTACCAAGAACCTCGATCCTGACTTACATCTCCGAACCCTTCAAGACCTCACTTCTGACCACCTACCTGTAATCGGCCACATCGGAAATGCAATAGAACCGCCACACCCACGACACAAAACCATTATAGATTGGGACCAGTTCCACAGATGGCTAAACAACAACATTCGCCCCACATTGGACCTAACCACTACACAAAAGATAGAAGAAGCTATCGGATCGTTAACAGACAAAATTAAAACAGCATATAAAAAAGCATCTACAACTACAATATTTCCCGAATCAAAAGTGCACAATCTGCCACCACTCATACAAGATCTAAAATACCTTAAAAACGCAGCTAGACGCCGATGGCTCCACACTCGAAATCCAGAAGACAGAAGACAATTTAACAGACTGAAAAAACAGATCCATCACCGTGTACAGGAATGGAGAGCTGAAATATGGGAAGACCGCATGAGCACCTTACAACTTCGACAAAAAGACGACTGGAAACTAATCAAAAATTTACGACGCACGAAAACACACAAACCGGCATTACTACAAAATAACAATCTCATCTTCGACGCCTTCAGCCAGGCAGAACTTTTTGCAGCCACCTATGAACACCAAAATACAATAGAACCTCCTGGAAACCTACAGCCCGACATATTACAGTACCAACAACATGTGACAACTACAGCCCACAATATACGTCAGACACCTCCGCGCGATCTACCAGAATTAACCACACCTGCTGAAATAAAAACAATTATCAACCGACTTGGCACAAACTCCGCTCCTGGACCGGACCTCATCTCCAACATTCATCTCCAGAACCTGCCAAGAAAACCTCTCGCCCTGCTCACCAGAATCATCAACGCCTGCCTAATCAACCATTACTTTCCTCAAGCATGGAAAATTTCCAAAATAGTACCGATACCTAAACCTGGAAAAGACCTGAAGCTACCACAAAACTATAGACCGATAAGCTTACTCCCAACGATGTCCAAGCTCCTGGAACGTATCCTGCTCCCAAGAATCCGACAACCTTTACTCGACGGCAACATTATCAGACAAGAACAATTTGCATTCCAAGAAAAACTTTCAGCTGAACTCCAGATCCTCCGTATTACAGAACAGATTACCAAAAACATGAACCTATCCAGATACACAGCCGCAGTTTTCCTAGACGTTGAAAAGGCATACGACAAAGTGTGGAAGGACAACCTAATTACGAAATTAAAAGACCAGACCGACATACCAGAGTGTTACATTAAAATAATTGACAGTTTCTTACACGACCGAAGATGTTTTGTTCAGATTGACAACAAACGATCAGCTCAGAAAATATTACAGGAAGGAATACCGCAGGGTTCGGTGCTTTCGCCGACCCTATTCACGGTATACGTCAATGACATACCAAAAACTGCAACTTCGACAATAGCACAATTTGCAGACGACACGGCACTCCTAGAAACACACCGACGACTACCGACGACAATAAATAGACTGCAACAACAAGTGGACCTCACAGAAAAATGGGCCGAAAGAAACAGGATTAAACTAAACCCGGAGAAGACAGTTGCCATACTATTTACACGCCGTCGACCACAGATCCACGACCAAATTGAACTACATGGAACGCAAATACCTTGGACAACATCAATCAAATACCTCGGTGTAACAATAGACAACAAAATGCTATTTAAGCAGCACATAGAACAGAAACGTCTACGAATATCAAGAACCATTCATGCAATTTACCCTCTTCTGGCCAGCAAGGAAATGTTCCAAAGAACGAAATTAAACATCTACAAAGCAATAGTCGTACCCATGATGCTCTACGGCTGCTCGTCGTGGGGCATAACCAGCAGAACAAACAGGAAACCACTCCAAACACTGCAAAACGGATGCTTGAAGCTTATCCTAAACGCGCCATGGTGGACGAGGACAGAACACATACATGAAGAACTGAACATGCCGACCGTCGACAGTCAAATCATCACCACAACAAGAAGACTAATAGAGAAAATCGAAAGGCTCAGACCTACCACGCAGCAACTACAGGATCTAGCAACTGTAGCACCAGCCCCCTGGCAGAAAATAAGAGTTCCACTCTCCATCATTCAATACAACTAAGAGAGGCAAGTCAATACAACAGGTCAACTACAACAACGAAGCTTCAATAAAATACAAAAATACCAAGACAGTGGGCCTAAAGGACCAACATACTGTGCCCAAAGGCTCTCCAAAGAAAACAAGGTGTCCCATTTTGTCAAATAAATGGTGTCCCCAATAAGTAAACCTACCCCGCACACTTGAGGGCCAACCTCCTCCGGAGGTAGTACCCTTGCCGACGCACAAAAAAAAAAAAAAAAAAAAGCGTAGTGACGTCCAGTATCTCTGTCTGCTACGCATGGTGGTTAGTTCGATCTGTGAAGAAGGGAAAATAAAATGGAACACTATTACTTAATCGGATTGCGTGATGTGTAAGTATAAATAATATACGTCCATTTTCTATTGAAGCCAGTGCCAGCTGACTGCGCAAATGCTGATATATATGATAAACTACAGCTTCCCGCCTATCGAGATATATTGAATTTCTGCCCATAAAAATTATGCAGGAAGAAGAAGAAGGAAAAGAGTTGAGAGTGAGCTCTCAGCTATTATCTACACATCAGTACAAACTCAGCAACATCTTTAAATTGTTCGTAATTAGCGCTCTCAACAGAACATCAGCCACTTGGCTTCATGTTTTGTATTTAACACGGAAAGCACGCTGGTAAAATGTTGGCTCCGACAAACGACGTAGCTTGAGAATGTGGGCCATATAGTGAAAGTATGCAGTTAAGAAATGACTATACTCTCGTACGCACTGGTTGTAATGCAGCCATTTTAAGTCTCAGCGCGAAGTACATACGTAACCTCGACTTACCGGCTACCCAAGAGCTACATTGCGGCATTTCCTGGATTTGAATGGAAAGACGGTGAAATCGAAACGGTTCAATGTAAAATAACGAGAGCCAGTAAAGACGTAACTGACTAAAGTCATTATTTTCCAGCTATTTCACATACAAATGGAAGTGTGTGGGCTTTTCTTTGCGCTTTATACGTTTCAGTTTCGTTGCAGATATCATAGACAACGTTCCAAACGAAGATGCGAATAATGGACTGACGTTCGATAGTTCTTTACAACCTCCAATGGTGGTAAGGACAATGGGCGCTAACATGAGGAAGTAAGTGATAATGAAGACTGCTCTGGAAATTTAAATTCATAAGTAATAGCTCGAGACGATAGCGAAGGAGTATAAGAAACAGTCTCTCACTTTCTGAAAGACTAAAAAGAAGAGAATCTTTCAGGGCTGTTAAGAAGATTTTTTAATTATTATAACAAAAACGATCTGTAAATTAACAGTAAATAGAGTAGAAAGCGATGTAAGGTCAACATAATCGATCTACATGAATTTAATACATAAGGGGCGTTCAAAAAGAAACGAGCTGGAGTCTGGAATACCCAAACCGGCGAATGTCGTGGCGTGTGCAACCAGGTGTGGTTCCGACTAGAGCGTGGAAGTTCACAACCCGTCGCTAGAGGGCACGCGTGCACGCCACGTGACGGTACAGAGCTAGCAGCAACATGCATCAATCGTCCAACACTGCCAGTCGCATTGCAGTCACATGGAGGTGCAACCAAAAGAGCAAAGAGGTGTTGTTCGTTTCCTGACAGCAAAAGGAGTAGGAGGAACGGACATTGACGAATGTCACAAGTTTTCGGCGAACACTGCATGTCCCTTGCAAGGGTCAAGGCGTGGCACAAGCACTTCAGGGAAGGACAGGTGTCGTTAGCCGAAGATGCACGGTCTGGATTACCACACTGCATTACCGATTACACCGTCCACCTGGTGGATGCACTCATTACCCAGGGCCGCCGAGTGACAGTGAAAGCCATAGCCGTGGTCGGATTGAGCGTCGGAAGTGTTCATACCATCATGAAGGAACGATTCCACATGCGCAAAGTGTGTGCCCAGTAGGTGCCCCACAGTCTTCCATCCCGCCAGGAAGCATGTCTTGATCATCTGCAGTGCTATGCTCGGGAAGGGAATGTGTTCCTGGCACGAGTGGTGGCTGGAGACGAGTCGTGGTGTCATCACTTCAAACCAGAATTAAAACGACAAAGCCAAGACCATCCACACGAGTGCAGGAAAGGTTATGCTTATGTTCTTCTTTGACCAAGATGGACCCATTTTGATTCACTTCCTGCAGCACAGGACAACAGTGAATTCCCAGCGTTACTCGCAAACCTTGACCACCCTTCGCCACGCGATCAAATCAAAAAGACCAGGCAATCTCACCCTGAGGGTCATTCTGCTCCACGACACTGCAAAGCCTCATACGGCCAACACAGTCGCGGCACTCCTGCATAAATTCAGATTGGGGGTTCTCGGCCACCCTCCATACGGTCCGGACCTCTCTCCCTGTGATTACGCCATTTTTGGTTCCCTTAAAAAGGCTCTGAGATGCAAACGATTCACCTCGAATGACGATGTCCAGTTGTACTTAAGGAACTGGTTAACATCGCAGCCCTGGGAATTTTATGAGACAGTCATTCACCGCCTTGTGTCACAGTGGGACAAGTGTCTCAACAGCCAGCGTCAATACTTCTAACATACAGCTACTGGTTTCTGTAATTATGCCTCCGGCTCGTTTCATTTTGAACGCCCCTTATAGTGTGCTACAATAACGTGACGGTACGCGACGTTAACATACTGAGCGATGGGACGTTATAGCCATAAAACAAGTGGGCCCAATTTTTTAAAATAAATAGGTAGTTGGGTGTACGTATTCAATAAAAGCTCTATCGTGGTGCGAAAGATAACCCATCTTACTACAACAAAACAACTAGGTATCGTTACGAAAGTCATATTTATTGTGTGTGAAGAATTTTTCAACACTACCCTAGCAACTATGCCTATGTGAATTTTTGATAGACAGAATATGTATAAGCGTATTCCAATTTTAACAGTCACGTATGGTCGTCCTTCTATCAAAAAGGGACAAAAGTCTGTGCATAAGTAATACTATATAAAGCTACACAACATGCCAACGGCGTCTGCAGGTCGACACTTGCTGCCGCCTGTTTCTACTTTTAAAAGAAGCGACGTTCGTACTAGGGGCACGAGATAAGCAAAGTTTGTTGTATGGGGATCATAGTTTAGCAGTCAGGTCATTTTATAGACAGGGAATACCGACGGATGTCGCGGGAAGACGTGTTTTCTAAAATCATACAGATTACAGTAAATTAGTTTTCATTCTGTAATACACTCCTGGAAATGGAAAAAAGAACACATTGACACCGGTGTGTCAGACCCACCATACTTGCTCCGGACACTGCGAGAGGGCTGTACAAGCAATGATCACACGCACGGCACAGCGGACACACCAGGAACCGCGGTGTTGGCCGTCGAATGGCGCTAGCTGCGCAGCATTTGTGCACCGCCGCCGTCAGTGTCAGCCAGTTTGCCGTGGCATACGGAGCTCCATCGCAGTCTTTAACACTGGTAGCATGCCGCGACAGTGTGGACTTGAACCGTATGTGCAGTTGACGGACTTTGAGCGAGGGCGTATAGTGGGCATGCGGGAGGCCGGGTGGACGTACCGCCGAATTGCTCAACACGTGGGGCGTGAGGTCTCCACAGTACATCGATGTTGTCGCCAGTGGTCGGCGGAAGGTGCACGTGCCCGTCGACCTGGGACCGGACCGCAGCGACGCACGGATGCACGCCAAGACCGTAGGATCCTACGCAGTGCCGTAGGGGACCGCACCGCCACTTCCCAGCAAATTAGGGACACTGTTGCTCCTGGGGTATCGGCGAGGACCATTCGCAACCGTCTCCATGAAGCTGGGCTACGGTCCCGCACACCGTTAGGCCGTCTTCCGCTCACGCCCCAACATCGTGCAGCCCGCCTCCAGTGGTGTCGCGACAGGCGTGAATGGAGACGTGTCGTCTTCAGCGATGAGAGTCGCTTCTGCCTTGGTGCCAATGATGGTCGTATGCGTGTTTGGCGCCGTGCAGGTGAGCGCCACAATCAGAACTGCATACGACCGAGGCACACAGGGCCAACACCCGGCATCATGGTGTGGGGAGCGATCTCCTACACTGGCCGTACACCACTGGTGATCGTCGAGGGGACACTGAATAGTGCACGGTACATCCAAACCGTCATCGAACCCATCGTTCTACCATTCCTAGACCGGCAAGGGAACTTGCTGTTCCAATAGGACAATGCACGTCCGCATGTATCCCGTGCCACCCAACGTGCTCTAGAAGGTGTAAGTCAACTACCCTGGCCAGCAAGATCTCCGGATCTGTCCCCCATTGAGCATGTTTGGGACTGGATGAAGCGTCGTCTCACGCGGTCTGCACGTCCAGCACGAACGCTGGTCCAACTGAGGCGCCAGGTGGAAATGGCATGGCAAGCCGTTCCACAGGACTACATCCAGCATCTCTACGATCGTCTCCATGGGAGAATAGCAGCCTGCATTGCTGCGAAAGGTGGATATACACTGTACTAGTGCCGACATTGTGCATGCTCTGTTGCCTGTGTCTATGTGCCTGTGGTTCTGTCAGTGTGATCATGTGATGTATCTGACCCCAGGAATGTGTCAATAAAGTTTCCCCTTCCTGGGACAAGGAATTCACGGTGTTCTTATTTCAATTTCCAGGAGTGTAGTTTCCAGGTCACAAAACCTTGTCAGTGAATGAAGAACATGGAACTAAAGAGTCTGCCGCTTTCGGAATGATGATAAAACCAGGTGGAAGAAGATTGCCTACTGGTTTAGAGTTGTCACACGTCTGGCTTTCTGCAGATTTGTCTTCGCATTGACCGCATCCACTGCTGTCCATTGCGGGCAGGGACTGTCTGTTGTCGGACAAATTAGAATGATTGAAAACAACACATTAATAAACACTCTTTGCTAAGAAAATTTACTAAATTGACAGTTGTGTGCGTAGCTTCGTGCAATGGACATTAAAAAAGCTAGTGCCACTTAACAGCTCTCTCGTACACATATTTTTACTCCACTTCTCGCGAAATGTAATTTTGAGGCTGTTCGTGCGCTTTATTAGTCTGTAACTTGTGCCAGCGGCTGCTTTGTACATTTTTATGCTGCGACTAGTCTTTAGCCGTGACGTCACCCGCGCATAAAAGTTGCCGGCGCGGGCGGCGGCACCCAAAGCTTTGCCGTCCTGCCGGCACTTTTCGATTGTTTGCAGCAAGCGACAATGTCCTGTGGTGTGTAAAAGCACAGTGATAACTTTGATTCTACGCGGCGTGTCAAAATGAAAGCTATATCACATTGTAAGTTAGACCTGCAAAAATACAACTGAAAATTGCATCCAATTCTGTGCATTAGTTTTTGCGTGGTACGCATACAGACACATACACAAAAATTCTAAAAATATTTTGTTTTGCTTCGATACCTGTTATAAAAAACACCCTCATATTCAGTTTTCTTAAATATCTCCTACGTGTATCTTAAAGTTACAATTTTATTGTATGTGTAAATTCACAATGCAGTCGTATCATTCAAAGACTACCAACTTACATGCAGCAAAGCTATGTCAAATATTGAATGGTTTTCGCTGCCAATGTTTTGAGTAGCTGTGTGGACGTCACTCCAGATCACCATCCTTTGAAAAATTGTTAGAGGTACCTTAAGGGAACACTTCCTTTGAATTGTAAAGCTGACAATATTAATGTAAAATACAGATTCAAGAGCTACGAATTTGTAAATTATTAACCTGTTACTAAAATAATTGTTTAACCAATTAGCTGTGTTCGTACTTCACGCTTTACCATTAAGAGGATACAGTGGGGTGGGGTATTGCAACGTGTTAATGCTTAAAATGTACATCACAGATGGTCATAGCTGCGCACTATCAAAATTATTGCTCAAATTCGGGGAATGAAACAAGGACTGAAGGACCCTAAAGGCTTGCGATATGTCACTAAATAGAACTTGTGATCATACAAATAGTGATGGAATTTTGTCACACCATACACATTAGCGGAAGCTTTTTCTGTCTGAGAATAATTGCACCGAGTTTGAGTTAACAACTTTGAGGCAAAAGCAATATCAATTGCTCTTTTTGCAATTTGCAAAAAGCAAAATAAATTGCAAGGTTTTTATTTCACCAGTATTCTGTTTTCCTCTTTAAAATATGACTTCAAGTCGATGACTTTTCATTGTGGTATTAAAAACTCTAAAGTATATACCAGTACTAAGGCCGTGCCCTACGTGAGCGACAGAAACGACCGACAGCGAGCGACTTCTGGAAACGCGACACTCCAGCGACAAGCAGCAGCGTCGGCCGAAAAGCTCGGGTGTCCTGCGTGCGAGCGACCACGTCGCGCTACAAGATGGCTGCTTAGAGCCAACCACCTGTTTCTACAGCGTGAAAAGTATTTAAACCGACAAACCTTGGGAGGTAGTAGGGCACATCAATACAAATATTTTTCTCTAATGTCATTTTTTCCTATGAGGAGTGTTTAAACCGGTAGAGGAAGATATCTCTGGCGGCAAATTAATTAAAGCAACAAACACTTTTCCACTTTTTTATGACCAAGAGACAACACTATAACATAACCCAATTTCAATTACAGTAGATTTTAAAAAATGCCTCCATTGACACGTAAACAAAGGTTACACCGTCGGATCGTGTTCTGTCTGACACGGGCAAAAACCCCAAGAGTATCCTGAATTGTTCCTGCTGCTGCTACTTTCCAGGCAACCAGATCCTCTTCTGATGCAATGGGTGTTGCGTAAACAAGGTTGCGCATCTCTATGCACACAAAAAAGTCCAGAGGGGACATATCTGGGGATCGAGCAGGCCATGGTATAGGACCACCACTGACAATCCACGTTTCTGGGAACCGTCGGTCCAGGAATCGACGCACACGACGACTGAAATGTGCCAGCGCCCCGTCATGTTGGAATTGTTTTGTAGGGAGCGAGACGTCTTCCAGCAATTCTGGCAATGATCTGGCAAGAAAATTGTAATACTGCCTTCCATTTAATGGCCTAGGTAGCAGATATGGCCCAATTAAACAGTCCCCAACAACACCGACCCACACATTAACGAAGAACCGCACTTGATGAGCGCTAGTAACGGTGGCATGTGGGTTATCCTCACTCAAAACATGCGAATTGTGCATGTTGAAGACTCCATCAAGCCCGAACGTTGTTTCATCGGTAAACAACACAGAGGATGGAAATGTAGGATGCATTTCACACTGTTCCAGGTACCACTGCGAAAACTGTGCTCTTGGTGGGTAATCAAGTGGTTCCAGGTGGTGGACACACTGTAAGTGAAATGGACGTTAACAATTGCTCTCGAAGGACTGTTCTTACATTCGTCTGGTTCGTCTCCAAGTTAAATGCAATTGCAAGAGTGCTGATTGAAGGATCCTGCTCCACATGCTGCAAGACAGCTTCCTGAAATTGCAGCGTTCTTACCGTGTGACGGCGTCCCTGTCCAGGAAATCTGCTACATGACCCGGACTCACGCAGCGTTGGTACACAACAGCAAAGGTCGTATGATGTGGGATACGGCGATTAGGATATTGTTGTTGGTAAACCGCTGTGCAGCTCGTCCGTTGTGGTGCGCTACGTAGCAGGCACCAACCGTATCAGTGTACTCACTACAGGTGTATCGCTCCATCAGTAAACAGAGACAATGCACTACTACACTGGTGCACAGCAGTTGTCTACAACTGAAGAGCGTAATACGCCCTCTAACAACTAAAGATCGTAATACGGCCTCTAACAACTGAAGAGCGTAATAGAGCCTCCACCGGTTTAAATAAGCCTCATAGGAAAAAATGACATTAGGGAAAAATATTTGTTTTGATGTCCCCTACAACCTCCCAGAGTTTGTCGGTTCAAAAATGGTTCAGATGGCTCTGAGCACTATGGGACTTAACATCTATGGTCATTAGTCCCCTAGAACTTAGAACTACTTAAACCTAACTAACCTAAGGAGATCACACACATCCATGCCCGAGGCAGGATTCGAACCTGCGACCGTAGCAGTCGCGCGGCTCCAGACTGAGCGCCTAGAACCGCTAGACCACCGAGGCCGGTTGAGTTTGTCGGTTTAAATACTTTTCACCCTGTATAAAACGGCGCCACTGAACTGTAGAATACTGTAGCTGGAGTGTAAGGCCACAAAATTAGGTTTACTTAAGAAAATAAAGCGAAAAGGAATGCTGTGCATGAAATTTACAAAGGGTGGAATCTCCGTGGAGAATTTCATAAACATCATCAACCACGAAGATCACCAGGCAAATTGTTCGAATACACGTGAATGAGTTGAGGAGCATTCGATTACCTAATCAATAAATTAAGGACGAATGTTTTTTAATGATCAAGAACTTTTAACAGCCAATAAATGCGGAAGAATGACTGACTACATGACTGACTACCCTAAATACAGATATAAACACACAGGTTGACAACATTATAAAACATCTGGCTGGGGTGTAACGGTAGCGTTATAGACTGCGGATACGACTACTTAAAGGTGTTTGGTTTGACCCCATGTGCTTTTTATGTTTTAACTGATTCGGTTAAAATTCTATATACTACATTTTATGTATACTGTTTACACTGCATCGCTAAGTATAGTTTTAAGCTCTTGCCGAAGAACTTGATCTTTTTATGTGTATACACACGTATCCCAGTATATCACAGACATTAAGTTCCTAATAAATTACAATGAACCATGAAATTTTGCAGATATTTGATGTTGCGAACGTAATTCATCAGCAGTCAGTGTTAAGGCCAAGGGTTTCAATTAATCTAAATAGTCTGTAAAAGTAAAGCATACAAAATTTTTTAAAAGAAAGTCAAATGCTTTGTGAAATGATTTGTCTAAAAGTATGAAATAAATAATATTAGGGAAGCGATTGGTACAACTCATTTTCTATTCATGACTTCGAGCATCATTCAAAGGCACATAGAACGCTACTCTGATCTACTTATTTCTTTTACACAAATCATTACATAAAATATTTGACCGATTTCTTTCATTTTTTGTTTTCAAGTTTTATTCAGAAAGCATGTTCTTACATACTCCTTATTTGCTTCCTAACGTTTTCTCTTCTCGAAAAGCCTAACTTTCGTACTTGATTCGAAGGAAGTCTTTTTGACATTTAAATACTGCATCAATGTACCATTTTATGTGCAAAATAGCTTAGCATTAAATATATGAAATTATTGACACTTCATTTACATAGCTTGGCAGTAGCTTTCCGTGAAATATTTCAATTTTTTCTCAACTCATTAATTAAGTTTTTGTTAATTACCCTGATTACTTGCAAGCAGTTAAATATTTTCGTGTAAAACTAACCCTCACGCTGGTCAATTTGACACCCCGTTTACCTGTCTCTCTCTCTTTCTTTGTCTGGTTATGAAAATTCGGACAAAACCTGATGGTGTAATTTATAGGGAGTCTTGTTTCCGCTCACGCATTTGCAAAAACATATCGAGTGTTAATCATATGATGTCATTTCCAAAAATCGTCGTTTCGATATGTTGAACCGTTTACGAAATACGACGATTTTTACGACCACCTGATTCACGGAAAGTCTACGCAATGTGATTTTACCTCTACAAATACTTAAAAAAATGTTGCAGCCATGTACTCAATTTCGTGCAGCACAGTAACTATGATAAATAACGAAAATAAATTCAGACCTTTATCGAGCAAAGATATCAAGCTATAAGATGCGAAAGAATCAATTTTTTTTTCACCGAATATTTTACTTAAAATCGGATGATAAGTATTTCATAGCTGCCGTCGCGTCCGCTCCACTGCTTTGCCGAGAAGACACGTGGATGTCGCTCTGTCGCGCATGCTGCAGCAAGATTCAAACACGTCTGAATTCAAACGTCGCCAGTTGCAGCAGAAGAAAGGCACCTACACAGATGTCGCACACGTAGGACACTTCTGTAACTGTAGCTGCGGTTGTGTTTTGCAGTGGCGTAGCGTGATGGGAGACTTTGAGACTTAGTCTCCCCTGTATTCGTGCTTAAAAAAAAGGGAATAGTAATTCATAACAAAAATATAAACAAGTTTCTGGTAAGAGCTCTACATGTGCGAAGACATCAGTTTTGTAGCCCGCGCCGCACCCTGAGTATTGGTGTTGTTGTGTCTAGTTCCTACAGCATAGACACAATGAGGTAGCTAGGTGCACGCTAAACTAACGCAGACGGGCTTGAAGTTCTGGAACATGAGACTTATCAATGAATAAGAAGAAAAGTACGTAGATGTTACTTAACTTTTATTCTCTTGTTGGAATACATCTCTCTTGAATTTTAGTAAGCTATAAGCACTGATACAAATGGCGCCTTGCTAGGTAGTAGCTATGGACTAAGCTGAAGGCTATTCTATCTGTCTCTCGGCAAATGAGAGGAAAGCTTCGTACGTCTGGTCGCAAGCTATGCCGTCCGTACAACTGGGGAGAGGTCTAGTCCGTGTCTTGTGACCTGCCATGTGGTGGCGCTAGGATTGCGATTACACAGTGGCGACACGCGGGTCCGACATGTACTACAGGACCGCGGCCGATTTAAGTTACCACCTAGCAAGTGTGGTGTCTAGCGGTGACACCACAGGTGTATTTGCCTGCTTGAAACTTGACTGCTCTTAGTCTCTGCCTCCCTTCCCTTCCCTTACGCCCGGGCGTTTGTGGCAGTCTCGGCTCCTCTCCACCTCCGATCCTACCACGAAGACCGTGCGCTGCACTTGCTAGCAGGTACCGAGACTAGTCTCTGCCGCTTCTATGCTGGCTTTTAACACGGAAGCGAATAGTCGCGCGGCTTGTGTTCATTGTCATTCTTGTGTGATTTTAGTGCATATTTTCGTTGTGTCGCCAACATGAGTGAGCCAGCAACTGAACACCTTATAGAATTTTTATTAAAATCGCCTTTTTCTACATTAACGTGTGAATTGAAGGACAAACGACCTACTCCTAAATCAGTGTAGTTTTAAGTGAAGCCAAACGAAAACGCACTTTTGAGACAGCCTGGTACGATAAGTATATTTGGCTGACTGCGAATGCAGGTAATAACAGATTATATTGTTACATATGTCTTCTGTTTGGTGGTGAAATGGAGTGATGCAATGAGGGCATTTGTACAATAAAGAACTTCGAAAGGAAAGCACCAAAGCATCAGATATCAAAACGTCACCTGCAGAACAAAGAATCATTTCAGTTATTGGGCAAAAGGAGAAATGAGCACGCCCTTTTTGAAGCCGCTCGTCTGACAGCAATAAAATACAACGAACAAGTTGCATCCAACAGGAGAGTATTGGCTCGTCTTATTCAGGAAAATGTATTTCTTTGTAAATAGGAATTAGCCTTTCGCGGGGGTACGAAGTGTAGACAACCTCCTAGATGGTGTACCCCGGGCAACGCTGTAACATGGCACAGCGGCGAAAAGTCTACACATCCACGGCGGCCGGACGCGACAATGCCTCCCGGCCCACACAGAGGCAAATAGAGCAGAGTCTTAGCATGAAGAAGCTGAACGTATGCCAGTTCAACATAGAAGGCTACACGAGGACCAAGGGAGAAATCCTCGAAAAGATCTTAACGAGAGAACGAGTAAGTGTCGTACTCCTACAAGAGACCCACCTCACAGATGAAACCATCAATCGACTCAAAATACCAGGATTTACAGCTGTGAGCTACACTGGACACGACAAACATGGCATAGCCACCCTAGTGAAGAACGAACTCCTAATGAATTTGGACACCAAAGTGGTACCAGCAGAGCATGCGATAGGCATAAAACTGGGAGAGATGACACTGTATAATGTCTACAAACCTCCATCACAGAAATGGCCCACAGGTATCCTACCCGAGGCTAACCACCCAGCAGTTTACGCTGGCGATTTTAACTCTCAGCACACCAGATGGGGATACCCGAGATCCACAGCTGAAGGGACTGGACTAAGTGACTGGGCAGACAACCGGGACCTACACCTCCTTTTCGACCCCAAGGACACAGCGACCTTCAAATCAAAGGCGTGGGGCACAACGTCAACACCTGACCTGACCTTCGTCACACGTGGAGCAACAGGTACACCCGTGCGAGCTATAAGAAGGGTCCTCGAGGCGTTCCCCCGAAGCCAGCACAATCCAGTAATAGTGGAGATCGGACTATCAATCCCAGTCATAAAAAGCCTCCCAATCCCCCGGTGGAACCTGAGGAAAGCTGACTGGAATAAATACCGATCCTATGTTGAGAAAACGATAAACCGCATACCACCAAAACCCGATAACTACAAAAGATTCGTAAACTTAGTACAAAAAGCGGCCCTAAATGCAATTCCACGAGGATCGAGAAAGGAATACACCCCCTGCTGGACGAAAGAGTGTGAAACACTACTGGAGGAATATGAGAAGACCGGGGACGAGGAGACTGCAGACCAACTGGTCAACGCCATGAATGAGGATCGTAGGAGTAGATGGAAGGAGGCGATGGAGAATCTAGATTTTACCCACTCCAGCAGGAAGAGCTGGGGCCTGCTGAGGAAATTAGGCGGTGCCACAGCGCCTAACAGGCCGACTCTTGGAACCAGCGCATCTGAGATTGCAGCTGTCCTGAAACAGACCTCCAAAATCCAGCTAAAAACAGCCGAAAAGAGAGAAATTTCCCAAGAGCTAAGCAGTTTATTGCTTAATAACCCAACCAACATGGGCATTGTAAAAGAAGTGGAGACAGAAGAGATATCCCAGGCCTTGAAGCTAATGAAGACAGGAAAAGCAGCCGGACCTGACAACATCCTACCAGAATTCTTAAAGGAATTGGGAACTTTAGGAAGAAGGTGGCTGGCCAAACTTTGTACGGAATGCATAAGCACGGGGGTTGTGCCGAAGGAATGGAAAGAAGCAAAAGTCATCGCAGTGCTGAAACCCGGAAAGACTGGAGATAATCCTAGGAATTACAGACCAATATCCCTGCTATGTACCTCCTATAAATTATTCGAGAGAATATTGCTGACTAGATTAACTCCATACATCGAAGCCAACCTACCAACATACCAAGCGGGTTTCCGAGCAGGTAGAAACTGCTGCGATCAAGTGCTGTCCCTCACAACCTATATTGAGAAAGGCTTCCAGAACAAGATGAAAACTGGCCTGGTCCTCATAGACCTCACATCAGCTTACGACACAGTATGGATTGAAGGGTTACTGCTTAAGCTAACTAGAATCATAAATTGCAAGCAGACTTACAAACTACTCAAGAACATACTAACGAACAGGAAAATCAAGGTCTCACTCCATGGCACGAACAGTAAGAGCATGGTTCTGAATAATGGTCTGCCACAGGGTTCAGCACTAGCACCCGCTCTCTTCAATCTATACATAGCTGACTTGCCAGAAACTAAATCACGCAAATTTGCATATGCAGATGACCTGGCCATCGCATATCAGAGTAAAAACTACAACGATCTCGACGAAACACTGAATGCAGACCTTGAAGTCCTGAACACCTATTACTCCAAGTGGCACCTACTTCCAAACCCCAACAAAACAACCAGCACTATAATGCACCTCAACAACAGAGAGACACACAGAAAATTACAGATCTTTTCGAATGGCCAAAGCATAAGACATGAGAATAAGCCTAAGTATTTGGGAGTGAAACTAGACCGGACCCTAACGTACAGCTCACACCTCGAAGACACAAAGCAAAAACTAAAATCCCGCAATTCTATCCTTTCAAAACTGGCTGGAACAACATGGGGATGTGGAGCGAGCACTTTGAGAACTTCAGCACTAGCCCTTGTCTACAGTGTAGCTGAATACTGTTCACCAGTCTGGAGGAGAAGTGCACACGTATCTAAAGTGGATGTCCAGCTGAGGGAGACAATGCGAATAATCTCGGGAACACTCAGGGCCACCCCCTGTGCATGGCTTCCTGTACTAGCGAACATAGAGCCTCCAGAAATCAGGCGATCACAGCTAGCCCTAAAAACCTACAGGAAAATTATAGACAACCCGGACCTCCCTATCCACCAAGATCTGACACCGACAAACAGGCTTAAATCCAGATCACCCTTTTGGAAAATCGGTGAAGAACTACAAGCCTTTGAGCCGAGAACGGCCTGGAACGAAGTATGGTCGGCAAGTGAATTTAAGAACAAAAATTTAGTACACGATCCGAACAAGAAGATTGATGGCTTCAACCTACCAAGAAGAGTGTGGACAGCTCTAAACCGGGTCAGAACGAGTGTTGGGAGATGTAAACACCTGATGAACAAGTGGGGCCTGGCAGACAGCGCTGTATGTGAGTGCGGAGAAATACAGACAATGGACCATCTACTCGTGTGCAAAGTGCATGGCTATGGTGGTGAACTCATGGACATACATAGACTCAGTGACTCAGCCATAGAGTGGCTCAAAAACATATCTAATATAGTGTAGAATTATATTGTTTTCTTTTTTAGTATATAGTGATAAGAATATTGTAAATTATGCCTCTGTGATGCCGAACGAGTAAAAAAGCCTTTCGCGGCCATCGAGAAGACGAATTCTCCAGCTACAAAGGTAACTATCTGGAATTGTTGGATTTACTAGCTCAAGGAGAGCAGTTAATCCGTGACCATCTGTCACCATCTTCAACCTTTAAAGGAACTTCTCCAGATACACAGAATGATGTAATAGAAATGATAACTCTGGCAGTTAATGAGAAAATAAAATCTGAAATTCAGAACTGCAATTTCACTTCGATTCAGGCTGATGAAACATTAGACGTGTCATGCAAGAGTCAAATGAGTATAACATTCAGATACTGTATTGCAGACAAAATTGAGGAAAGATTCGTTGGATTTTACGGATGAAGATTTGTCAAACATTACTCATGTAGTATTGAAAGAATGGAATGTGGAAAGAAAAGTGGTTAGTCAAACATACACTACTGGCCATTAAAATTGCTACATCACGAAGATGACGTGTTACAGACGCGAAATTTAACCGACAAGAAGAAGATGCTGTGATATGCAATTGATTAGCTTTTCAGAGCATTCACACAAGGTTGGCGCCGGCGACGACACCTACAACGTGCGAACATCAGGAAAGTTTCCAATCGATTTCTCATACACAAACAGCAGTTGACCGGCGTTGTCTGGTGAAACGTCGTTGTGATGCCTCGTGTAAGGAGGAGAAATGCGCACCATCACGTTTCCGACTTTAATAAAGGGCGGATTGTAGCCACCGCGATTGCGGTTTATCGTATCTCGTCATTGCTGCTCGCGTTGGTCGAGATCCAATGACTGTTAGCAGAATATGGAATCGGTTGGGTTCAAGAGGGTAATACGGAACGCCGTGCTGGATCCCAACGGCCTCGTATCACTAGCAGTCGAGATAACATGCATCTTATCCGCATGGCTGTAACGGATCGTGCAGCCACGTCTCGATCCCTGAGTCAACAGATGGGGACGTTTGCAAGACAACATACATCTGCACGAACAGTTCGACGACGTTTGCAGCAGCACGGACTCTCAGCTCGGAGACCATGGCTGCGGTTACCCTTGACGCTGCATCACAGACAAGAGCGCCTGCGATGGTGTACTCAACGACGAACCTGGGGGCACGAAAGGCAAAACGTCATTTTTTCGGATGAATTTAGGTTCTGCTTACAGCATCATGATGGTCGCATCCGTGTTTGGCGACATCGCCGTGAACACACATTAAAAGCGTGTATTCGTCATCGCCATACTGGCGTATCATCCGGAGTGATGGTATGGGGTGCCATTGGTTACACGTCTCGGTCACCTCTTGTTCGCATTGACGGCACTTTGAACACTGGACGTTACATTTCAGATGTGTTACGACCCGTGGCTCTACCCGTCATTCGATCCCTGCTAAACCCTACATTTCAGCAGGATAATGCACGACCGCATGTTGCAGGTCCTGTACGGGCCTTCTGGATACAGAAAATGTTCGACTGCTGCCCTGGCCAGCACGTTCTCCAGATCTCTCACCAATTGAAAAGCTCTGGTCAATGGTGGCCGAGCAACTGGCTCGTCACAATACGCCAGTCACTACTCTCGATGAACTGTGGCATCGTGTTGAAGCTGCATGGGCAGCTGTACCTGTACACGCCATCGAAGCTCTGTTTGACTCAATGGCCGTTATTACGGCCAGAGGTGGTTGTTCTGGGTACTGATTTCTCAGGATCAGTGCACTCAGATTGCGTGAAAATGTAATCACATGTCAGTTCTAGTATATTTGTCCAATGAATACCCGTTTATCATCTGAATTTCTTCTTGGTGTAGCAATTTTAATGGCGGGCAGAGAAAGAGGACTACAACAATTGGTGAAGCAGTTCTGTCCGTACGCGCTGTTCATTCATTGTTACGCACACTAACTGAATTTGGTGCTGTTAAATGCCTCCAAAATCATACGACAAGTACGCATGTTTGTAAGTGATCTTACTGCATTCCATTCGCTTTTCAGCAAATCGTCAAAACGATCTGTTTTGCTAACTGAGAAAGGATTTAAACTGCCATATGTAAGCAACACTCGCTGGAACTTCCGATACAGGGTAATCCAACAATATCTAGTCATTACTCGGAGCTCTATAGAGTTTTTAATTATATAATTGATGATACAGACTCTCAGTGGGACCCAGAATCTTTGAGCTGTGATGTGGGAATGAAACGACGGATGGATGATCTTACGTTTGTCTACTTGCTTTGTTCCTACCGAGGATGCTTTGTTTATGTTGTTCATTTCTGTAATGTTCTTCAGTCAAAATCTATCAGTATAACTTCTTGCCACGACGAAATAAGAACTGTTTTGAGAAACTTACGACAGTTAAGAACGGAAGCATTCATTGACGAATGCATTAAATGCAGCTTGTATTTGAATGGCAACTTATCATTCTGTGACAGTCAAAAGACATCTCTCAGGGCACTAACTTAAGAGATACTAGATTTGCAAATAGTTCAGACGTTGAACTTTTGAACGAAAAGTGTTTCCCGAACTATCAAAAAGAATTCCCAAAGTTTAAACTGCTTCAGTTAGTAGAATAGTACCCTTTTTTCAAACAAGAACAACTTGAAACTGAATTGTGTAACATATACGCTGATGAGAAAAAACACTTATCTCCAAGAATCCTCTTAAAATATATTGTCAACAATTATTTAGACTCTGTTTATGAAGAAACAACGAAGTTCCTGCGTTTGGTCTTGACCCTACCCACAACTACAGCGAACAGTGAACGAAGCATGAGCGCTCTTAAACGAGTGAAGATTTATTTAAGGAATTCAATGTCCAACATGCGGCTGTCGTGTTTGAGCACGTTAGCTATAGAAAAGACACTACTTGGAGAGCTATCCAGTAGACTGAGTTATAGACTTATTCGTGGAAAGAAAAGACAGGCGCATTGCACTTGTGTACAAGTGCTTGTTCTCTTGCTGCTGGAGTTCTACAGATTTTTCATCGTTTCTTGAACGAGTTACTAGTGGCGGTGGTAGTGGTAGTAGTGGTGGTGGTAGTAGTAGTAGTTAGTAGTAGTAAGTAGTACCAGCAGCAGCAGCAGCAGTAGTAGTAGTAGTTGTTGTTGTTGTTTTGTTTTATTTGATGCATTTTGTTTCATTTGTTTAATTTATTGTTTATTGTACTATTTTGTCTCCCTATAATAAATGTAGAGTCTCCCCAACCTTTACAACCACGCTACGCCACTGGTGTTTTGTCGCTTGAAGCTGTGGCTTACGTAGGACGCGGCCTATGGGTGAACAAATTCTGAGCACTAAATAAATGTCTACTGTATTCGAAATCATCCAAATAAAAACTACAGCTTTTTATGATATCAAACAGAAATAGCTGATTCCTAAATAGTTACGTACCGAGAACCAACATACTTTTTTATTGTTTAATCTTCGGGATATATAAGAATAAACAAGGACCTTACCTTATACTTCAGTGGTTCCCTCTTTTCAGTCATCAGCTTTGAAATCACTCTATAAAATCGATGTCACCCACTTAATAATCTTCTAAGTCAGTTGACGATTGGCCTTCAAGCACCGATTGTTAGATGTCTGTACCTCTCGGGACTTGTGTCGACTGCTCTTTTTGAATCACTGTTGCTAATATCAACACTCCTGCACTTTTTCATGTCTAATTGTGCAGTGTGACATTGGTCGTATGAACGAAAAGTCACCAAGAAGCTATTGCTGGTCATCGAGGTTAGCTCCGCCGCACCGATTACTTTGTTCTTCATTGTGGCGCCAGAAACATTAGTAATCAGTTGGCAGAATGTTGCGAACTTAACCAAATAGTGAGATACTTCATTTTTTTCACTAGTCTGCTTACAACAAATAAATGCTATATTAAATGACCGTGAAGAAAAAACAAGAGGTTTCGTGCCCAGGCGCCCCCCCCCCCCCCTTTCCGTCAATGAGCGGGGCTAGCATTTGCTAACTCCTGCTACGTGGCTAATCTGACACTGATGCCTTGCCACAATTTTGTGTCGTCTCGTTGTCACTAGGTTTGTACCATGGGAAGAAAGAAGAGAATAATGTTTGGTGGCCAATTTGTATTAACTGGCTTCTTTATGTGCTGCCTGAGACAGACTTCGATTGCAACTGCGACTGAAAGTGACTGGGCTGTGAATGATGACTTGGTGGCTCAGTGGATGACTGACTGAGCCCTCCAGTCCACGTCAGCGATCTAAATACTGGCAGTCAAGAGGGTCCTGGCGGCAAATTCCTTGCGAATGTGCCGGCCGGTGTGGCCGTGCGGTTCTAGGCGCTTCAGTCTGGAACCGCGTGACCGCTACGGTGGCAGGTTCGAATCCTGCCTCGGGCATGGATGTGTGTGAAGTCCTTAGATTAGTTAAGTTTAAGTACTTCTAAGTTCTAGGGGACTGATGACCACAGATATTAAGTCCCATAGTGCTTAGTGCCATTTTTGAACCTTGCGAGTGTTTGGCCTCTCTTTGATAGGCTCGATTGCTCCAGTGCCTACTATCTACCTACCCGCAGCCTCTTTGCCAACAGTAGTTCTAGTGACAGCATAAGCCAGCACCTTCCTCTGCCTTGAAATGCTGCATCGTTGTCATGTAGTGAGAGGCTGTGAATGACAATAGGGAGGTTCAAAATGGTTCAAATGGCTCTGAGCACTATGGGACTTAACATCTGAGATCATCAGTCCCCTAGAACTACTTAAACCTAACTAACCTAAGGACATCACAAACATCCATGCCCGAGGCAGGATTCGAACCTGCGACCGTAGCAGTCACGCGGTTCCGGACTGAAGCGCCTAGAACCGCTCGGCCACAAACTCCGGCCCCAATAGGGAGGAAGGCGGTATGCTGGATGTAGAGATGAGCCAGGAGCCGTAGCTGAGGAGGACGGCAAGAGTCTACCACTATGAGCCAACGAGTGTTCCAAAACGGTCTTGCAAACAGTTACAAGAAAACAGCCCTCTCTCACTAAGTTTTAACGAATTAAACGGGTTTAGACACTACTAGGAGTGTCTTCCTCAGAATTTACATCAAAGAATGGTCTATAACATGATCAACATAATTATGACTAAAAACGTATGATACAGAGTATCTGTGCAGAATCATAGTGAAAGACTGGCAGTACTTATATGTCATTTATAAAATAATAAATATGCCAAAAGGGCATTAGTCGCAAAGATATTTAAGATAAAAAAACTGTGATGGCGAGCCATTAAGGGCTGCTCGTTACTTGCGTGGTGCAGATTGTAAATGGACTGTGGCGCCCGCGTTAACTAATGCGGCCAGGTGAACATGGAAATGCAACGAGCGCGCCATCTAGTAGCCGTAGATACAATTAGGCTACTTCATATTGAAATATAGGCAGAAATGATTATAAATAAACAGTATTTGTTACATGATGGAAAGCAATGTTTGCTTGATAGTAGCGTACAACACAACATTTTGTCTACGTCAAAGGTTATAACAGTAAGGTAAAACATGAAAGTATCATTATGAAAATGTAGACAGGACTGAGTGACAACTTTTAGAAAGCAATATTGACCTGAACTACAGCCAAGAAACATTTGATAATTATAAAACATAGGACTACCTTAGAAGGAAAAGAACATTTCGGCAACCTGCGGGTCTCCTTGTGCAGGCTGTTTTCTTTTAATTGTAGCTATTCACGGTCTCTGAACGTGCAGCCATGTACAAAATTTTGGTCTTGCAAAGTTTGTGTGCACTAGTTGCCATGGCGATTGAGTCTTAGGCCAAGCTGAGAATGTTTGTGGCAGAGCGGACTGGTTTTCAGCGCATGAGCGACACTGAGATGTCATCTGTTAAATGTGAGCGTCTATGTCCTGCAAAGTACAGTGCAGCCACGCTAACTGTTTAGTGTGAACAATTCTCCAATGTCGTTCGTGGAGCAATCGCAACACTTTTTTGCAACACTTTGGGAGTAAGGACACGCGATTGTCCACTGCCATTCTGAACTAGAATCACACCATGTAGAACTGGAAGGCTATGCCAACGTGCAAAATATCGGCGCACAACTGAGTTCTGTATACTGTTCAATGAACAAGACCAAGACGTGCGAACATAATGCAACAAAATCTTGAGGTCTGGGTCTGCTTCCGTGGCTTGTGCAATTTATTTGTAGTGCAAGGGATAAGATTCCAGCAATTCAGAGTCCTGTGCATCGATTTGGCAACAAGATGCGGCAGATGCATCACATTCAGATTCTGGGCCAATAGGAAGGCGAGATAGGGCGTCTGCATTGCCACGCTTAGCCATATGCCAGTACACAATTACATACTGATACTTCGAAAGCAACAAAGTCCACCGTTGCAATTTTTGACCATTGCGTGTAGGAACCAGCTTTGACGGATGAAACAAGGAAATCAGGAAATTTGTGGTAAGATCTTATGGGACCAAACCGCTGAGGTCATCGGTCCCTAAGCTTACACACTACTTAATCTAACGTAAACTAACTTACGCTAAGGAAAACACACACACCCATGCCCGAGGGAGGACTCGAACCTCCGACGGGGAATGAAACAAGGACTGCAGGACTGCAAAGGCTTGCGATCTGTCACTAAATAGAACTTGTCATCATACAAATAGTGATGGAATTTTGTCACACCATCCACATTAGCGGAAGCTTTTTCAGTTTGAGAATAATTGCACCGAGTTTGAGTTAACAACTTTGAGGCAAAAGCAATAGGTCTGTCTTGTACACTAATTCTGTGTGAAAGCACAGCGCTGATCCCGTAGGAAGAAGCGTCGGCTTGGCAGGGTCAAAATGCACTAAACATCTGTCACCAAGCAAATCATTTTTGAGTTTCTGAAATGTGTCTTGACAATCTTTAGTCCACGCAAATGGCACATTTTTTGCAACGCAAGCGATGCAATGGAGCCGCGATCTGAGCGGCATTCGGTATGAACCGAATGTAGTAACTTATGTCATCTTGCCCAGTACTGACTGCAGTTGAGACACATTGCGAGGAACTGGCAGGTCACGGATTGCACATTTGAGATTGGAGGGGTTGCACACCGTGACTGTTTATCACATGACCTAAGTACTGTAGTTCAGTTTGGAAAAATTCACACTTTTCGAGGTGGCAATTCAGTCTTCCTGAAAACACTCGAAAAAGAGTAAGCAAACTGCCAATGTGTGCCTCTGGCGTAAGTCCTGAGACGACAATATCGTCAAGCAGTTTGAACAAAATGGCGCTTTTGCAGTCAGGTAACGTTGAAAAATGGCGGGTGCGGAAGCACTGCCGAAGGGCAGACGCAAATATTTGAACAGTCCTAAGTGTGTATTTACAACCAACACTTTCTGTGATTTTTCATCCAATGGAATTTGCAGTAGGCATCACGCAAATCTATCTTAGAAAAGTAACGTCCCGCACTAAGCCTGTCCATATGTTCCTCAGGGCGAGGTAACGAATAGGAGTCCCGTCTCTGGGTTGACTATAGGTTTGAAGTCAACATAAATGCGGATGTGACCAGAAGGCTTAGGCAACAGTACTTGTGGACTTGCCCAATGACCAGCTTGAATGAGAACAGTTACACCATTATGCTGCAGTTCTTTCATTTCACTTGCTTAAAACATTTTGAATGGGGTCGGCCAGAAAAAAATTAGGGTTTGGAGTTTCTTTCATTGTAACATGCGCTACAAAGTTATTAGTTGTTCCCATTCCTTCTGCAAATAGACCAGGAAATTCTTTAAGCAAGCTATCTACATTACCTTTTGGTACAAAAGCTGATATGTAAAGTACTTTTTCATGGGTGCTAAGTCCAAGGCATCTAAACCGAAAATGTTCTCACTGTCTTTGGATTTCAACTCAGTAAGATTCACTGGCCTAGTGTGAGATTTGTAAGTGGCAGGCAAACTACACTGTCCAAGGACTTGAATTTCAAAAAATGGCTCTGAGCACTATGGGACTTAATATCTATGGTCATCAGTCCCCTAGAACTTAGAACTACTTAAACCTAACTAACCTAAGGATATTACACTGGAATTTCCTGTCCGTTGTATGCAGTGAGGTGGTTGCTAGATTTAGAAAGGTGTGGCGAGCCTAACTGTCAGTAAGTGGCACAATTAAAGTTATTGAGGCACCTGTGGTGTCACCGCCAGACACCACACTTGCTAGGTGGTAGCCTTTAAATCGGCCGCGGTCCGTTAGTATACGTCGGACCCGCGTGTCGCCACTATCAGTGATTGCAGACCGAGCGCCGCCACACGGCAGGTCTAGAGACACTTCCTAGCACTCGCCCTAGTTGTACAGCCGACTTTGCTAGCGATGGTTCACTGACAAATTAGGCTCTCATTTGCCGAGACGATAGTTAGCATAGCCTTCAGCTACATTTGCTACGACCTAGCAAGGCGCCATTACGTCACTATTGATGCTGTAAAACATGTACTGTCAAGAGCGATGTTCACCAATTATGGATTAAAGTTAAGTATTCCAGCAGCTACGTACGTTTTTGGCTATTCTCATTTCCGTGTCCTGTTCCAGACCTCACGCCAGCCTGCGTGAGCTTAAACGCGTACCTTTCGGCTTCCTCCTAGTGGGTTGGCTGTCTTGCCAATCCACAACAGCACCTGTATCTAATTGAAAGTTTACACGGCAGCCAGCAATTCGTAATGACAAATAGTTCGTTAGAACGTCGTTGACAAGCACTAGGGTGAGACTGAGGCGCAACCTTAATCTTACTCTTGTCAAACCCTGTTGTAGGTTTGGAAAACACAACGTTCACTGCATGTGCAAGAGCGTGTTTTTTTTCTGGGAGCGAGCAAAATTGTCGCGTTCGTGCCGTTGCAAACAACCTGCTTGGACAAGGCCTTTTCTCCCCAAACGTGTAAGACGTTGCGTTACGTGATGGGCAATCCAGTCTTGTGGCGAGCAAAACATCTAGGGTAAGGCTACACGAAGTTCACAGGCCCGTTTACATGTCTACGTGGCTGTCCACATGGCTCTGTGCACGTGTATTGTGACTGCTAGGGGCAGTCGCAAACAAGGGCCGACTCGACCCAACAAATCGAAGCTTGGTCAGACTTAAGCCGTCGGCACACGGACCGTGCTGTCGAACGTTAACGCTGAGAGTGCCAAGTTCAACGTGCAGCTGAACGCTGAGGAACGATGCGACTTGTGCATACGGTACGTGGACCCCAACGTGGTATACGCGATCGCAACGCATTCCAGCGACAGTTGAGGGATGTTTCTAGTTTGTTAATCACACTGTTTACTCAACGGGCGCGGGTAAAATTTCCACGTTAGCTCTATTAAAACGCACATTTCTTCCATCGTCCACGAAAAGGAAACTACCATGTCCAATCAATAAGGTCACAGGCTTATAAAAGTTCCATTACAAACAGTGCGTTACAAATTTGGAATACTTTTCCGCATAAGATAAACATTATTTCGTCATTCCCGCATTTTAGTAAAACCCCAAGGTCAGCCTTATTTGATCACTGTTCCTACCCAGTAGCATAATCTTTGCAACATGTGAATTACGAAGCGTAAAAGAGGAAGGAGCAAAATATCTTTATACAAGAAGCGTAAGCTGTCCTGCTTTAGATTAAGCCACTCGAACAATGTCACCCCTCAAAAAAAGGTGAACTTGTATTTACATAATATCAAATATCATAGTCTATACTTATATTAATCTAATAATAAAGTATCAGAACTTCATAAAAACGCGAATGTTAGGGGAAAAAATATTGGTTGTGTCAGGACGCGAACTACCACCCCCCCTCCCCAACAAAAGGACTCACTATCAGAGAATGACGCTATTCATTACGCTAAACCAACATCACCCCTAGCGTTGCTATTCATAGTGTCATACCGATCTTACCTCTCGCTAAAAACCTTAATCGTAGATATGTTACTTACTGAAATTTAATTATAACACATTGTACCAAGAACATTGCGTTTTGCGTGAATCTTCAGTCTGTCGCTACCTTCAAATAGCCTACTCTCATTATACGTAAGTCACAATAATTCTTTTGCCACGAATATTATGTTTGTCATTATTTTATCAGAACGAATCACACAGTTACCAACGGGTTTTGCAGTGATTTTCAATTCGCTGGTGGTCGGAACGGCATATATATACACTCCTGGAAATTGAAATAAGAACACCGTGAATTCATTGTCCCAGGAAGGGGAAACTTTATTGACACATTCCTGGGGTCAGATACATCACATGATCACACTGACAGAACCACAGGCACATAGACACAGGCAACAGAGCATGCACAATGTCGGCACTAGTACAGTGTATATCCACCTTTCGCAGCAATGCAGGCTGCTATTCTCCCATGGAGACGATCGTAGAGATGCTGGATGTAGTCCTGTGGAACGGCTTGCCATGCCATTTCCACCTGGCGCCTCAGTTGGACCAGCGTTCGTGCTGGACGTGCAGACCGCGTGAGACGACGCTTCATCCAGTCCCAAACATGCTCAATGGGGGACAGATCCGGAGATCTTGCTGGCCAGGGCAGTTGACTTACACCTTCTAGAGCACGTTGGGTGGCACGGGATACATGCGGACGTGCATTGTCCTATTGGAACAGCAAGTTCCCTTGCCGGTCTAGGAATGGTAGAACGATGGGTTCGATGACGGTTTGGATGTACCGTGCACTATTCAGTGTCCCATCGACGATCACCAGTGGTGTACGGCCAGTGTAGGAGATCGCTCCCCACACCATGATGCCGGGTGTTGGCCCTGTGTGCCTCGGTCGTATGCAGTCCTGATTGTGGCGCTCACCTGCACGGCGCCAAACACGCATACGACCATCATTGGACCAAGGCAGAAGCGACTCTCATCGCTGAAGACGACACGTCTCCATTCGTCCCTCCATTCACGCCTGTCGCGACACCACTGGAGGCGGGCTGCACGATGTTGGGGCGTGAGCGGAAGACGGCCTAACGGTGTGCGGGACCGTAGCCCAGCTTCATGGAGACGGTTGCGAATGGTCCTCGCCGATACCCCAGGAGCAACAGTGTCCCTACTTTGCTGGGAAGTGGCGGTGCGGTCCCCTACGGCACTGCGTAGGATCCTACGGTCTTGGCGTGCATCCGTGCGTCGCTGCGGTCCGGTCCCAGGTCGACGGGCACGTGCACCTTCCGCCGACCACTGGCGACAACATCAATGTACTGTGGAGACCTCACGCCCCACGTGTTGAGCAATTCGGCGGTACGTCCACCCGGCCTCCCGCATGCCCACTATACGCCCTCGCTCAAAGTCCGTCAACTGCACGTACGGTTCACGTCCACGCTGTCGCGGTATGCTACCAGTGTTAAAGACTGCGATGGAGCTCCGTATGCCACGGCAAACTGGCTGACACTGACGGCGGCGGTGCACAAATGCTGCGCAGCTAGCGCCATTCGACGGCCAACACCGCGGTTCCTGGTGTGTCCGCTGTGCCGTGCGTGTGATCATTGCTTGTACAGCCCTCTCGCAGTGTCCGGAGCAAGTATGGTGGGTCTGACACACCGGTGTCAATGTGTTCTTTTTTCCATTTCCAGGAGTGTATATAGGCTTGAAATGAATGCCAATACGGCGCCTCACAACTCTGTGCTGAAAGGAGAAGGCGTGCTTGAGACGTAGGTGGCGTTATGGCATCTCATTGGACAACGCTCAGACGCAAACTCAGAATATCTGACAAGCCAGATATTGCTCTCCACGTTCGGAAAGACTCCCGAGCGTGCTATTCCACGCTGTGACGTCAGAAACTCGGCACGCTCAACGCTCAACGTTCGGATGCATGGTCCGTGTGCCAACGGCTTTATCGGCCGCTAAGGCAGCCGAATCATATTGCTTAAAGATTTGCAACACTTTAGGAAGTTCTGGATCAGAGTACTTTAGGATGTGTTCCCTTATTCTTCTCTCTGAGACATTGAATGTTATTGCTTCCTTTATCATTAAATCATTGTAAAAGTTGCCACAACTAAACTGAAATTTGCACTTCCTAATCTTCCCGTTAATTCTATATACCACTGATGGTACATCTGTTCCGGCTTTTTCTGCAAGCGAAAAAAAAAAAAAGAAATAAATAACTGACATCCGGTTGCAGCTAGTTGAACTATCTGGTCATACTACTGTGTTAATGCAGCGATTACTTGGTCATAACATTTCGTCAGGAGACGCAGCTGGGAATAGTTTTTCAAAAATGGTTCAGATGGCTCCAGGCACAATGGGACTTAACATCTGAAGTCATCAGTCCCCTAGACTTAGAACTACTTAAACCTAACTAACCTAAGAACATCACACACATCCACGCCCGAGGCATTATTCGAACCTGCGGCCGTAGTAGCAACGCCTAGAACCGCTCGGCCACAGCGGCCGGCGGAATAGTTTTTGTATTAACCTGAACACTGGGCACCCCACAATCGAAAGAAAGTATTGTGACTTTACGGTACCTTGAACCCGAACTTCACAATGTGCTTGGAACTGTGTCAGATATTCGAGTCATCCCTCTTCAGTGTCGTTATATTGCCAGAACGGTGGTACGCTGGTCGGCGGCACTTGTTCGGCTGGTCGGGTTGTTTGTTCAGCTTGTGCAGCCAGTAGTAGTTGTACCGATGCTAACAGGGCAGTAGTTTGTTGGTTCTGAAACTGAAAAATTGTGTTAGGTCCACCATATTGGCCATCTGCGGCTGAGGCGCGGGATAGGCCTTGGAGGGGGTGGGGTAGCCGTCGTTTACACCAATATGTTATAGCAAAAAAGCAAGCAAAGCCTCTATAAAGACAAATTTGGTTAGTTCTGCGACTCCCCTCCTGAAATACATGCAAGAAAACAACAACAAATTAGCAGTGAGAAATGAGCACTCCTGCAAGCTAAAAGAGAAGAGAAGGAAGCAAAATCTGCTCTGTATTATACTCGTCGCCAGTTTTGTGACGTCTCGTCAATGTAGGCTTGTACCATTGGAAGCAAAGAGATGATGTCTGATGGCCAGTATCCTCTTTCTATAACACAACTGCATGCATGTTTTAACTGGGTTCTTTACTAACATAAACAGAGAGCTACTTATCTTAAAGCAAGCTGTTGTGGTACAAGCTATTCCGTAATAGTCCAAGTTACCCTCACTGCTGCTGAAGTACACTTGCACTATGCACACTACTCTGGTGCTATGTGTTGGCGGAGACTGAGACTCCAATTGTGCCTGCAACGACAGGTGACTGGCCTACGACTGATGACTCGGTGACTCACTGTATGACTGACTGGGCCCTCCGGTCCACAGCGGCGATCTAAATACTGGCAGTCAAGAGGGCGTTGGCGGCACATTTCTTGCCAGTTTGTCTTTGGCCTCTCGCCTGATAGGCTCGCTTGCTTCAGTGGCTACTATCGATCTCCTCACAGCCTGTTTGCCGACCATAGTGCTGGCAACAGCTTATGCCAGCACACACAACATTACCATGAGCCTGTTAGTTGGGAGGCAACGTGGGTGGCGCGAGATGGGACGACCAGGAGAGGTGATAATACGGTAGAGCATTGCTTGACAGAGTGCAGCACACTAAACGGGTAAGTTACCTCCAGAAATTTGCTTAGAATGTCTGGATGGTCTAGAGCACCCCATAGGTTTGATGATGGAGAAGACAGCCTGCTGTAGAGTCAATCAACTGGGCGTTTGAGGTATCCATCAGCAACTTGCAGTGTCTGAGGAAATCTGCACCCAGTATCAGGTTGTTGACATTGTCCGTGGTGAACCCCCATGTGAATGTGTGGTTCATTCCAAAATCCACATTCCAATTTGTGCCATACATCTTTATGGCGGAATTGTTTGCCGCTGTGAGGCAGTGTTTCAGCCTTCCTGCGATCTCTTGGCATGGTTCTAGGAAAAAGTCATAAATCCAACCCAGTTTCTACGAGGTACTGCAAACTTCCACTCTGTTCTTCCACAAACAGATGCTTCAACATAGTACCGCAGCTTGATGCATTTAAGCTCAGTCACATTTGGGGTTTGGGTGCAAGCATGGGGCGTAGACCTTTGTCACTTCATTTCCGAAACGTTCTCCAGTATCAGTGGGATAGTGTGAAAGCGGCTGCTGCTTTGTCACTGGCTGCATGAGCCATGCCACCCGTCATCTGGTCTACTGCTGCTCCGATGGCCTGCTGCCCTCTTGCCAAGAGCACGGCAAGTGGTTGACCTGCATGCTAAGTGGTGCCACATAGACGGCCAAGTTCTGCAAGAGGTACTGCAGGTTGGTGTCCATTGCTGGGGCTGCGGGAAGCGAGCATCACCAGAGAGTGAAGGTGGCTGGTGTGGGTAAGGGGTCATGGGGGCAGCAGGTTGGTGTCCATTGCTGGGGCTGCGGGAAGCGAGCATCACCAGAGAGTGAAGGTGGCTGGTGTGGGTAAGGGGTCATGGGGGCAGCTGTGGATGCCGTGCTTGGCGCCATTGTCAGTGTATCGTGCACCCTGTCTGCTAGGTCCACTGTGGTGTCCAGTAACATGTCGATCTGTGAAGCTGTGACTGCTAGCACCAGAGTGGCGAGGGTGTACACCCAGATAGCACGCAAGAGTGAATCTGGTACTGCGTCTGTCCGAGGCCTTGCATGTGGCACAGGAACTGTGAAGTTCTCCTGTTGCTGCATGCTTCCTGATGCAGCTGCTACTGTAGTCATTGCTCCTCAGATGTCGAAATACAGTGTTTCAATTCTTTCTTAAGCAGCTTTTAGGCGAACTGCGTTGGTTGGGTTGTTATTATGTCCCAAACTTGGCCACGGAATTCTGGTGCAGCTGGCTCATGACATGTTCACGTTTTGCTAGGTTGCATGTGGTATTACTCAGGAAAACTGCTTCCACTTGGCTGGATAATATGAACGGGTTGCGGGGCCTAAAGGGGGTTAGAATAATCAACACACGTCCGGCGCTGGTTGCCACTCCAGGGGCGGCAGTGTGGTGCAGTTTTGCATCCGAAAATTTTTGTGCGTTGGCTCTGGGTGAGCAGAGTCTGTGTGCATGGGCCGTCCCTGGAGCTTGCTTTCCAAGAACTGACAACATCCCCGTCCGAGCTGTAGGGATAGGTGATGATAAGTGGCTTTGGAGATCCTCGATAGTTGCCATTGTCTTATTGCATTAAGTTCTCATTCAAAAGTGGACACACTGACTGTACGAAGACACACGCAAGGAAAATACACACAAAAGGAATAAACATTCAGATACCAAATGTTGTCTACACGAAGCTACAGGTGAGCACAGAAACATTCTAAAGTGAATCCACTAGTGATTCATGGTAACTCGCGCTAATTGAGTCCGTCACACGTGTTTTTGCATACCAATGATCACGTCAGGGTCGCCACTGAAGCGAGCAATGAGTGTTTTTTGCTGCCTTCAAAACTGTCGTACTGTGAGCTGGCTTACCGCTGCACCCACGCACCAAGTCCGAGATGTAGGGACAGGTAACACAACAAATTATTTATTGACAGCAATGTATGCAAACCAAAAATCTCTTAATAGTCACACTCGAAATATCCACTAGGGTGATCGCATGGGCTGTGGAGGATGGCTTCACCACTGATCCTTGAGTGCACACTCCTCAGTGATCAAGCATGTAGTGCAGTCTCATGGCTGCAGGACAATTGGTGTGTGACCAACCGAGCATGTGAATTGTCTCCCATCCTGTATATACTGTTTAATTCGCAGATGTGAGAAACTTAACGAACGAGTGGCGGCTGTCCTGTTTGCATACACGACAGCTGGATTGTCTGTTGTGCTCAATCCATGAGATTGGTGTAGGTGTCCATGCGGTATTAGCTGCTAGCTCTCTCTTTGGGTCCCGCACACCCGTGGGCACCGCATCATTGCCGAGCTTTGGTCTAATGGTACTTCTGCATAGGGGCATGTGCGGGCGAATGTCAGCCCGTTGGATGTGTCGTCTGCAGTTACTGCCCTGTCATCCATGGCTGTGGTAACGGCTGCTTTGTATACTGTGGAGAGACAAGTAGAGCTAATTGCTGTTAGAAGGAATCAAAAGCAGTTAATTATTTCAGATTTTTTAAATAGCAGAACTTAAATTGTTTTAATTTCGTATTCTGAACAATATGAAGAGAAAGGGAGAGTAATTAATTCATTTTTACTGGTTATATTTCCTATGGTTTCCTGTATTTTACATTTTCCTGCAGTTTACGCTTTTGCAGATCAGTCCACTGGAAAGTGTAAAAGGAGAGTTTTACTGTAATTCTAATTGAAAAGGCTATTAATTATCACTACTACTGGCGTATGTAACTGTGAGAAGTGAGGCTTCAATCATTATATGTATTCCATTGAGGATTTCTGTTACTAAAACTGTAAATTGTTTTTTCTCAATATGTCAATAGAAAATATAAGGCGGAATACAAATATCTATCAGTAATATTATTGGTTAGGCTTTCAGGCGAAGGCTTTCTTCCAGGTAGCTTTAAAACATCATGTTGACAGCTGCCACTGTTCCATACGGAAAATTTCCTTCTGTACAGTTTGATGGTGCATCTGCAGTGATAAGGAGTCCCTTCTCAACTATAAGGACAATCGTGCTGAGGGTTTATACTGACACTGCTGCCAAAGCCTCCGTGTATCTACATTATCATCCCTGGTTTGCCCAGAAACCAACCTTCAATGATTTATCCTCACATACATATGTTGACCATTGACACATGAATTTCCCACTTATCACAGTATCACCCATGACAAGAAGTGAAAAAGGAATCTTTGGGAATATTTGACTAACACTGTCCTGAAATGTGTTGTAGCCTTGCCACTATCCACCCCACATCTTCCAAGTATTATGTTGCCAACCACCTCCATGCCACTCCTGCTTCCAATTCCTTGTCCCTTGGGTCACATTTCTTTGAAATATCCAGTGAATACCTCTGCCATAGATCTGATCATCGCCTGTTATTCCAGCTCTTTCATGGAAATTTCCTAACGCATCAGGAATACAGGTGCTGGTAAATGCAACCACATTTTTCTAGTAATAGCTGCAACCACTCTACAGCATTCTGCCTTAGTTTGAGTGAACATTACATCGAATGGCTACAGTTAGCCGTGGAATAAACAGCAGCCTTTACAGTTAACTGGCAGCCATTGATCTCTGAACCCACCCAACTTCCACCAAACACGTGCTTTTTCAGGTGCTTATGCAGGATCTCATTTCCCAACATTCTCCGATTTTCCACAGATTCCACTGTCCTCAATCTTGGCTAGCCCTTGCCTTCTCTCCTAGTTACACTCTCCTTCCCCTGAGTCAGTTTCACACTCCTCTTGTATCGATAGCCACGGCGTAGGTGCAAGTACCGACACCGACGATAGCGCCCTCTAGCAGGCGCTGTGCAGATCTACGAGCTCCGCTGCAGATTCTGTCCATTTCATCGAGAGCAGACGGTCTGGAACATCGCTTTAACTACAGTGTGTGTTGACTTGCTATTGAGACGTTGTACTACTCACGACGGGATGTACGCAAAGTTAGGTAACCATTTATTAACTTGGTTTTGCCTACAGTAAACATCTAAGATTTTAATTGCTGTACCGAAGTGCTTGTACCCTCCTGCTCCTACTCGCTTTCTTCATTCGTCCTACCCTTCAGTTTGCAGGGGCAGATCCACGCGCTGCCTTCCAGGCGGGATGCAAAATATCTGGTACTCTTTAGCCCACCTTAGTTGACCCATACAACTCGTCCTTCCACTTTGGGTTGTCAGGTCCCCTGTCAGTTTACACTTTTCACAGTGATCCCATATCACACTCCCTGCCTATCTATGTAGGGGCCACACAGATACTCCATGGTCACCTAAACATTTTGCACCAAGACAGTCTGTCCGAAACCACTACAGAAGTTTACGACCTAGAGGGAGAGAGAGAGAACTAGTATCTGATCTTTTTTACATAGCTGTCTGCTCTTCATTTCGTTGCTTAATTTATCCTCATAAGTTACTTCAGTGCTAGTGTTATAGCTTAGTAAATATATATGAAAAATTTACGTGTTTTGTTAAGTGTTGTTATGACAAGTAGGCAGAGGCAGCTGAAAGTAATAAGAGTGTTATTAACCTGAAAGGCATAAATTGTCATTTTTCCATCAACAAACTGTCACTAAGCAGTGTTAGAATAGCATGTTGTTTAACAACCTTTGTTCAAGCAAAAAGATGTTCTACAAAAGTTAAAAATTAACACGAGTAAGATTATTTTTAGGTGTCAATCCAAGCTGTGCGTAAACAATTGCTGTTCCAAAATTGATTGTCATGATCCATTATGATCACTCTTATAACAAATCAGTTAAAAATCACACTTAACGTAAACAGTTCCTGAAAACACATGCATTTTCTCTTCTTCTTACTTTAAAAACATTTTAGACATAAAGTAAATTCTTTCAGCACTTGTGGATGCAAATTTTTAATCTGAGTTGCTAGAGCCTGTTGAATAACATTTTTTGTCTTATATAATTGATACTTATCACGAAAAACAATAGATTTAAAGCAGACCAAATTTTTACATAAATGTCGTTTAAAAATTCTACATATATACCATTTTATTACAAATTTCAAATAAAAATTGTGTTACTCTTCATCTCTATATGCGCTCATTGTAACAGAATATTCACATAATTCTGAGGGAAACACGCTAGACTATGAATTGAAATACAAGTAATCATGAGGATACCACAAATTATAACACCAGTTAAAGACAAAGTATAGCATATGTGTGTCATGGAAAGACAGTGTTCATGTGCTTGTGTGAATGTCTTCAGCAGGAGGCCTTTTGGCTGAAAGCTAAAATGTATAGAAATTTTTTAGTTATGCCTGTCTGCGACTGTCTCCTCTTTATGGTAAGTAGCAATTTATCTTCTTGATAATGTTGTTGTTATTCCATCCTCGACCTTCCACTGATTGATACATGCGATGAAGGTGTATTTCGAAGACGACAGCCAGTGAGAATAAAAATTGAACTTATGCACTTAGGTATCATAGGAAGAAGAATAATGTTCTCATTAATATTTTGCATCAACTGAAAATTTCCTTGAGGATTTATTTAATTCACGCATGGAATTGTGAATTAAATTAAGTCTGTTGTGGCATTTATTGTGTTCCATGGTGTTCCCGTGCTTCCCTGTACTTGACACCAGGTGTAGCGCCTCCTGCTCTTTAGCTCCTTAGCCTTTAATAATAGTTATTAGCTATGCTGTTAGTCAGCTCCAACTTTACTTCTTACCGTGCTTGGTATCATCTTTTCCGAAGTACGAGTGCTTCACTGGAAGAGAGTGAGGTTTCTGCTATCTTTAGATACGTAAATTATTTTCAACAGCGACTTCGTTTTAAACACTGTATCTTCTTGCATAAACTTACACAATTACAGCGTGCAGCTATTTAACAATAATTTTTAACCTGGACCTTTACCCATAATCAACCAATCTCTTTCGTGGCTGTATTAGTATTGACATTCTGGAAGTAGTCTGCTTCCGTATTGTATGGTGGCCCCTTCAACTAATGGCATTATGGAATACTTCATCAGCAAGTCTAGTTGCCTGCCCACCACTCAGACAGCACACACAGTTAGCACCTTACCTCCCTTGACTCTGTACAAAGAGACACCTCTCGTCAGTGAACTATTTGTACAAAGTCCGTCTAAGCTATATATAATTTTTGTTTCTCATTCATTCAGTTATCCTCCATTCTTTGAATAGCCAAATGTGTGCCTTGGTCTTTCCCACAGAAATGGTATGAGACACCATATACTCCCCCCCCCCCCCTACTTCAACATATGGAGGATGTTGCATTAATCATCCTTTAGTCTCAGATACTAATACAGATTCATTATTGATTATTTTCTCTAATCCTTAATAATACTAAGCGTTTGTTTTCTTTATGTATCTCCTTAACATTTTCATATTTATTTAAGATAAAAATTCATCATATCCAATTTCTTTTATTTTTAATTACAATTTTTCATTAAATTACAATCTATTGACTAAACGGAACTCTCCACTCCAAAACCAGTAATGTACCAAATAGTATTTATATTAATCATGTAAAAATACCCTGTTTGGGTAAAATTTGCTTTGTAACGCAAATACGGCGGATTCAGATGTGTCTGCGCTTCAGCCTCCTTTTTAGGACCAAGCCACGGAACATGGTACGACCAGCACAGTGAACCTCAGAAACAGGCAAGTCTCATAGATCAATCTAAACAGCTAAGTCTCATGATTCCCTTATTACTGCTGCATCAACCTTTCTTCAGTCTAGAGGACAACTCATTTCTAATAAAATATTTGCCCTTCACTAAGTTTTCTTCCTCTACGGCATTTCCAGGGATAGTTTACTCTTTCCTCTTTCCCCCTCGTACACAAGCTCGATACGATGAACACCCTGCACCATGCGTACGACTAGATGGGTGCACCAGATCTCGAGCACCCACATACATAACTTGCAGGTGCACTGCAGTTTTTAGTCTGATAAAAACAAAATGAAATAAATATTTCTCACTTGACTTTGTCAAAAAGTAATGAACTAGTAAAACACTGAGATGGAAGCCATAATTTTGCTGTGTTGGCAGAAGAGCCAACACAGTGTTGCTAGAGGAGGCCGAAATGCACGCGTTAAGCTCACGCAGACTGGCGTGAGGTCTGGAACATTACAAGGAAATGAGAACTTAGAAAATGGACGCAGTTGCTGTAATACTTAACTTTAATCCACATTTGTAGAACATCGCTCTTGATGATACATGCTTCACAATATTAATTATCAAAGGCTATGGCGCCTTGCTAGGTCGTAGCAAATGACGTAGCTGAAGGCTATGCTAACTATCGTCTCAGCAAATGAGAGCGTAATTGTCAGTGATCCCCTTCTGGCAAAGTCGTCTGTACAACTGGGGCGAGTGCCGGGACGTCTCTCTAGACCTGCCGTGTGGTGGCGCTCGGTCTGCAATTACTGACAGTGGCGACACGCGGGTCCGACGTATACTACCGGACCGCGGCCGATTTAAAGCTACCACCTAGCAAGTGTGGTGTCTGGTGGCGACACCACAAATTTCTGACCTCTGAGACACATCTGTTTGTTTCATATATCTTTGTGCAACACATTCCTCCAGTCCTTGCCTTTCTCTGGCCAAGTCAAAGGCACTCCCCAGAATAACAGTCCCACTATACCATCAAGGGAATCCCATCTTTATGGCTTGCTTTCATGTTTTCTTACACCTGTCACGCTACAATACGCACACTTTATTCGTAAAAATAGCACGAGATACAAGGATGCCGATTGTTACAGACTACCGCAATAGTTTTTTTGTAACATAACAGCGGTGTGGTTTAAGATTTCAGTGAAATTGTTTTCAGGTAATCTGAATTGTTAGTACCGTTTTGTTTGTAGAGACAATGCCTTTGAAGGACGCGGGAGGTTATATAGATATTAATAACTAGTACAAAGAAGAGGGTATACTGACAGGATGCATGAAGCAGTAGCTTTTCGCCTGGCAAAAATTTTCGCAGCTTTCTAACTTTGCGCGTTTGTCATCATCCGAGGTGGATATTACTACCGCCGACGATAGTGAAAACATGTTCAGCAGAAAATAAGGAACCCGAGAATGTGTCTTCTGCCTGTTCCTGTATTACATCAGGAAGAAGTGTCAAGAAACCGTCAGGCAGGTCCTACCATAAACGATAGAAAAACGATTCCTTGAATTTATTACGACAAGGAATTGGACAAAGTTTTCTGTGGTGAATGTAAAAACACTTTTGATTCCAGTATAGTGCTTCCGTCGGCAACTGCTATTTCTGCAGGCAGGGATTTGTGAAATGCATTTGTTAGAAATGGATTTTCCCACTGACAAAAGACAACTGAACGTTTCCAAGTTCATGAAAAATGTACACTTTACCATTCGTCCGAGACTGCTTTGGAAACTACGGAACAAGGTACCAATGTGTCATCCATTATCCCAACACAGAAATTAAAAGATATGAAAAAGACACTCAAGACGATTTTAAACGTCCCTCCAGTTTTTAGCAAGGAATGGGAATTCGTGGTCACACACCGATGTAGCATCAAATTGTCGTCAGTTGCTGCTGCTTAGAGAAGAAGATGCTTCTGACTTGACATTTTGGCTGCAGCGAACTTCGTATTCAATGAGTTTTTCACGATATATTGAATGAAATTGCCTCGTTATTATCCAGCGATGTACAGTAAAACATTGTGAAATCTATTTAGGAGGCACTATATTTTTCTTTTGTTGTATATAAGACTTCCGATATCACTGAACAACAAATCTGAAGTGAAAGTGTGTAAATTGTATGATTTTGAGTTAGTTATGTTTATTTCAGTATAAAATGATACAAAATCATCATCTTCATAAATATTTAGCTCTAGTTTTTTTGAAAAAGTACGTAATATATGTGTCTGTATAAATAACTCACTAACTAAATATGCATTCGTGTTGCCGGCCGCGGTGGTCTCGCGGTTCTAGGCGCGCAGTCAGGAACCGTGCGACTGCTACGGTCGCAGGTTCGAATCCTGCCTCGGGCATGGATGTGTGTGATGTCCTTAGGTTAGTTAGGTTTAAGTAGTTCTAAGTTCTAGGGGACTGATGACCACAGCAGTTGAGTCCCATAGTGCTCAGAGCCATTTGAACCATTTTTGCATTCGAGTTCCGAGATACAGCATAAGAAATTTTAAGTGAATAATAACTCCGTTTTCGCTTGGCTTGACGTTTATACACATTATCGAGGACATCCCTTATGACAGTCCAGCAGTAATCTGGTAAAATAGTAGGGCTCCCCTTTCCGGCATACCTCTTCTCAAATGTGGCAGTATCTTGATTAAATCGCTCCCCATATTCAACACTTACTGCACAACAGTCTTTGGGGAAGACGACTATGTAAGAAATGCATGTTCAATGACATGTTGTAACCAAGTTCTTCATAATATGACAACATGTTACCTACAATCTCCTTGTAATTTATTGCTCGTATGTTCCCTAAGAACTGTAAACAGACTGTCTTAAAACATTCCCATGCATACTTCTCATCACCTTGTATGATTCCATCAAAAGTATGGTCTCCAAAAAGCTCTTGAATGTGTGGGAATTCAAAGCGTCCCTCCTTTACTTTGGCATCACTTAAGTAATGGAATTTTTGCCTTGACTACATAAAAGCATCGCCATCTTTGTTCATTCTCTTAACAAAGTTTTTCATGAGACACAACTGGATGTGCTACGGCGGGAGCAGAATTTTTTTAGGGCCTACTAGAGGTTCATTATTAATGTTCTTTATATTTGATTGAAGAGATTTTCTGGTGGGCCATTCATGTTTACTGTAATGAGATACACACGAGTAAGACCAGGGACAATAATATAATCCATTGTTAGTAGTTGTTATGACTATGACAAACGATTATAATATTTTATTTGAAACTTAACATAAAAATCTGTATATAATTATCTCACCATAATAAAAGATTGTAAAATGAAAACTAGAACTAATTTTGAGTTGTTTTTGTGATAGAAGTGGCCGTGCGGTTCTAGGCGCTGCAGTCTGGAACCGCGGGCATGGTTGTGTGTGATGTCCTTAGGTTAATTAGGTTTAAGTAGTTCTAAGTTCTAGGGGACTAATGACCTCTGAAGTTGAGTCCCATAGTGCTCAGAGCCATTTTTTTGTTTTTGTGATATTCGCGATCAGCACATTAGAATTGACAGGAATTGGCTATTTTCATTCAATTTACATTTTCGTTGTTGCACAATGTATTCAGTGAAGGGAGTTGAAGTTTTTTTGGTTCTCTATGAAGTAGCTTCTTCTGGGATATTGTTCGAACTTGTCCAGCATGTCATAAGACGTTTATCCCTCAACATAAAATACTGTCGGCGTCAATCTTATGGTGATGCGAGCAATGTCATATAATGTTATAGGGTAGTTTTCTGGCTCAATATTGTGTAAAAATCAACACCTACTTCTTTCAGACATTGTTTATAATGTAAATGTTTTACAGATTTTTTGTTCATGCCAGGTAATGCAGCACACTTTCTTAAGAAATTAGAAGTATTTTGAGTATTTTTGAACCTGCTTAGAGTTAGTAAAAAAATTACTAATTAATTGATTTTTCCAAAATGCTTCCTCAAATTCAGGTACATTTTAATCCAATGTTATACATTTGAAGGAGACCAAATGTTTACCAGAAATTCATGACATGATGGTTGAGGTACTACAACTATTTAATTCCACTTATGTATATTAGATGGATAAAAAAATCACGTCTTTCATTTTAATTTTTTATAAATTTTTCCTTATAAAAATGCTAACTTTTGAATAATTTAGTTGATTTTGCAATAAGGCTTAGGTCTACTACATAAGTATGGACTATTGCGAGTTATAGAAAAAAATTAGAGCAATGCTTTATAGACTTTAGGTAATATTTGTACCTGAAGTCTCAAAAACACAACTTGCGGGAAATTGGGAATGAAGATATGAGTCCAATTAAACTGTGCCTCAGAACATTCCTGAAGCATAGTCTTCGTCCTGCAGCATTTCTTTATCTTGGCATTCCTTTTAGCACTTCTTACTTGTTTGGTAACTTGAAGAGCGAATCTTTCAGCTTCATGCACACGTTGTCTATCACATGCAAGCAATTGATCTTCCATAGTAGAGCAACATTTTATGCCTAAATTTCTCAGGACTTCCAACCTTCCTATCATTCCATCATTGATACATATCATTGCATCTACTACACAAACGTTTAATGTATTTAGTCCTACAAAAACATTATTGGATAATATTTCCCATATGGAATGGTTGAAACTTTCATTTGTATTCTGAGTGCCCCCACAAAGACATTTACTAAGCAAAACCCAGTCACTCAGATCTCTAAAAATAGGTTTTATTTCATTCATAACAGGCTCAGGAAGAGACTATGTTCTTATATTTGACCACTTTCTTTTGCTTTTGGCAACCACACCAAGAATCTGCTCCTTTAGGGCAAAGTCCGTGAACAGGGTGGTCATCTCATTGGTGTAACATCGTTCAGAGGTGCAGTTCGTCTAATGGCCAGTCCATAATAACTCTGAAGAAGGTTTATTTGAGTTTATGTGAATCTGCCTCAGTCAGACAGAGATTTTCCATCAGATAGCAATTTTCATTCCTCTTTGTACCTTCCTCAATCTAGCACCCATCCTCTTTTGCACATGTCCACAACACTCCAGTTTTGTTGCCAAAGTATCACCATAAACATTGAACTCATTAGTTTTATTGAAAGGTTTAGAGTCCCCATCACCTAAATACTTCGTATATCTAACGTTATAAATGGGCACCGACCTCTGAAATATTTTTAGAGCTCCATCACACTTCATACCTCGACTGTAACCATCATAATTTAGAACACTGATATTCAGTATGTCCTTCAGTGTTACCATGGAAGGTATGGCGGTACTTTGATAAGCACTCAATATCAACAACTTTTCAATTCTGCAGAGAAGTAGCACTTAACAACACCGTTCAAGGAACGATGTCCTCCAAGTTGCCATGTCCCATCAAGTGCAACAGCAATTCTCTGATTCCAGTAATATTTACAGTTTCTTCTACTGCACGCTTCATTCACAGACACAATCGTCAAGGCACGTAAAAGTATTGTTATGTACTTGCTGAAGCTACTGGAAGGGGGGGGGGGAGGTCCATCAAGCCACAAAACGTTTGAGCAGCCTGTTTTCCTTTTCCTATTGCATGCACTGCATCCACTAACTTCAAATTCATATCATATGAATTATGCACAATGTTCGAAGTAATTTTCGAGGTAGATTTATTGCAGGATCTACACAGAACAACAAATTTTGACGCTAAACCCTTTTTACTACTTTGTTGTTCAGACAACCTACACCATCACATTGTTAACATTTCGCCACTTCCTTTATCAAAGAACATAAAATGCCCACATCAACAACAAGAAATCCACTACAAACAGTGTCACTGTTAACACAAAAATGTGAATCACCAGGAGGCGTGCCATGTGGGAGTTTCTTCCCTCAAGAACTGATACATAGGTTACTTTCTGCAGTGAGGCTTGCTTTGTTTCTGAACTGGTTACCATGGAATTTCCTTTTATTGAATTTCTTGATGCGTGGCATAGTTCGTATTTCTTGCACACTAAAGGATATGTTCTTCCACAAATATATGTATCACTTGTGCAACCAACATTCAGTAACACGTGAACAAACTGCTTCAGCGAAACAAAAGTAAATACTAGCAAAGGTAATCATTTACAGACACTAGAAACATGCATTGTTACCAACATATACAATGTATCGTACGTATAATCGCTGGAAACAGAAAATTCACAGTTCTTTTAGAAATAATACTGCTTTCTTTAACCGAAATAAATGGGGCTTGGCAGCATACATGACCGTAACTTTAAAATTTGGTTTATATAGGTCATTTTTCATTTGAAACCCTATAATGCATATATCAACGTAATCAGGAAAGACTATAGAATTTAATAAAGTCATAAAACATTCCATTTTTCCACCATTTATAAGCACCATGTATCCTTAACAGGATTGCACAGTTGGAGCAGAGACGCTGAAAAGCCAAAGAAACTGGTACACCTGCTTAATATCGCGTAGGGACCCAGCGAGCACGCGGAAGCTCTGCAACATGGCGTGGCATGGACTCGATTAATGTCTGAAGAAGTGCTGGAGGGAATTGACGCTATGAATTCTGCAAGGCTGTCCATAAATCCATAAGAGTACGAGAAGTGAATAGCACGTTGTAAAGTATCACAGATATGCTCAATAATGTTCATGTCTGGTTAGTTTGGTGGCCAGCGGAAGAGTTTAAACTCAGGAGAGTGTTCCTAGAACCACTCTGTAGCAATTATGCAGTCCGTCGGAATGCATAATGGACATGTATGGATGCAGATGATCAGACAGGATGATTACGTACGTGTCACCTGTCAGTGTCCTATCTAGATGTATCAGGAACCCCATATCACTCCAACTGCACATGCCCAACACCATTACAGAGCCTCCACCAGCTTGAACAGTCCCCTGCTGACATGCAGGGCCCATGGATTCATGACGTTGTCTCCATACCCATACACGTCCATCCGCTCGACGCAATTTGAAACGAGACTCGTCTGACCAGGCAACAAGTTTCCAGTCATTAACAGTCGAATGTCCGTGTCGACGGTCTCAGGCGAGGCGTAAAGCTTTATGTTGTGGGCTCATCAAGGTTACAAACCCCATATCGATGATGTTTCGTTGAATGTTTCGCATACTGACACTTGTTGATAGCCCAGCATTGAAATCTGCAGCAATATGCAGAAGCGTTACACTTCTGTCACGTTAAACGATTCTCTTCAGTCGTCGTTGGTCCCGTTCTTGCAGGATCTTTCTCCAGCCGCAGCTATGTTGAAGATTTGATGTTTTACCGGATTCTTGATATTCAAGGTACTCGTGAAATGGTTGTACGGGAAGATCCCCACACTATCGCTATCTTGAAGACGCTGTGTCCCATTGCTCGTGCGCGGACTATAACACCACGTTCAAACTCACTTAAATCTTCATAACCTACCATTGCAGCAGGAGTAACCGATCTAACAACTGCACCAGACACTTGTTGTTTACATAGGCGTTGCCGACCGCAGCGCCATATTCTGCCTGTCTACGTATCTTTGTATTTGATGCCGATACCAGTTTCTTGGGCGCTTCTATGTACAAGGAGCAACATCCACTTCGATGTTACGCCAAACACCTTCGGACCATATAGCAGCCATAGATATGTCAAGCAATTTGCTTTGCCGTTAACGTCTGGACGCATCTTAATCGTGTCTTCCCTGGTCGATGGATCAGATGAGTTGCGTAGCCTGCTCGTTCACTGGATCTCAACCCGTGCAATTTCTGGACTGGTGAGTAATGTCTCATATGTTATTCAACCTTGTTCAACTCGTAAGTGTAGGCTACTTATAGCTTAGAAACAGTGCGTAAAGTGAAGCATTTAAGAAAAATTAGATCATTTCATGACTCACTGTGGTTATAAAGTATGCTTGAACATATGAAGAGGAAGAATACCATCATGCAAATAAATGCTTTGCATTAAAGATGCATTACCACAGCTCACTGCATGAAGAACGGATACGAGCATTGATGCTGGAACATATGAAGAGGAAGAATACCGTCACGCAAATAAATGCTTTGCATTAAAGATGCATTACACAATGTATGGAAACATCTGTCACTGCTGGAACTGTCTTTCATTTCTAAAACCTACATATAAACTCCCACCCCACAAGAGACAACTGCCTCCAATCCACCATATCAAAAACTGAGCTAGTTCGTGAGTTCACCACTCGAATGCACTGTGTTAGGTCTCATGATCATGCAGTTTATTCAATAGGAGCACAACATCATGATTATGTCAGTCAAGTGTCACGTATTTTTCTCAGCTGCACATGTACCCCAGCCTCCTCACCCCCCCCCCCCCCACCCTCTGTAGTGGTCTAGAGGGAAAAATTGGCAGGAAAAGTTATCAGCCTGTTCTGGGTTGCTGGAGAGAGGAAGAAGTGTACTTTATTTATTTTTGCAACAGTTTATTTGGGGATGGAATTCAATTAGTTTATTTATTATGCTGATACAAAACATTCACCCCGACATGCTTGAGGTCACAATATACAGTTTACGAACCTGAACCTTCTCGTAAGTAATGTAGTACACTGATGTGGAGAGACGCAAACAACTCGTAAATTACCAAAATAATCCAGTACACAGCGTACAGACGTGCAAACTACTTATAGATCACCGAAATAATGTATGTGTAACACAATGCAAACATGCTCCCAGTACTTAAACACCCGAAAATAATGCAGTGCACAAACACTCATTACACATAAAAAACGCAATGTATCAACCACTCGAACTCCAAGTGCACCCCCTAACACATGGAAACTGTCCAGATGCCAGAGAGGTAGGTTAGGTTAGTGTACTTTATTTTTTTGGTCGGGAGACCGACGCAAAAATCGATCCTAATTACGTAATTAATCACAAAGATTAGTCATAATTACACAACTACATGTACAGCGCTACACAAGGACAGCATAAAATCGCAATATAGCGGAAAAAAACTAACGATACCATACAAATTCTGTTATCCTGCTTGGAAAAATTTCGCAATACCACTCGAAACCAGCGACAGAAATACTCAAACTCTACCCTACATCTACAAGCTAGGGGGAAAAAGACTGGGGTGTAAGGTACTATCTTTATTCTTTTTGGTGGGAAATACTTCCAACTGACTAGATGCTGGTGTTGGGCAGAGAGGATTTTAAAAAGTGTATTACCTGCAAGCGTGGCGGATCCACACTCGAACGCTAACTCGGGTCTACTGCGGGTCCTGGAAGCCATCTGCGATACATGCAAAAACACAGATATACAGAAAACAGAGCAAACACACTGCAAAATTGGAATATGTGGGTGGATGCGACTGGATGCAATCGAGTACAGTGCTATACTACGCCTCCCGATCATAAAAATAGTGAATTTGCGCTAGGTGTTGGCAGCTGTACTGCATTTACAAGTAGTTTTAGAACACGGAATGAGAGGTTATGTCATGATTGCATGGGTAGAATTGACATAAAAAATCGATAGAATTGCGAAAAATGATGGAAAATACATATAAATTTAGTGAAATTATGCTGAAATGTGGGGAAATTGAGGAAGTAACTGCGTGTCTTCTGGTTGGCGCAGAACAATTCTTGTGTATGGGAGTAGTGGGACAACCAACGTGTCATCCCAAGTACCGTTATCCAATATGGCGGTAGTGACGCAAGTTCGTGACGTCACGTGACGTCAGCTGATGACGCGATTGACGTCATTCAATATGACGGGCAGTTCGAATTTTTGGAGGGAAAAATAGCTCAGCTGGGCTACCTCTACTAACTTAAGGAAGTGCCAATCCCCCCTGGCGGCAAGTTTGAATTTTGGGGGAAGATAGCTCAATTGGGCTACCTCTACTAACCTAAGAAAATGGCGGGAAAGAAAGGGTACTTAGGCTACCTCCACTAACCTAAGTCACCTGACCACCGCCTCTTCCTAGGAACTGGCAGGAAGTCTGAATTTTGGTGGGGAAGGAAAGGGCACTTGGGCTACCTCTACTAACCTAAGAAGATGGTGGGAAGAAAGGGCTGTTGGGCTACTTCCACTAACCTAAGCATCCTCTTCCCAGGAACTGGACATAAGTCTTTATTTAAACAATTAGAACCAGTACCACCATCAAGTGTGTTCGCCATCCTCACAGTTAATGGGCATGAGTTTTGCTCTTCGAGCTTATGCCTGCAGCTAAGGCAAGTTAGTATGGTGTCGCCCCCACTAGAGGCTGTTCGAATATAATTTGTTTAAATCCGTTCAAATTTATTATCTACCTACAGCAATAGAGACATAGTTCGATGGTACCAAAAGAGGCTGAGCTATCAGTGCTTATTGAGCTGTCGGCGTTCATATTGGTAAGAAAAGGGGTTCGTTACACATTCAAATACCTACTTTCAACTACTTTTCAAGGTCATCCAACCATATTTCCTACATACATCGAGTGACGGATGTCACCCAGTTCATTTATTACGCTGATGCAAAACACTCAGCCTGCCAGCGGTCTGGAGGAAAAAAAATGGTGTGAGAAAGGAATCAGCCTGTTCTGGGCTGTTGAAGAGAGGAAGGAGTGTACTTTATTTATTTTCTGAACAATTTATTTAGCCACAGATTGCACCTATTTTATTTATTTCTTATTTTGATGCAAGACACACACCCTGACGTGCTTGGAGTCACAATATACAGTTTACAGACCTGGAAACTACTCCTAAATAATGCATTACGCTGATGTGCAGGGACGCAAACAACTCGTAAATTGCTCAAATAATCCAGTACACTCCATGCAGATGTGCAAACTACTCATAGATAACAGAAATAATGCATTCAAAATCGCTCACAACGATTAAACACCTGAATATAATTCAGTCCACAAACACTCAGTGCAAGTAAGAAAACGCACTTATCAGCCACTCGAACCCTGATTCTACTGCATGGAAAGCCTAAGTCCGCCCTCTAACACATGGAAACTGTCCACATGCGGTAGAGGTAGGTGAAGTTAGTGTACCTTATTTATTTTGCTCGGGAAACTGACTCAATTATCCATCCTAATTACTTAATTAATCACAAAGAACGCTCCTAATTTCACAACTATATCCATCGCGCTGCACAACAACGGCTTAAAATCGCAAAAACTAACTATACTATATAACTGGCATTGTCCTGCTTGTAAAAAAAAATTCCCAATACCACACGAAACTGACGCAAATATCTATTCTAATTACATAATAAATCACAAAGATCGGTCCTAATTACACAACTGCATGCATAGCACTGCACAACGACTGCTTAAAATCGCGAAAACTAACTATACTATACAACTTGCGTCATCCTGCTGGGAAAAAATATTTAGCAGTACCACAACAAACGTACGCAGATGTATATCCTAATTACGTAATCAGTCACAAAGATCCGCCTTAATTACACAACTATATGCATAGCACTGTACAAGAATGGCAATACTCTGCAAAACTGAAAACTAGTCTTATCCTGTTGGGAAAAAAATGTATATATATACACCAGTCGAAACCAGCAACAGAAACACTCAGTTATTTCCAGCCATAATGGCTATGTTTGTAAATCGTGACTGTGTGGGAAAATTATTTATTTCAAGTTTCTGCTACCAGTTACGTTTTATTCGATGCTTAATCTAGCATAATGCAACGCTTTTCGAACATGTTTTGTTCATCTTCAAGCGTTTGTACATACATACATACATCGAGAAATGTTACTTAAAAATACACAGTCTTAAACTAGATTAATCTAGAACACTTTGTGTTTTACTGTATCTGCTTGTGTGGCATTTGGGGGACAGGGTGGGGGGGGGGGGGCGGCAGTGTATATCTAGAAATCGAAGTCAGTGATGTCTTCTGCTGGTTTTCTTCTTTGTTGTTGACTATGTATATCACAGCAGTTACAGCATCTTGCTGCTCCACTTGCATCACTGGTGTAATGGCGGAACTGTTGATTGACATTACACTATTGCACATTATATTTTGTTAGTGATTGCCACTGCACGAATTGCTTCGCTGTTATACACACAACACAAGATGGCGGACTGTAGCATGTCAACATTGGGGCTAGGTTGATTCTATTCTAAAGTACCGTTATCCATGATGGAGGTGATGACGTCATCCAAGATGGTGACAATGATGTCAATCATGATGGCGGCTTTGGCAGGAAATTTGAATTTTGGTGGGAAAATGCCACGTCCCCCTTGCCCATAAAATAGGTGCAAAGTCCAATTCCAACATGATATTGCGTCACACCTAAGAAAATGGCGGGAAAAAGCACTTGTCTTTATTATTTAACCACTTTCAAGCCGCTGGGTCTGGGCTGCAACTAGCTTAGTTCATATCAGTGACCGCAGAGGGCGCCACCATGACGTCAGATCATGACGCAAGTACCGTCATTCAAGATGGCTGCACCCAATGTACCCACCACATGGATTTGGTCTAATTCGTATAGCCGCCACCAGAGGGCTCTGTCATGATGTCAGATCATGACACAACTACTAGTATTCAAGATGACGGCACCCTCTATGTTCACCGCGAGCTCCTGAACTTAGTTCACATTGTGGCCACCAGAGGGCGCTACTGTGAAGTCGCGTGATGATGCAAGATCGTCTGCTGTCTCGCGCACATGAGTTATAACTGGACACACGCCGCAACAGCGGCCTGTGAGCGACCGCTTACATCACAGCCTGAAGTCGGCTCCTTTATACTTGTACCGGACATAGACTTCTTTAAATATGCTAACGAATTTAACTGAACACGACACCAACACCGTTCACCTAACCTATCAATTACCTAAGTACTTAATTCCATTTCAATTTTAATCATATTCAGTAAGTCAATTTACAATTTCAATATTCAATGATCAAATGAGAAGTTCCACATTATCCCACTATCATTGCGGTGTTCATTCATGACCTAGCACCCTCACCCCTAGAATGCTGCACTCCTATTGGCTACTGTATTAGTCACGTGATTCAACTTCATTGAATCTAGAACTTGGAATCAATTTTCACCAATGCCACACCCACCTGGACTTGGAATCAAATAGTTAAAGTCTCCACCACGATCCTCAACCTGTGATATTATTGGATTACAGACATTTTTGCATATGAGAAAAGGACAGCCATCGAGCTGTAGTTTGTAATGATACTAAGCATGACAACACGAGAGTAAAGAAACGAAATCTGTTTATAACGTGCGCCTACACCAAGACGCGCGGCCAGCGTTTAAAAGGTACTTTTAAACACTATGACTCGCTGGGAGCAGATATTTAAAATCATTGCCGCAGCGCTTGATAGCAAGCAGCTGCGAAACAGAAGAAAGAACAATTTATCATTTGTTAGGAAAATTCTAGAGTCTTTATAGTTAGTTGTACTTCTGGTCGCCGATATGTTAACATGTACTTCATTACCTTTGATGTTTGGTCGCCGACTTGTTAAGACGTGTTGTGTAGCACCGCTACAAGTTATATTTCATTTACTGTGAGAAACCACGTTATCACCAAGAAACGCTTTTGTAAACCTTGTGACGATAAAAAATACTTACGCGCACGCCAGGACATTTAATTTTTACAAAATGTCACACATACAAAAGCAGCGATTGTTGGACTGCTCCATGTATGAGAAAAACATAAAAATGTAAGTATTGTATTCATTGTAAATTTGTTAATGTTTGTATTTTAACGCCTTTGTTCTTTGAGAATATATTGATGCTTCGCTGTACAGAAAATCTATGCTTATTCTTTTCTATAAATTAACCACAAATAATGTTTATGTTTAAATGAACTTTGTTACAGGTTCGCTCTTTATCGCGGTGTCTCGATTGTATTTGGGAGACCATTAATGTGTTCAATTTCCGATCTGACAATTTTTTTTACAAAATTTCCCCGTTTTGCATTTTTTTATTATTTAAATAGGTCCCTTAGGTAATTTCATTGAAGAGTCTGATTGCGTGAAAGCAATCCGGGTTAAAAGGTCATTTGAGAAACTATTTTCGCGCATCAATCTGTACGTCTCTTGAACACAATCGAGAACCGACGCATCGGCGATCATTCATTAATTTTTCTCTCTTTCCAAGTCGTACCAAAAAAAACGGCCAAGGAGAACTGCCGTGAGTACGGAATCTAGTGTTAAAGGTTGCATTCTTTATCTTGTCGGCAAACATTGCCATAAATTATCATCATCAATGTTATATTTGGTTAAATACGTAAAGCAAAAAAAAAACTTAACGCTAGATGTGGCGCCCGAACAGGGACCTAACTAAAAAACTAATTTGTTCCTTCTATTTTCATGCTACCATCTGGAGAAAATTGGAAGCCAAAACCAGTGATTAAAAAAAAAAAAAGGACGCATATGCAGAAAATCGCAGTAAGAATCCACAACAGCAATAAATAGCAGCGCGCAAGACAACTAATGTGAGTACGATTTTTCATTACGTTTGAAGCTTTGCGTACCGAGCATTCAGTCGGCTCGTGACATTCACACTCTACGCTTTTTTCCTTTTCCTCAAGCAATTTAATTTCCAAATTTATGTTTCCTTTTGCTATTAGATCCGCCTCTATCACATCATTTCGCTTACAATAGTTAGAAATAGTTAGCAAGAATTTCCATTGTTGTGCATTTTAGTAAATCACAATGGCCGCTATCTGTGCCAGTTTCAGTGCTCTATAAGTGTTTTTCATTTATTTTATCACTCCCGTTGCCATATTGGCATTTTCGTGTGTCAGAGTTTCAATTGTTTATAACGCGCAAGCAATATCTGAGAAATCATGTCGGGAAATCCTTGGCGCATCTGACAAGTGAAAATCATAATTAAAAAAAAAAAATATTATCTTTTCTAGCTCGTGCAGTGTAACTATTTTAAATTTACGATGGCTGATGAGCAACCAAGGCAACTTAGACCGCGCGCGGGTGTAAACAAACCTGAATTTCGGAGTGAGGGAACAATAGACGACGAAGCGACACGTGAGCTGTCGGCGCCACAGACCGCGTCGCAGTCACGTGAATGCTCTCTGTCAGATATACTAAAATTGTTTTCTGATATGAAAACCAGTTTTGAAGCAAACGTGGCACAGTTAACAAACCAAAGTGACAATACTGAAACGCAAATCAGTCAGTTAAACCAAAGTGACAATATTGAAACGCAAATCAGTCAGTTAGCAAATCAAAGTGACAGCAGGTTCAACAGTTTAGAATCAAGGATAGAGGACACTCAAGTGCGAATGAACAATATAAATTCTGTTATTACCGACATCCAAGCACAAATCAAAAATTCGAATGACACCATGGAGGAAAAGATTAAAGCCATTACCACTGCTTACGCAAGCGAGCTAAACGCAAGCGTACACGCAAAAAAAAAAAAAAAAAAATGGCTCTGAGCACTATGGGACTCAACTGCTGAGGTCATTAGTCCCCTAGAACTTAGAACTAGTTAAACCTAACTAACCTAAGGACATCACAAACATCCATGCCCGAGGCAGGATTCGAACCTGCGACCGTAGCGGTCTTGCGGTTCTAGACTGCAGCGCCTTTAACCGCACGGCCACTTCGGCCGGCAAGTACACGCAAAAATTGATAGTGTTCTTTCGATGGTGGAATCCGCCGAGACCAATATTGGTAGCAAGTTCACACATATGCAGGCCCAAATAGATGTGTGTAAATCAACTGCGAGTGACTCTTTGAAACATTACAGTGATGTTTCAAAGAGAGTGAGCCAATTGACAGAAGGTGTCAACCACGTTGGCGAGCGAGTTGAAGACCTTGCTCAGCAAATATCCGATGTCAATATTGACAAAAAGATCGCAGATGTCAACACCGGTGTAAGCAATATACTTAATAGGGAATTTGAAGAGTGGATGCAATCCAAAGAACAGTACATTGTCAGCAAGGTACACGCTGAACTAAAGGGTACGGTTAAATCTGCGACAGCAGAAATCTTAACCGCTCCCGGTACTTCTGGTGACACTTTAACCAGTGAATTAGGTGAAATCAGACGAGCATTTAGCCACGATCTTCCGGAATGGAAACGTCAGCTAAGCAATGATATAGATCAACTGAAACGACAAGTTACGGAATTGCAAGGTGACAATCAAAGTGAGTATTCGCTACCGCCAGAACACGATAATCGTCAATATCCCGAGTGTCAGGTACAATTCTCACCAACAGTAAACAATACGCGTGGCGAAACTTCTACGTCACGTAGTCATGCCGATCAACTAACACTCGTTGAATTAATGCGCGACGAGAGTGTGCTAAAACAGAGTTTTTCAGCCTTTTATACCTGAAAAACTAAGTATACATTCCATGGTATTTTTAAAATCATTCACAGATGCTTTTCCGGAATCATGGAACGACAGGCAGCGGATACAGTTCATCTTAGGCTATGTACACGGTGAAGGATCAATTGGGGGTACAGAAATAATAGACAAATGTCACACCTATGCAGATTTTGAAAAGCATTTTTTGAATAAATTCTGGAGTTCAGGTATACAACAAAGACTCCGAAAGGAGGTTTACAACGCCGAACCTTTCAACACCAAAGGAGGAGGGTTGAGACGTTATTTTGAAAAATATCTACGTAAAATTCAGTATTGGGACACGCCCATTTCAACCAAAGATGTAATCATGATCTTAAAGTCAAAACTTCCTGTGTCAATAAGAGAAAAACTAGTTAATGTGAGTGAAGAAGACCTAGAAGCCTTTCTTTCTGTTCTTGAAAATTTGGATATGATCTATGAGGATGTGCGTGCGAGCGCGCGGAATAACTATAATAATGGACCGCCCGCTCCGCAGCAGCACATAAATTGCGTCAATGGAATGTCGTACCAACATAACACGGGACAACCAAACGCTCAGCCTTACGGCAATCATAACAGTATCAACCGCCGTAATGGAAACCAATATAACAAATATCCACACCAGAATAGATACAATCCGATTTATCAAAACACACAGCAACAATACGGTAATTCACCGATAAATCACAATGGTAATTACCAGTACCAGAACAACAAGACGAATAATGGAAATCGTCACAAGGGAAAGAAATGGAACAATTATAACAGACCACAACAGTACAGTCAGCCGAGTCACTTCACTCCCTCTCAGCAAATAAATTTTTTACAGCCGAAAAATGCGACATTTTCTCACCAACCCAACCAACAGTTCAGGAACAATAGTCAGGACAATTCGTCGGATGCTTTTCCTGACACAGCCGGTCATAATAGCCAAGGAAATCCGACTATTTTTTACACACAGGCGAACCAAGCACCAAACGCGATGTCAAATAACACGCAATCAAGAGATGCACAAGTCGTATGGGATACGAACGCAAATTTTCGACCTGGTAGGTCGCAAAATACTAGTCAAGTAAAAATAGCTTACACTTCAAATACACCCAAGTCGGAAAACCATTAGCAGCTTCTTTATGCCTCCACGGGGAAGCTGCGGAACCAATAAGCTCTCATATCTTTAACCACTCATGCCAACCTTAGAAAAAAGGCGCATGACAAACACATTAGTAAAGTCTTATCGTATCGAATAAATGAACGAGTGCTATTAAAGACCCACTTCAAACCATCTTTGATTCATCATAAGAATCGCAAGTGGCAGCACTTGTATGAAGGGCCATATATTATATTAAGAAAGCCGCACATTGGCTCCTATCTATTAGCTGACCCTGTATCTGGACGAATAAAAGGATTGTTTCATCACGCAGACTTGAAGAAATACCGAGTCAACCACTGAAACTATTTGTTAAGTTAAGCTGCTAAAATAAAATATACACACACTATAAGTTGTCATACTATGTGTAAAGTACCAACATATGTAAGAGTAATGCACATGACTAACACCCTGTTGACCTGCCACTACAAGATAAGTAATTTATATGAGCACCTTAAGTAAAACACATTTATTGTAGAAGAGCAAGATTTGCCTTAGATGTAAGTTAGTTTTAAGTTAATTGAGCCATGAACGGCCACAGCCGAAAGAGCTGACAAATAAATATTATAGTAGGGACGTGCTAAGTGCCACCTGCTACTAGTTTTAAGTATAGCAAAGCTCTCTCCTCTTGAATGAAATAAATTAAAATGATCATTCAGACCAGAATGATTGCTCATAGGTTAAAAAAAATATTTATTAAGGTCGCTTACTCTAATGAGGTAAATGTTATGTTATGCATAAGGAGTGTGTGACAACAAATTTTATGAGACCACCTATGAAACGCAGCAGGCAAAAAAAAAGCAGCAGCTTAGCATATAAGAATCAAGTAAGTCAATAACGATCCAGGTAGCAGGAAAGAAGTGCGCAACTCTATTTTATTATAATACGGAGAAAACCGTATACGCTCGTAACAATTTTACGGCACAGTGCAGCTGAAATACCTACAAAGATCATTTATAAATAAATAAATTTAGTACTAGAAGTATATATTTCAGGTCCTCGAGGTATGACGATTTTTTTTTTTTTTTTTAGAAAACCAATTTTACGATACATGGATCGGAAGATAGTTAACGGACACAGTTCACTGCTAATGCATGATTTAAGTAATTTTAGATATGCATAGAAAATTGTTTAGAGAGCTGGATCAGACGACACTGAAACTACTGTATCGATTTAATTATACTATTTGTCATGAAAAACTAAGATGATAATAATCTATGTTAGGCTCATCATATCAATCATACGTCATTAACACTGTGTCTTCAAATCTCTTCACTCCATAAGTCTTTTGTGTTTTCCTCTAACCAGTATCCTTACCATCATACCTTATCCAGTAGAGAAGTGAATTTTACTGGCTGGTTGCATGATTGATACATACAGGCTATACGAATGGATAGTCGTGGCACATTGGTTGTCAACGGGCTATGCTTATTCTCCGCAAATTGCGAGTTCAATTAAGATTTGTTATGTATAATTGCACGACAGGGAACACCAAGCTTCCCAATTTCCCTAATGGTAGTTTGAACACGAACTGTTCATCACGTAAACGAAACCACATATGTCTTCAAACTAACGACGTAATAGAGAGAAAATAAAAGAGCTGAACTTGAGAAAAGAGTAACTATTCTAAAAAGAAAAGAATAACAAGATTTCGAACAAAGTGTAAACCTAATGCCTAGGAAGCACAAACTACGAACAAGAGACACGCTTTTCGTCAGGCCCTGTAGTCACAGAGGCTAAATATTTCTTTGTAAATAATTTTTAGACATGACATATATACTAAATGTTAACTGTGCTTTGTAGTAATAATGCAGTCAGTAATAAATGGACACGTATATGCTGCTGCGTGTGAACCGACTATAGACAAGTAATTAATGGACACGTATAAAAGTGGTGCGTGTGAACCTTAACATGACGACCAAATAAATGTGAACACGAATTAATAATAAGTGTGAACTCAAAAGGTGATAACTCCAAGGACACGTGTGAAATACCGCGTGTGAAGTAATGTTATAAGTACTTGTACCACGAAGTAGAAAGCCGAAGAGTGAAAGTGAATAAGTGTTGTACTTACCACAAACGGTACTGTACACCTTTCCACGGACACATTCTTCGAAACAGCTGCGGGAGTCGCCGCATCTGGCTGCTTCCGTAATCCAGAATCGACGAAAAACTGTGTAAAAACTGACACCACGGCTAGTAGACACCAAACGCTCTGCTTCTCGCAGAGTACTGCTGCTAGCGTTGTGGAACTGTCAAGTTATTATCACGTGATTGTGACCAACGGACTTAACAATGTGTACGCTGAGCGCTCAACAATCAATTTTCTTTGCACAACGAGCGCGGATGCCAAATGTGTTTGAAATGCATTCAAAATAAAATATAATAAAGCAATGAATTAAACACTCATGTACCTTGTGAAATTATAAAGGCACTAATCAGAAGGGTCTTACGCTCGATTTTGACAATTGCTATCGAATTTACTGACCAGGCCGAGTAATGACGAAAACGTGTCGAACCAAATAAAACCAGAAAAATAGATAAATGTGAGAATTAAGCATTCCTAAGAGAATGAGACCTTATGTACATAAACAATTGTTATCCTTACCTAATCCAATTTTCTTTTAGACTAAGTTATTAGTAAGTAAGCACATTCTAATACAGATTTTTTTCTGTATTTTTCATGTACGAAAACATAAATGGAAGCACGGACATGCGTCAAGTGAAATAGAGACCGCCACCATACGGCTCAACAATCTTCCAGTTCCTGACCCACGACGTATTTCCAACGCAACATCACACCCCGACAACTACTCCAACTTCCACAGTGAAAGTGATGCCCTACTTTTCCTCCACTGGGAAAGTGTAATCAATTTCCCTACTCAAGTGCAGTGCTATCATTTATACCCGAAGTTCTACCACTCCCAGTGCAACTCATACCTACCCAAGTGTAGTGAAACATTTTTTTTGCAGGTCATGAAAGCCACAAATAAGTAAAGTGCTACGTATTTACTGCAAGAAATCTTCGACGAAACAACGACAAAAATATTCCTGTAATATGTCATTGTAAAACAAGAATGTCAATTTTTTGTAACTTTTTTTTTTCACGAGTGCACACAGCACCCAGACTTCCTGCGAAGTCAAGTAATTTATTTCTTTGTTATTTTTTAATATTTATTATGCCATGTATAATGTATCTATGTATGTGTATCTTAATCTTAATTTCATTAACTTTTACCGAGTAATGAACATTTGTTATCTTGTACAATACATTAGAAAGAGCACAGTTCAATTGTCATGTAGTTATCCCATGGACAAATTACTATCAATTTCAGTCGTACGAATATACTTACTGATACTCTGTATGTTAACCACTTTGCCTGATGTAGTGTGTAAAATCTATTGTAAAGAATTTTTGCAAGTAATAATAACTTGTTTCACGAAAGCAATAATATCATGACTACGCGTGAGTCGCGATGATAATGTGATATTATTGGATTACAGACATTTTTGCATATGAGAAAAGGACAGCCATCGAGCTGTAGTTTGTAATGATACTAAGCATGACAACACGAGAGTAAAGAAACGAAATCTGTTTATAACGTGCGCCTACACCAAGACGCGCGGCCAGCGTTCAAAAGGTACTTTTAAACACTATGACTCGCTGGGCGCAGATATTTAAAATCATTGCCGCAGCGCTTGATAGCAAGCAGCTGCGAAACAGAAGAAAGAACAATTTATCATTTGTTAGGAAAATTCTAGAGTCTTTATAGTTAGTTGTACTTCTGGTCGCCGATATGTTAACATGTACTTCATTACCTTTGATGTTTGGTCGCCGACTTGTTAAGACGTGTTGTGTAGCACCGCTTCAAGTTATATTTCATTTAGTGTGAAAAACCACGTTATCACCAAGAAAAAAGAAACGCTTTTGTAAACCTTGTGACGATAAAAAATACATACGCGCACGCCAGGACATTTAATTTTTACAAAATATCACACATACAAAAGCAGCGATTGTTGGACTGCTCCATGTATGAGAAAAACATAAAAATGTAAGTTTTGTATTCATTGTAAATTTGTTAATGTTTGTATTTTAACGCCTTTGTTCTTTGAGAATATATTGATGCTTCACTGTACAGAAAATCTATGCTTATTCTTTTCTATAAATTAACCACAAATAATGTTTATGTTTAAATGAACTTTGTTACAGGTTCGCTCTTTATCGCGGTGTCTCGATTGTATTTGGGAGACCATTAATGTGTTCAGTTTCCGATCTGACAATTTTTTTTACAAAATTTCACTGTTTTGCATTTTTTTTTATTATTCAAATAGGTCCCTTAGGTAATTTCATTGAAGAGTCTGATTGCGTGAAAGCAATCCGGGTTAAGAGGTCATTTGAGAAACTATTTTCGCGCAATCAATCTGTACGTCTCTTGAACACAATCGAGAACCGACGCATCGGCGATCATTCATTAATTTTTCTCTCTTTCCAAGTCGTACCAAAAAAAAAAACCGCCAAGGAGAACTGCCGTGAGTACGCAATCTAGTGTTAAAGGTTGCATTCTTTATCTTATCGGCAAACATTGCCATAAATTATCATCATCAATCTTATATTTGGTTAAATACGAAAAGCAAAAAAAAACCTTTTAACGCTAGAAACCCAGCACCATGCCCCCTTACCGACCCATGTTGGCAGCCTATCGTATGATAACTTGAATTAATGGACACTAACCTGTACTAACCTGCACTAACCTGTACTAACGTGCACAGCGCATGACATAATCCAAGTTGGTGGTGCGAAAGACACGAAAACCGATCTGAACACAAGTCTTTATTTTGCAGGCGGTGTCTCCACCACGAGGTTTACTGCCTAACTGACATAGTACACATTACTGCCATCAGATCGTACTGTCAACCCTCCTATGACGTAATCTCAGATCGTGGTCTGTAGGGGCGATAATTATGCTATAATTATGCTAAAATTATGCTGAAATTACTCAGGCCGCGTTAGGCTGTTGGGAGAGTAAGGAAGGAGTCCACTTTATTTACTTTCGATCATTTTATTTAGAGATCGAATATATTTATAACACTGAGGTAAAACACTCTCCATGATATGCTTGCGCTCACAATACACAGTCTGCAGACACGCAAACAACTCCTAATTTACGCAAATAATTTAATTACACACATTCATACTCCTCCTAAATAATTCAGCACAGGTATGTCTAGAAACGCTCAGTACTCGTAAACAGTCCAAATAACTCATAGCACAACCTACACACCTGCTCGCAAAATAATTCAGTCAATGTTCTCAAGCACCCTCCACCAACCCCCGTCCAGTAGAGTGCACAGAAAACCCCAACGACGTGGCGCGGCCGTCAGCTGTCAAACCACGCACAGGCACCCGCCCGGGTCCTACAAGCGGCGAAATCTCATACATACTTCATTTTTGAGAAATTATCCAAATACGTGTTCACCTAGACGCCTATGATGAGGCGATCGGGTGGGAGTGAAGACATATTTTCAGATCGCAAACGATAGAACACGCACCGTTATACCGACGTCACAGAATTCCAATGCGCAGACCCATACGCCAAACACGTCCTAGCAGCAGACGTCTTCACCGCCTATGACACGATAGCACACCGCGCACTGCTCCTAGCGCGACATCTCAAACCTCTTTAACTATCCATAACAACACAGCCTTGCTCTCGCCACGTTGCGAAACGTATGCGTCGCGACTCGCCATCTAAAACGTTCTCAATATTATTCTTACTTCACAACGCTACCTCCACCTAATTCTACAGTCCCCAGAAATAGTTAATGTGGTGTCAACGCCAGACACCACACTTGCTAGGTGGTAGCCTTTAAATCGGTGGCGGTCCATTAGTATACGTCGGACCCGCGTGTCGCCACTATCAGTGATTGCAGACCGAGTGCCGGCACACGGCAGGTCTAGAGAGACTTCCTAGCACTCGCCCCAGTTGTACAGCCGACTTTGCTAGCGATGGTTCACTGACAAATTACGCTCTCATTTGCCGAGACGATAGTTAGCATAGCCTTCAGCTACGTCATTTGCTACGACCTAGCAAGGCGCCATGTTCAGATACTATTGATATTGTAAATAATGTACAGACAAGAGCTACGTTCAACAATAATGGGTTAAAGTTAAGTATTCCACCAGTTACCTCCTTTTTTTGTAAGTTCTAATATCCTTGTCCTGTTCCAAACCTCACGCCAGCCTGCGTGAGCTAAACGCGTGCCTTTCGGCTTCCTCTGTTCATACGGGTTGGCTCTTCTGCCAATCCACAACAGTTAACGCTCGCTTTCTTAATCTCTCACTTTTATGAACGGAAATTCTTCTCCTAACAGAACCTCTTTACCAAAATAAGATCCAATTCACTTGTCCCACCGTACCTAACCTGATACCCTTCCTACTCTCAACATATGCAAACGTCCTCAACCCTACCTTGACGCTCATATGTCCCACCAAAAACAATGTCAATCAATCAATGTCAATCAATCAATTCTCATTCGCTCTTATCGAATTTACACATCAAATTACAAATTCCGCCTCTAACAAAACACCGTTCACCTTTTCTTTCTCAGACTTTCAGCGGTAAAATTATTAATACACAGATCGCTAAATCCCAATGTCAGTTAAACCCGCAAACTTGTGTACAGATCATCAAATACATACCACACTCACAAGAATATTGTAAGCCAGGACCATATTTACCACTTCCAACTACCAATAAATATTATTACCATTGTCGCAACACTCTGTTAGCGGTCGGTTTACACGTAATTTCTGCTCTTGACTGTTGTCGTTCGTGGTCGAATATAAGTACCTATAGAGCGCATAATTTTCCACTTAACAAATCTCGCGTCATTATCTACGTGCTGAATCTATACGCCCCTCACGATTGCATACACACTCAGTTTCTCTAGTCGTTATGCAACGAAAGCCAATCAAGATTTATCATGCACATACGACAAGTGCTATCCGTGATAATGAATACACCACCAGCGGACGTAATGCTTGTGAAGACATCACCGACGTGCCCTTGTGTACTGTAATCATCATCACAATCGACACAACAACAAGGAAAACGCGAATTCGCTCGTCCTCGATGTTCTAATGCGGTACTGTTTCCATCACACATTATATTTCATGCTTTCAACATACGCATTCGTTCACGCCGCTGTTTAGAGACGCCTATATCCGAACACAGAGCATCAATCAAGCATTATCATTTGCTCTTATGTAATGGCTCATGCATCTGGTGTGGAAGCAAGGTCCGCCTTTTGTTTCTTTCTGCAGACGTGACTATCAAAAGCAAACAACTATTTTACACTGATCGCTATACTGCACCGGCAACTAAACATCGCCAATTGCTATACATATCGTCAAATACCTAAACACTCTTACTCAATTACACGGCGTTCCCGCCTAGGACATGAAGTTTAATGCAATAACCACCAAAACAGCTACTAAATCGCGAAATCATACAGCTCGTGGAGAAAATAAAATTCAGTCCATAAACACTCTTTGCATATAGAATAAGGTTACGAACTACCATCAAATGCAACTATCACATATTCCATCACACCTTACAAAGCTAGCGTCGGAGACTCACCGGCAGCATGTCAAAGTCAGATATCTGTACATCTAAATAGCCGTCCAGTCATCCCCCGGACCAGCCTCCTGACGTTGACTCTCTCTATACCTGCTCTACAGCGAATGCCTAGTTACACGCACTGTGCAAATTTATTCCTGAATATTCCAGGTGTCTTTGTTCCGCTGCATCTCCAACGGGGCATGTAAATTGTGTCTTTCCCAGCCAGCAAACCTGACGTCATTCACTTCGCACCGAATTGCTCATTCTGCTAACAATTTACCACTCACAAACGTTAAACAGTCACATAGATTAAGTGAGAAAACACAATCATAAAAAAGAATTCTCCCTGTCTAGAACAAAGAGACAAACATAATTCCAAGCACAGTGATACAGAAGAGAAAAATTCCCTCAATTTCAGTTATCCTACATGCTCGTAGATGTCCTAATGATACAGTGGTAGATAAGTCGCATCATCCATTTAACCATTCCTTGAACACACACTTTCACAGAATTTGTTCTTCTTATAGTCCATCCACAATGTTCTAATCATTTTGTACAAGGATTTACGTCCCCACACACAACCCATCTCATGTAGCTCAATAGAATATAATAGTTCTATTTTACACAGATAGTCATATTCCATGAACAATTAAACCCAGTAAAGTATGCATGCATATAGCCAAATACGCAAAGACAGATGGTGCTGGTGCCCTTTGGTACACAAGATATATCAGAAACCTGTTGCAGAAGAAAAGGAAAAAAAATTCCAAATTTAAAAGAATACAGACTCCCTTACACTGTCAAAGTTAAACAGAAGCTCGAAATTTGGCGCGAACGTAACTTCGAGATGCTTATAATAGTTTCCACAACTTAACTCTGTCTCAAAATCTGGCGAAAACCCAAAGAGATTCATGTCGTGTGTAAGGTACAGCAGCAGCAAGGCGCAATCGATACCTACACTGCACGATAAAAATGGCGGTCTTACTGACGGCATTGCCACAAAAGCAGAGTTACTAGAGACGGTTTTCTGAAATTCCGTCACGAAAGAAGACGAGGTAAATATTCCAGAATTCGAATCAAGAACCACAGTCCACATGAATAACTTAGAAGTAGATAACCACTGTGTAGCGGAACACCATATGTCACTTAATGAAGGCGAGGCTTTCGGCCAGATTGTGCGCCTGTGAGATTCCTTTCAGAGCATGCTGATACAATAGCTCCATACTTAGCAATCATATACAATCGCTCGCTCGTCAAAAAATCGCTGGGTAAAGGCTGGAAAGCTGTAGAAGTTGCACCAATACCCAAGGAAGGAAATAGGAGTAATTCACTGAGTTACTGCCAGGATGCATTATGGGTTACAACAGTCCACTCACACCACCGCCGCACCACACCGAACCCAGGGTTATTGTCCGGTTCGGCCCCAGTGGACTCCCCCAGGAACGTCTCATACCGAACTGAATGAACCCAGTAATTACTGAATTACTGAATTACTTACCACTAATGTCGTTTTACAGTAGTATTTTGGAACATATACTGTGTTCGAACATTACGAATTACCTCGAAGAAAATGATTTATTGACAAATAGCCAGTAAGGATTCAGAAAAGATCGTTCCTGTGAAACAGTGTTTATTCTCACGAAGTAATGAGTGCTACTGACAGGGGATAGAAGGCTTTCGATACCGTTCGCCAGAAGTGACTTCTAATCAGATTGCGTGCCTATGGACTGTCGTCTCGGTTGTACTATTAGATTTGTGATTTCCTGTTAGAAACGTGTCAATTCGTAGTAACTGACAAAAAGTTATCGGGTAAAACAGAAGTAATATCACGAGTTCCCGAAGGAAGTGTTGTAGGACCTATGCTGTTCCTCATTTTCATAAACGATTCAGGAGATACTCTGAGCTGCCGTCTTAAGAGTGTTTGTAGTGATGCTGTCATGTACTGTGTTGTAAAATCATCAGATTATCAAAACCAATTGCAAAATAAGCTAGACAAGATACCTGTGTGACGAGAAAAGTGGCAATTGACTTCAAATACTGAAGAGTGTGAAGTCATCGACATGAATAATTAAGGAATCCTCTAAATTTCGCTTACGCGATAAATCATACAAATCTAAAGGCTGTAAATTCAGTTTAATACTTAGCAATTGCAATTAGGAATAACATAAATTGGAAAGATGACATTTATAATGTTGTGGGGAAAGCAAACCAGAAACAGCACTGGTCCACCCGTTGCTGGGGTGTGTGTATGTGTGTTTGTGTATTGAACAAGGGAGCTAGAAACGACGGAGAGGATTCGTCCCCATCATTTCCCTCAGTGGTTCACAACCCCACAACGGGTTACAGCAGTCCACTCACCCCCACCGCCTCACCACACCGAACCCAGGGTTTTTGTCCGGTTCGGCCCCAGTGGACTCCCCCAGGAACGTCTCATACCGAACGAGTATAGCTCCAAATGTTTGCGTGGTACAGTAATGATGGTATACACATATGTGGAGACAGTGTTTGTGCAGCGATCGCCGACACAGTGTAACTGAGGCAGAATAAGTGTAACCTATCCTCATTCGCCGAGGCAGATGGAAAACCGCCTTAGAAACCATCCACTGGCTGGCCGGCACACCGGACCTCGACACTGATCAGCTGGGCGTATTCGTGCCGGGGACCGGCACGCCTTCACGCTCGGGAAGCAGCGTGTTAGACCGCGCGGCTAGCCGGGCGGACCTCTGCTGGCGTACTGCTGTGTGGTGTGGGATCCACATCACACAGCACTGGACGGAGGACATCGAAAAATTTCGAAGGGGCAGTTCGTCTCATATAGGGGAGAGAGGGCCACTGATATGATTAGCAAATTGGGTGGCAATGATGAAAATGAAGGGGTTTTTCGTTGGAAGTACCTTCTCATGAAATTTCAATCACTAACTTTCTCCTCAGGGTGCAGAAATAATTGGTTGGTGCCAATTTGGAGAGATTATCATCATAATAAAATAAGTGAAATCAGAGGTCACACTGAAAAATTTAAATGTTCGTTTTTCCCGCTCGCTGTTAGAAAGTTGAACGGTAGAGAAATGGCCTTAAGATGTCACTTAAAGAGCAATCATGTGGATGTAGACGGGACTGCGAGTTCATGAAGTATTCATAAATGGCATTTATGCAATGTTCTGTTGATACGTGGAGGAACACTGACATATTAAAATTTGTTATACGCAGTAGGACTACTGTTGATCCACAATAATATTTATTATATATTTCTTTGTGAAGTAGCTTCTGAGGCCATTCTCAAAGCACTTATGAAGATATAAATGTGTGATCGCTCAGTGTATTGTTCGAGATAGTATCGTGTGGTGAACGTTCCAACCCAAAACAAGATTTCGGTATTCCATAACAATGTACAGACATTTTAGTAGCGAAATATCTCATTCTAGTCAGAGTTGTCACACATAATTTGAATTATTTTGCAGAATCACAGATATTTTTATTTTGTAACTCAAATATATCCAAGGTCTCAGCTTTTTCAAGCTCTTTAAAATGCAGTCTCATTGTGAAGGTAAGAATAATTTCTGTGGAACGACGTGTCGTAGTAGAGTCATTAATGGCACCCATTTCTACATCTACATCTACATCTATACTCCGCAAGCCACCTGACGGTGTGTGGCGGAGGGTACCTTGAGTACCACTATCGGTTCTCCCTTCTATTCCAGTCTCGTATTGTTCGTGGAAAGAAATATTGTTGGTATGCCTCTGTGTGGGCTCTAATCTCTCTGACTTTATCCTCAGGGTCTCTTCGCGAGATATACGTAGGAGGGATCAATATACTGCACGACGCCTCGGTGAAGGTATGTTCTCGAAACTTCAACAAAAGCCCGTACCGAGCTACTTAACGTCTCTCTTGCAGAGTCTTCCACTGGAATCTATCTATCATCTCCGTAACGCTTTCGCGATTCCTAAATGACCCTGTAATGAAGCGCGCTGCTCTCCGTTGGACCTTCTCTATCTCTTCTATCAACCCTATCTGGTACGGATCCCACAATGGTGAGCAGTATTCAAGCAGTGGGCGAACAAGTGTACTGTAACCTACTTCCTTTGTTTTCGGACTGCATCTCCTTAGGATTCTTCCAATGAATCTCAGTCTGGCATCTGATTCACCGACGATTAATTTTATATGGTCATTCCATTTTAGATCACTCCTAATGCCTACTCCCAGATAATTTATGGAATTAACTGCTTCCAGTTGCTGACCTGCTATATTGTAGCTAAATGATAAAGGATCTTACTTTCTATGTATTCGCAGCACATTACACTTCCCTACATTGAGATTCAATGCCATTCTTTGCATCATGCGTCAATTCGTTGCAGATCCTCCTGCATTTCAGCACAATTTTCCATTGTTACAACCTCTCGATATACTACGGCATCATCTACAAAAAGCGATCTTTCAGATATGACAAAAATCAGTAAAATGGCATGAGAGGCCGTCGTAACAACGAAGAAACCTGATGCACCATTTCTGCAGTATTGGCGAGTTCAATAGCCACGCGTGTTCCTAGCATAAATGCCACAAATGTCTTAAAATTTGGAATATGCACAAAAATAGAAGAGTAGAAGTATTGGAAAATATACAGTTATACATAGGGAAATACGAGGATAGCAAGAAGCTGAATTTTACGCGGATGAGCAAGAAATTTTCAGAAACAAAATGATCTTATAAAGCACATAGAGAAATTGAATCAGTTATCGCAGTTAAAATAATTTACCTACAGAATTAGTTTCGACGACAGAAGAGTTGTTTAAAGTTAACAGAAGAGATTTAAAAGATAGTGGAACAATTGGTTAGTCACAAAACCGCTGCCTAACAGTCATACATTCATTAATTAAATTTGTGCTCAAACGAATTAAATAAATAGAGAGAGAACGTTCAAACAAGTTAAACTGTTTGTGGCGGAAACGCATTTTAGCAGCCGGAATGTTTAATGCAAATTACTTAACTGTTGTAGGCAGCCTGGCGTTGTCTCCTGTCTGCGATCTGCGTTTCACAATCCATACTCGACCCATGTAAACTTAGCGGCACTCCTGGAAATTAACATATCACGATACGGCAAAAGTTCTTGTTGTTTTATCGCAGATTATCACTATTTACGGCGAGGAATTAATGTGCTCGGCGCTAATAATAAAATGGTATGCCAAAATCATCAAACGTTAAATTTACTGTTATACACTTTGTTCTGTTATACACTTACTTTGTGTTCTATGTGCCACATGAAATAGAAAAAGAATTTTCATAACACTGTGATATTATTGGATTTCATACATTTTGCATATGAGAAAAGGACAGCCATCGAGCTGTAGTTTGTAATGATACTAAGCATGACAACGCGAGAGTAAAGAAACGAAATCTGTTTATAATGTGCGCCTATACCAAGACGCGCGGCCAGCGTTTAAAAAGTACTTTTAAACACTATGACTCGCTGGGCGCAGATATTTAAAATCATTGCCGCAGCGCTTGATAGCAAGAAGCTGCGAAACAGAAGAAAGAACAATTTATCATTTGTTAGGAAAATTCTAGAGTCTTTATAGGTAGTTGTACTTCTGGTCGCCGATATGTTAACATGTACTTCATTACCTTTGATGTTTGGTTGCCGACTTGTTAAGACGTGTTGTGTAGCACCGCTACAAGTTATATTTCATTTAGTGTGAAAAACCACGTTATCACCAAGAAAACAAAAACGCTTTTGTAAACTTTGTGACGATAAAAAATACTTACGCGCACGCCAGGACATTTAATTCACGCCTCCCTCCCCCCCCCCCCCCCCACGTCATAGCCGTAAAATCGCTGTACACGGAAGGAGCCATATAACTGGATCCGTGAATCAAATCGCTATGCAACAGCTCATGGTGGCCAGGCGACGCAGACTGGGGCGGTTTGCAAACAGAATAGAAAATTTCGAAATGAGATGCTACAGAAGAATGCTGTAGATTAGAGGGGTAGATCATGTAACTAATGTGAACAGAATTGGGGGGAAGAGGAATTTGTGGCGCAACTTGACTAGAAGAAGGGATCCGGTGGTAGGATACGGTCTGAGGCATCAAGGGATCATCAATTTAGTATTGGAGGGAAGCACGGAGGGTAAAAATCGTATAGGGAGAACAAGCCTTGAATATACTAAACAGATTCAGAAGGATGGAGGTTGCAGTAGTTACTCGGAGATGAAGAAGTTTGTGCAGGATAGAGTAGCATGGAGAGCTGCATCGAACCAGTCTCTAGACTGAAAACCACAACAACAATATCAAGTGGACCCAGAAACTATGTAATGAAAACTGCTGTATTTACGTTTATTTAGTTCATAAAATTGTTCGACCCGTTAGTTTTTATTTTTAACTTTCGACGCAAGCCGGAATTAACGTGTGCCCCTGTGTATCTGTCTGCGCCATCCTAGCTCCCAGTCGGAAGGACCAATTTGAGTATAGTTTTTTTCTTAACTACACTACTGGTCATTAAAATTGCTACAGCAAGAAGAAATGCAAATGATTAACGGGTATTCATTGGAACAATTAAACAGAGAACCGACTCGTGGAGATAACATCTTGGAACTACTGATAACAAACAGATCCGAACTTTTCGACTCTGTAAGTGCAGAACAGGGAATCAGTGATCATAAGGCCGTTGCAGCATCCATGAATATGGAAGTTAATAGGAATATAAAAAAAGGGAGGAAGGTTTATCTGTTTAGCAAGAGTAATAGAAGGCAGATTTCAGACTACCTAACAGATCAAAACGAAATTTTCTGTTCCGACACTAACAATGTTGAGTGTTTATGGAAAAAGTTCAAGGCAATCGTAAAATGCGTTTTAGACAGGTACGTGCCGAGTAAAACTGTGAGGGACGGGAAAAACCCACCGTGGTTCAACAACAAAGTTAGGAAACTACTGCGAAAGCAAAGGGAGCTTCACTCCAAGTGTACACGCAGCCAAAACCTCTCAGACAAACAGAAGCTAAACGATTTTAAAGTTAGCGTAAGGAGGGCTATGCGTGAAGCGTTCAGTGAATTCGAAAGCAAAATTCTATTTACCGACTTGACAGAAAATCCTGGGAGCTTCTGGTCTTACGTTAAATCAGTAAGTGGCTCGAAACAGCATATCCAGACACTCCGGGATGATGATGGCATTGAAACAGAGGATGACACACGTAAAGCTGAAATACTAAACACCTTTTTCCGAAGCTGTTTCACAGAGGAAGACCGCACTGCAGTTCCTTCTCTAAATCCTCGCACAAACGAAAAAATGGGTGACATCGAAATAAGTGTCCAACGAATAGAAAAGCAACTGGAATCACTCAACAGAAGAAAGTCCACTGGACCTGACGGGATACCAATTCGATTGTACACAGATTCCGCGAAAGAACTTGCCCCCCTTCTAACAGCCGTGTACCGCAAGTCTCTAGAGGAACGGAAGGTTCCAAATGATTGGAAAAGAGCACAGGTAGTCCCAGTCTTCAAGAAGGGTCGTCGAGCAGATGCGCGAAACTATAGACCTATATCTCTGACGTCGATCTGTTGTAGAATTTTAGAACATGTTTTTTGCTTGCGTATCATGTCGTTTTTGGAAACCCAGAATCTACTCTGTAGGAATCAACATAGATTCCGGAAACAGCGATCGTGTGAGACCCAACTCGCTTTATTTGTTCATGAGACACAGAAAATATTAGATACAGGCTCCCAGGTAGATGCTATTTTCCTTGACTTCCGGAAGGCGTTCGATACAGTTCCGCACTGTCGCCTGATAAACAAAGTAACAGCCTACGGAATATCAGACCAGCTGTGTGGTTGGATTGAAGAGTTTTTAGCAAACAGAACACAGCATGTTGTTATAAATGGAGAGATGTCTACAGACGTTAAAGTAACCTCTGGCGTGCCACAGGGGAGTGTTATGGGACCATTGCTTTCCACAATATATATAAATGACCTAGTAGATAGTGTCGGAAGTTCCATGCGGCTTTTCGCGGATGATGCTGTAGTATACAGAGAAGTTGCAGCATTAGAAAATTGTAGCGAAATGCAGGAAGATCTGCAGCGGATAGGCACTTGGTGCAGGGAGTGGCAGCTGACCCTTAAATGAAAAAATTCTACTTTTAAAAAAATTATGTTATCATTAATCTGCTATCCCAGAATTGGCCAGTCGTCCTGTTGCCGTTGCGATCGAAATCATATACACTTGTTTCTGATAGAACGATTGAAATATCGGTTGTGTCAGTTCCTTGAAAGCAAAAAACTTTAAATTCCGTTTAGCCCTATTCCAAGTAGGCGCATTGCTAGGGCGATTCGACGTTTGATTTCACATGCGTTCCGTGTAATTTTAGTACTTGGTATAAAATCTTCTGGGCAGTTTTGACAAGCAATGATTATTGTAAGCCTAAGCCTCGGGGACTTCGTACTTGCAACGTGATGTCTGCGTTGCTCGTTTTATTTACACTTCACGTGCGGAGAAATAACACAAAAAACAGCAAAAAGTTTATAATCCTATAGCTCAACCCGTAATTCACATCAAAACCCTGGTCACGTCTTTAGCCGAATCCGTGGAGCTCTCAGCTTCATATATATTCTTGCGAATACATAGAAAGAAGGATCCTTTATTGTATGATTATATGATAGCGGAACAAACACTGGCAGCAGTTACTTCTGTAAAATATCTGGGAGTATGCATGCGGAACGATTTGAAGTGGAATGATCATATAAAATTAATTGTTGGTAAGGCGGGTACCAGGTTGAGATTCATTGGAAGAGTCCTTAGAAAATGTAGTCCATCAACAAAGGAGGTGGCTTACAAAACACTCGTTCGACCTATACGTGAGTATTGCTCATCAGTGTGGGATCCGTACCAGATCAGGTTGACGGAGGAGATAGAGAAGATCCAAAGAAGAGCGGCGCGTTTCGTCACAATGTTATTTGGTAACCGTGATAGCGTTACGGAGATGTTTAGCAAACTGAAGTGGCAGACTGTGCAAGAGAGGCGCTCTGCATCGCAGTGTAGCTTGCTCGCCAGGTTTCGAGAGGGTGCGTTTCTGGATGAGGTATCGAATATATTGCTTCCCCCTACTTATACCTGCCGAGGAGATCACGAATGTAAAATTAGAGAGATTCGAGCGCGCACGGAGGCTTTCAGACAGTCGTTCTTCCCGCGAACCATACGCGACTGGAACAGAAAAGGGAGGTAATGACAGTGGCACGTAAAGTGCCCTCCGCCACACACCGTTGGGTGGCTTGCGGAGTATAAATGTAGATGTAGATGTAGACATATATATTATACTAGAACTGACATATGATTACATTTTCACGCAGTTTGGGTGCATAGATCCTGAGAAATCAGTACCCAGAACAACCAACTCTGGCCGTAATAACGGCCTTGATACGCCTGGGCATTGAGTCATACAGAGCTTGGATGGCGCGTACAGGTACAGCTTCCCATGCAGATCCAACACGATACCACAGTTCATCAAGAGTAGAGACTGGCGTATTGTGACGAGCCAGTTGCTCGGCCACCATTGACCAGACGTTTTCAGTTGGTGAGAGATCTGGAGAATGTGCTGGCCAGGGCAGCAGTCGAACATTTTCTGTATCCAGAAAGGCCCGTACAGGACCAGCAACATGAGATCGTGCATTATCCTGCTGAAATGTAGGCTTTCGCAAGGATCGAATGAAGGGTAGAGCCACGGGTCGTAACACATCTGAAATGTAACGTCCACTGTTCAAAGTGCCGTCAATGCGAACAAGAGGATTGCGAGACGTGTAATCAATAGCACCGCATACCGTCACGCCGGGTGATACGCCAGTATGGAGATGACGAATACACGCTTCGAATGTGCGTTCACTGCGATGTCGCCAAACACGGATGCGACCATCATGATGCTGTAAACAGAACCTGGATTCATCCGAAAAAATGACGTTTTGCCATTCGTGCCCCCAGGTTCGTCGTTCAGTACACCATCGCAGGCGCTCCTGTCTGTGATGCAGCGCAAGGATAACAACAGCCACGGTCTCCGATCTCCATGCTGCTGCAAACGACGTCGAACTGTTGGTGCAGATGGTTGTTGTCTTCCAAACGTCCACATCTGTTGACACAGGGATCGAGACGTGGCTGCACGATCCGTTACAGCCATGCGGATAAGATGCCTGTCATCTCGACTGTTAGTGATGCGAGGTCACTGGGATCCAGTACGGAGTATCGTATTACCCTCCTGAACCCACCGATTCCATATTCTGCTAACAGTCATTGGATCTCGACCAACGCGAGCAGCAATGTCGCAATACGATAAACCGCAATCGCGATAGGCTACAATCCGACCTTTATCAAAGTCGGAAACGTGATGGTACGCATTTCTCCTTCTTACACGAGGCATCACAACAACGTTTCACCAGGCAACGCCAGTCAACTGCTGTTTGTGCATGAGAAATCGGTTGGAAACTTTCCTCATGTCAGCACGTTGTAGGTGTCGCCACTGGCGCCAACCTTGTGTGAATGCTCTGAAAAGCTAATCATTTGCATATCAAAGCATCTTCTTCCTGTCGGTTAAATTTCGCTTCTGTATCACGTCATCTTCGTGGTGGGTGTAGCAATTTTAATGGCCAGCAGTGTATGTTCAGTGAAAGTCTCTTCAACCGTTTAAACTTCATCGGCTAAATTAAGTAAAAATGTTTTCCGCCAGCGCGCTTTCTTGTTATACCCTACGTAATACATACGAGCTACATCGAGTTACATAGTATCAGTTTGTAGATCTCAAAAAGATCTAAATGAAAGTTCGGGAGAATCTGTCTGCATCTTTTATGGTTGACTAAAAAATATGATTTTTTTTTCCTCTGAAGTCGCCCGTTTCAGCATCTGCAAAGCAGAAAAAGGATGTTCGTGACTCACAAGTAAGAGATAGACATGTGCTCTTGAAGACATATTTGTGGTTCTTTCTTGACTCACAAGTAAGAGATAGACGTGTGCTCTTGAAGACATATTTGTGGTTCTTTCTGAGGTCTATAATTCCGTACTAATCTAATTATTTTGCCCAAAGAGTTTCGGCAGCCTATTACAAGAGAGCGCAATGACACCCCACTTTTTCCTACTTGATTTAGAATTAAGGCCACTGGTTATTGCTTATGTCACCTAAATTAACTAAGTATATACGAGGGCAGTTCAATAAGTAATGCAACACATTTTTTTTCTCGGCCAATTTTGGTTGAAAAAACCGGAAATTTCTTGTGGAATATTTTCAAACATTCCCGCTTCGTCTCGTACAGTTTCATTGACTTCCGACAGGTGGCAGCGCTGTACGGAGCTGTTAAAATGGCGTCTGTAACGGATGTGCGTTGCAAACAACGGGCAGTGATCGAGTTTCTTTTGGCGGAAAACCAGGGCATCTCAGATATACATAGGCGGTTGCAGAATGTCTACGGTGATCTGGCAGTGGACAAAAGCACGGTGAGTCGTTGGGCAAAGCGTGTGTCATCATCGCCGCAAGGTCAAGCAAGACTGTCTGATCTCCCGCGTGCAGGCCGGCCGTGCACAGCTGTGACTCCTGCAATGGCGGAGCGTGCGAGCACACTCGTTCGAGATGATCGACGGATCACCATCAAACAACTCAGTGCTCAACTTGACATCTCTGTTGGTAGTGCTGTCACAATTGTTCACCAGTTGGGATATTCAAAGGTTTGTTCCCGCTGGGTCCCTCGTTTTCTAACCGAACACCATAAAGAGCAAAGGAGAACCATCTGTGCGGAATTGCTTGCTCGTCATGTGGCTGAGGGTGACAATTTCTTGTCAAAGATTGTTACAGGCGATGAAACATGGGTTCATCACTTCGAACCTGAAACAAAACGGCAATCAATGGAGTGGCGCCACACCCACTCCCCTACCAAGAAAAAGTTTAAAGCCATACCCTCAGCTGGTAAAGTCATGGTTACAGTCTTCTGGGACGCTGAAGGGGTTATTCTGTTCGATGTCCTTCCCCATGGTCAAACGATCAACTCTGAAGTGTATTGTGCTACTCTTCAGAAATTGAAGAAACGACTTCAGCGTGTTCGTAGGCACAAAAATCAGAACGAACTTCTCCTTCTTCATGACAACGCAAGACCTCACACACGTCTTCGCACACGGGAGGAGCTCACAAAACTTCAGTGGACTGTTCTTCCTCATGCACCCTACATCCCCTATCTCGCACCGTCGGATTTCCATATGTTTGGCCCAATGAAGGACGCAATCCGTGGGACGCACTACGCGGATGATGAAGAAGTTATTGATGCAGTACGACGTTGGCTCCGACATCGACAAGTGGAATGGTACCGTGCAGGCATACAGGCCCTCATTTCAAGGTGGCGTAAGGCCGTAGCATTGAATGGAGATTACGTTGAAAAATAGTGTTGTGTAGCTAAAAGATTGGGGAATAACCTGGTGTATTTCAATGCTGAATAAAACAACCCCTGTTTCAGAAAAAAAATGTGTTGCATTACTTATTGAACTGCCCTCGTACTAAAACATATTCAATGAATATATGAGTGAACTACAAAAGAAAAACATAAATCGCACAAGTGAAAAAGATCTCAAGTGGCAGTTTCGTGTTTCGCCCCGTAAAGAATATGTGTCAGTGTAATGGCAGAGTGTCGATCGTACCGTGTCTACTAGAAAAACGTAAAATTTAAAAAGCATGACATTAAATTAAAAATTTAAAAAAGACACAAAAAGCCTCTAAAAAGTGAAAAATAATATTTATTACCCTTTTTAGTTTAATATAAGGAGTACTATTTTGGTCGAACGGTCGTCGCGCTGGGGGACCGCTAAGTAATTACATTAAAATCAAAATAAATCTAAAAATGATAAAATATGAAATTTAAATAGAAGTATGTTACTTAGTCAACGTAGGTAAATATCAAAACAACATTATCAAGTCGTTGAGCTATGTCTTAATTAATTCGCATAATTTTCCAACGACGCCCGCCCTCACGGGACTGCCAGTTTGGGTGGGCACATCTTTGCTCACCTCACGCCGCGCGTGATGCGAAGCGCCCACAACGCGACTCGCGGTCGCGGCTGAACCGTTACAGTACCGACGTAATTTTCATAACGCGCAGTACCAAGGGGGGGGGGGGAGGGTTTATAATTAAAATTCCTTTAATTTTTATTGATCTTTATTTTCAAGATATTGTGTAAAGAGCTATGCATGTCTAATGAGGGTCCAGAAACTGTAAACTTCTTTTAGCACTCTTGACGGAAAATACATTACGTTTTACGAAATCTACAAACATTGACTAACATTGTACGGACTTGTAGTATCCACCACCATTAAATCTCCGCAGCAAGCAACGGCGCGCTCCATTACGCGCGGCCTAGAAACTCAGCGTTGGCCGAACTTATCCATGCGCTTCCCGCTGTTAGCGTCGCTTTCAGACCACAGCGATTCGACTCCCGAACGCCGCAGCCGACGGCTACAAGCCAGTTCTCATCGTGCTATGCTGCAGTGGATTGCTTCGTCTTTTAGACTGGTGGACCTGCTGCTCGATGTTGACCTGCCTGCGCCCTGTACTTAGAAACTCGTTGCCGTACTGGAACTTGGACTTCGACATTCACTAGGCTTAGTATGTCAACAGACTTGTGATTTCCGCCGGAATTCCATGTTCTACTTTTACTTCCTGGACATTAGTATAGCACTATCAATTTATATTATGCTCGTGAAGAGTTTGCCTACTACTTAGCGCTTGGTGACAGAGTTGTTTGTGTCGGTGTTAAAAAACTATAGAACTGTGATATATTTATTGTATTATTCCTAGTTATAACAGCAGTGTGACAGACTTTCTTAATAAGTTGACTTGTCTGCAAATGCATTATTACGTACAGTCTTAGACATAAAACATGACCGCCAGCTGGCTGCCACAGAGACTAAGTCCGAGTCGTTCACTTAAGGTGGTCAATAAAACTGACCGCCCCTGACAACTCTAAGTCCGGCAATCTGCACAATCTGGCAACATTGTAAGATGTGGTATCACCTTGCAGTCAAGCATTGGATTTTGCATACTTGAAAATCATGAACTACGGTTAAGCGTTGTAAAATTGAGTCGCAAGTGGAAAAAGGTGTAACATCTGCACCACAACATTTACTTTTGGTATAACAGAGGGGTGAATGCAGGGGAGGCAGCTAGGAAGATTTGAACTGTGTGTGGAGCGAGTGCTTTTGGGAAAAATACGCCAGGAAAAGATTTTCTTGTTTCAACAAAGATCGTTCGGGCATGATTTTCCACATTAAGGAAGTCTCGACTACTGATATATGTGATGGATTACCGTTTAACCATCATGCGACATTTGCATTCAACAGGCAAAGTTGAGAAGTCTGGAGTAGGAGTACAGCATGCTCTAATTCGAAACAACAAAAATCAACGGAGTGACTATTATTGAACGTCATCAGGTCGCTCATTGAGCATTCCTATGCAGTACTGTTACTGGTGACGTGTTATGATGCCTTTATCGTTAACTTCCTAAGAAGAAATGAAAGGCTGAGCCTCACCAAAAGACGTAAGCTCGAGCAAAGAGTAGTGTGAACATAGTATTTTACATCCGATAGCTCCAAAAGTGTGTTTTGGGCTACGAATTCTGCCCCAAGGGTGTGTGCATCACAGCTGGAATTCGTTGCCAACAACTGAGATACCTTTCGGTCGCAGTGTAGGAAAATTGAGCAGCAAAACTACATCACCTGTGCTACTGCATGAAACGCACCCTGTTGATTTGAGAAACAAAACTATCCAGGAGGTTGATAGGAAAGTTGTCTCTCAGACAATTGTATTGATAGGGGTCCTCTCTCAAGCACTTGTCCCTCTCGTCATATATTCGTAAAATTTTACCTTTCCCGCTCTTGATCGATCAACCGTCAAGGCAATTCATTTATAGACGAAAGTACTCTTCAAACTACACTGGTTTAATGACATCGTTAGAACCAGTAGGTTTCTACGGGCGTAGAATTTGTAAACTACTTTAGCATTGTCAGATTGTTTTAGATATCGTGAAAGAAAATTCTGCTGCTGATTAATTTCTCTTTGATGATTACTAATGGTTCAAATGGCTCTGAGCACTGTGGGACTCAACTGCTGTGGTCATCAGTCCCCTAGAACTTAGAACTACTTAAACCTAACTAACCTAAGGACATCACACACATCCATGCCCGAGGCAGGATTCGAACCTGCGACCGTAGCAGTCGCACGGTTCCGGACTGCGCGCCTCGTACCGCGAGACCACCGCGGCCGGCTGATGATTACTGTCGCGCTTAGTAAACTAATGGAAAATGCAATTAAAATATTCACTGTACTAATACAAATTAAATTCAGCTTAGTACAGAAACATGAAGACGGCAGTCTATCTTAATAGAGGATTAATCGTCTTATACAGACGATTGAGCCTATTTTAACACGAATTAGTAGGATATTACCGACTTTTGACTCCTAAAAGATCTGTAATTTCTTCATTTCCTGTATAATTCGCAAGTATTATGAAAATGCGGCTGTTCATAGATAAAATTAGGTATTCACAACAACAAAAAATATGCCGGCAGAAAACAAAAGTGGGATTATGAATTTGTCGGTACCGTAAGGTTTTCGCCTTGAGTTTAAGAGTTACTAAAAGTAGAAAGACGAATTTTGCTCGAGTGTTGTCTTACGATTCCCTCATTGAATTTGTATCTGCTTGCTTGTAGCTCTGCTACAAAAGAATTAAAAATCTGGCTTTCAGTGAGTTTCGAGAGGCGAACAAAGGCAGTATGCACCTGACAGGCAAGCACGTTACCTAGGAGCTAGCGAACAGGTACGGTGTCTTTGACGTACTTAATGGCTCAGTAGTCGCAATGGCAGATAAATCACAACATAAGAGACAAACGTAGTTGTATTTCTCGTGTGGAACGACTTTCGTTGACTCAAAAGATGAACTGATATTCTTATGTCACATCTCAATAGAAAATCACTCAACAGCATTCAATTGAAATGACACGATAATATCAAGCGAATTTAGCAGGATAGTTCTGTGCCATCAAGGAAGTAACTCGTCGGTCAGTGAGTTGCCAAAAATATTCTGCGTTGCGCTGTTGCCAAGTTTCAGTTATACCGCCAGGAAGGATACCAGCTGATGTGTTCTGTGAGTGACCTCGGAAGTCACTATAGCTTCGTCTCAAAGTTGTGGGTGGCAAGGGCCGCAAGATCCTCATTACATGTCAGTGGCTCTTATTTGCATTTCTGTAACTAGGTTTAGGGGCTAGAGTGCAATTACTTGTAATGCACTGAATGCAAACTTAATGTCATAAATTAATAACTGCGACAATTATTTGTGTTTTACGGTCTTAATCGGACCGAAACCTTTAAAGCGTATTCACTAGACGCGATTCACAATTTTGGAGCATCTCCAGTGGTTGAGTTGGCAATTTATCTTTGCTGTACAATATTTTTATTGAGATCACTGTCATTGGCACATCTGCCAGAAGACAGGCATGGCCTGGCTTATTGTTGTCAGCATTTCTGACGGATATTCGCTTGATATTTGCTCGAATGGTGAAGACTTAAGGTGAATTAGAACATTCCATATGGCGAAAATTTGATGTTTCTATTCTTCCAGCACTAACTTTCTAAAAACAGTTACAATAAGCGGCAGAAAAGGGCCTGTGAACCAATAGTTAATAATGCAATCATAATTAGTGGAATCTGACAAATTCCATTTGCCATCTGATAATTGTGAAAAAATACTTTTTTCGTCTGTACAGCACCGCAGTATGAACTCAAGGGTTTCATAGGATTCCTATACTTAATTTCGTTGTGATCGTTTTCAAAGACAGTTGGGGAGGAGCAAAACCATCTGACTTGAAACATACTTTTCCAGCGGTATTTGAATCTTTGGCTACAGTTGCAGTAGCACGTCCAGTGAGGTATCAAGAATGTGAACAATCACTCATTGCTATAGTATAGGCTAGGGCAGAAAGAAGCAGGTTTCTGACAAAGTAAACGATGAGAGACACTGTCGCTGTCACTTATTAAACAGGAATTGTTCAGAAAATTACAACTATATCTAGTGAAATGAGTAGCTTGATGCAGCTCCGGTCCGGCACTATCACTGAGTTGCCACACATTTTCCGAATAACACTTAAGATAAAAATGTGTGCGCGTCTGTTCACTCGGACATTTCCGAAAGAACAGACACTACGAATCCAAATAGACAGCCTTGTTAATCTATTAAATATCGAAGGACAGATGTCCAGGCTGTCATGGGCGTTGAAATAGAACAACGGCGTCAGATGAAAATTTGTGCCTGACCAGGTTCGAACTCGGATTCGTAGTGTCTTTTCTTGGGGACATGTCCTAAAAAACAGACGCCACACATATATCCATATTCAGGGTGTTTTTGGAGGAATAGTATATATTTTAGCAAGTGGTAGCACAGAACAAATTGCATAAAAATATTCCATATAAATGCGTCCACTTTTTATTGAGTACAGAGATACAGCTGTTAGTACGTAACCCTAACAAACTGAAAGCAAAGGCAAACGAGGACGTTAAAAGTTGATGTTGAAAAATTCCCCCACCAACTTCAATGCACATTTGACTTCTCTTTCCACATGTAGCTCTTTTGAGGTCGTCTTTTGTGAGGGTTGCGCTATTCATAATCCGAACGATCAAATCGGCTCTTAAGTTTACTTTTTCTATAGACTTCGCCTTTAACCATACCCGCAGGCAAAAATCCAAAGAGATAAGTTCCGAGGACGTCAAAGACCAAGAAAAGTGCCCATATCTACTGATCCATCTTCCGGGAAATGTTAGGTTTGGATAATGTGTCACCAGACGACTAGAATGTGCAGGAGCCCCGTCATGCTGGAGGAACACACGCATTCTTGTAGGCAAATGAACCTCTTCCAATAAGGCTGGAAGCTCATTTTCAAGGAAGTGTAGACAACTGGATCCTGTAAGGATACGAAACGAAAATGCATTGAACCCAGCTATATGGACGCAATAAAAATTGGACACATGTTATATGGCATTTTTTCTGCAATTTGTCTATACTACCGCCTCCTACAATATTTACTATTCCTCCTGAAACATCCTGTATAATTATTTGGGTCTTGACGGGTCATCGAAAGTTTTCAGTGCTAGACGCATGTCATCATCTGAACCCTCGCGGGAAAGGCCGCGATCGTGTGGAACAATGGTGAAAAGGGGGGGGGGGGGAGGTACCGCGCATGTGGTATGCGGCAAAGCTTGGAATTCGCGTCTGACGAGGAGCGTGTGTAGATAGGTGCTGCAGAGAGGTTGGCTGCTGTGTCCCGACAGTGCCCACCGTCGGAGGTTCGAGTCCTCCCTCCGGCATGGGTGTGTGTGTTGTCCATAGCGTAAGTTAGTTTAAGTTAGATTAAGTAATGTGTAAGCTTAGGGAGCGATGACCTAAGCATCTTGGTCCCATAAGATCTTACCGCAAATTTACAAAAGTTTAAATCCAAAATGCTGCATCTCGGTTCTTACAATAGTGCAATAGGTGCGCACTGGTTAGATGTAACTGAAGAGAGACTCCAACTCGGATTGTGGTTAAGGGCGTATCCCAAGCGCATGGCTACGAACAATTGGGAGAGGAAACTTAATGTCATCGGAATCTTGTTGAAGGACCATGACATGCGATCGTTAGACCGACTCAGAAAGTTCAGTTTATAAATACATATATACTTAGCAAAATATAACATGTCGCAGCAGTCTTACCGATACCGCAGGTCATCGCACTTAAAATATTAGCTGTAGCGTCTTGGTATGTGTGGAAACAAAATATCTTCAAAGTATCCTTACACACGGCGACTTTGCAGAGGCAAAACGGATGATTTAGAATTAAAGACATGCTTTTAAACTAATACATGCCACTAAGACAGGCATCGCGAAACTTCTGTTCCTCTCATTAGATACTGGTGATAGGAACGCTCCTGTTAATGTATCACATATAGATGCCAGCCTAGATTACGTCCGAAAGTACTATGGCGATTGGAGCTGTATAAGACTTCCACCAGCACAAACCAACACTAGAACCGTTTATGATTACATTACCAGACATCGTCTTCACAATCCAGTTCAGATAAATTAACCTACTAGAAACTGGATTAACGTCTGGAAAAATATCAACGTTGTGAACGAAACCACACCCACAGCGGAACGATTATGGAAATTAAAACTGAGACCATCTCCATACTGCCGGCCGAAGTGGCCGCGCGGTTCTGGCGCTGCAGTCTGGAACCGCGAGACCGCTACGGTCGCAGGTTCGAATCCTGCCTCGGGCATGGATGTGTGTGATGTCCTTAGGTTAGTTAGGTTTAACTAGTTCTAAGTTCTAGGGGACTAATGACCTCAGCAGTTGAGTCCCATAGTGCTCAGAGCCATTTTGAACCATCTCCATACTGCGACAAATGTCGGCTCGTAGAAACTGTAGCGCACATCTTCTATGTGAAAATAGAATCAGAATTTGGAACTGGACTAGGAAGAAATTAGCACTATCAACAGAACCGCAGAAAGTCATGTACCGTTAACTGAAACTTTACAACCCAACTGGAAATGTTACCAGTCCGCAAAGAATAACAGTTGTTCGTGGCTTCTGCAACAGTTTGTGTTTTACGTCTTAACAAACAAAACTTCGAACTTAGAAGAGTACATGTTTTATATTTCAGAAGAACATTTTAAGCTGAAGAAGAATATCAAGTATAAGGAATGGTTTAAATTTTTTTATCCCTTTATGTGGGCTACAAAGAGATGGACAGATTTATTGATTAGAAGCAGAAAACTATTCTTTCACTTTTTTTATTCCTGGAATCTTCTTTTACGTTGGTTCTAAAATCAGAACTGTTCTAATTTGGCAAAATCCCCCCGGCTTCGAAATTTCTTTCATTTGTTGAATAATATATGGATTCCTTACAGACCTCATATGCATCCAGTGCATAATAACTTAAATAGTGAATATATTTCTGAATGAATGTTTGTTATGCATTTTTCTGTCGCCGTTTTGACTGTTATAAGTTATGCTCTACAAAGAACGCACGCCATTGGAGGCGGCAATCTGTAATTTATTTTACCTTAATTACTACTTCAATTTTGTTCTACAATTTAAGGGATATATGGGAACAAACATGAAATACATGGGAGTAATGCAGTTACTCAGTGACAGGTATGGGGAAGGCATTGTGGTCAGGCCAGGCCAGGCCTAGGATCTTCGATCCCTGCCCTCTTTACCTACCTGGTGCTGAAAGTCTTCTCCCACTTAAAAAAAAAAAAGTAGTGCAGTGGTCAGCACGTCAGCCTAGTAACAGGAAGTCCAGGTTCGAAGCCCAGTCGGTCACAAATTTTCATCTGCCGTTGTTACTGCATTTCAACGCGCTGTGACAGTGTGGACGTCGGTCCTTCGATATTTAAGATGCAATGGTATTTTGAGGCAATATACGTGATTTGCGAACATTTGTCTTGCCATCAATGTACGGGACTTCAACGGCGTCCAACCCTTAGTCATTGTCTTGTGACGGCGCTAACCCATGTCATGTACATGCGAATCAGATTGGTCAGATTGTAGTGCATATTTAGTCAAATAACTAATGGTCAATATACAAGTATTTACGAACAGTAGAAGCAGAATTGCAGAGAACTGATCACTTAACCTAGTGCAATATAGAGTACCTGTGTAATAAGTCATTCCAGCTGCATAGCTGAGGGTAATATTTGTTAGCAGTTCACTGCAGAATTAATGTAATACCCGCACGATGATCTCTGTAGTCATACTGTATCATTAGCAGCTCGCGAATGGATTACTATGTTCCTTAAATCGGATTACTCAAGCTGATGACAAAGAAAGAGAAGCGACGACGCCACAACACTATCTTTACTTAAGTAGGTAGTCAGCGCTAAATTATGTGCGCCACCATTAACGTTACTGTAAGCAGTTTAATAACAACAACACCACAACTACTGACAACCTGTACCATTATCACCACACAGTTGTAACTCGCAGTGATTACAAGTTGCTGATGTTTGTCAAGAATAGCGGAAAGCGCCTCTGAAGTTCCATTTGCACTACGCCTAGGACGGAGAGAATCCTAAATAACAGTAATATGTCACCCAGCGAAGAGAAGAGTCCACGTATTGTCTCAAGTTCTTGCAGTTTGATATTAATGCAGTTCCCGATGGTTTCACACTAACGGGTTCTTTTGGCTATCGGAATACTCATATTGGAATTATCAAAGTGTAATTGCTAGTACGCTCACCTACCTTAATAACACCTCATTCTGGATTGAATACGACTCGGAAAGCGACGTTAATTTGACGTTTCCGTCCATCTCCTGACGTCTTAGTCTGAAGTGCACGCACAGTTGTGTTGCCTGCCGCATGGATTCTGTGAAGTGTTGTGGTAGCTGGCAGTCATTGCTGGTTAGACATGTGCAAATATCCTCACTGCTCTAGGGGAAATCGTCTTTGTTGCATTTTTTCCATGCCGTAAATAGCACAATAACATAAGGCTTATTCTGCTGAAGAACTTGATGCCCACAAGTCCTTAAGTAAGGATCTCCTAGCGGGAGTAATACATGAAAGGAAACAGACTGTTGAACAACAGAATGGACAGCTGCTCCCTGCTTTTTGCGTTTCCAATAGCGCCTACGATAAGAATCTGGTGTCATATTATGCTTCAGAACCCTAAACTGTTTATTTTTTTACTTCAAACTAAAACAAAAGCTATGATATGAGAAGAGGAAATGACTTATAGGCTTCTCAGGAACTTAAGTTTGTCATGTTTATTTTCTCACTTCATACTTAAACAAGGGCGTTAATATGAGAAGAGGAATGAAATATACGCTTCCAAGACATAATATTTCATTGTGTGCTACTACTGCGTGCATGAAAGCCGTGCAGTTAATTTTTGTATGTTGGATAAATTTTGATATCACCTCACATTCCTTTGTGAGAAGTTTCCTATTTTCTTGGGATTCAAATAGAGTGGACTGATTAATATTCTGATGACTAATGACATGATACCCGTTGCAATTGCTCCATGGCACCTGTGAGTAGAGTCTCACGTTGGTTACTATAAGAACACGCAGGCAGTGATATCCGCTCACTGGAGTCAGAGCCAAGGTGATTTCTTTCTGTTTATGGCGAAGCGTCTGCTGCAGTGTCTACGCTCAGCCAACATAAACAAATCGCGGCGGCATTGGGCACTTCTAATCGCTGCACTTGTCGCGAGCCTCGACAAGAGCGCACTGTCTCTGCTAACGATACTATGGAGTTAATACATCTTACTTAACGTAATACGCAGGACGTGGGATGGGTAAAAATTCAGTTTGTAACTTCCCATCGCATTAAAATACTTTACAGTCATATTTCATGCAATATTTATTGTTGGTTGTCTCTCTAATGTTAATAGTATTGATTCAGACTGTGCGTGAACACGAAAACACACACACACACACACACACACACACACAAACAGTCAGTCATTGATTCCAGTGAGAGTGACAACTACTGTGTGTTGAACAACACATGCACGAGTCAATTCCACAAATGGTTCAAATGGCTCTGAGCACTATGGGACTTAACATCTTAGGTCATCAGTCCCCTAGAACCTAGAACTACTTAAACCTAACTAACCTACGGACATCACACACATCCATGCCCGAGGCAGGATTCGAACCAGCGACCGTAACGGTCTCGCGGTTCCAAACTGACGCGCCTAGAACCGCTCGGCCACACTGGCCGGCCGTCAATTCCACAGTTGGCGTCGAGTGGATGAGATTTTTCAATTACTTGCATTGCAAGAATTGTAAGGAGGAGATTGAAAGTAAATGGACTTGTATGATAAAGAGCTGCGACAAAGCAAAGCTTGACCGATTATCAGATAATTGTCCACATGGGTTTTGTGGACGAGTATACTTTTAGTAACCAACCCACCCACCATCATTACGTAACATTTCTCGAAGGCGTAGGGACATTGATTTCATTCAGTCGTCGATGGTGTGGCGTGATGGTTTACTTCCAACCATACGTTTTCTATATTCGTCCAAAGGTCGCTTGCATTGCCACATGGCAATGACCTTGTTACCTCTGCCCACATATTCTCTATCTGGTTGATGTCCGGTGATCGTGGAACAAACGGCAACAACTTTATCCTCTCTTGGCCCTGAAACCAATTTTGCCCTGCTTTGCTATGATGGATGGGGCTCTGCTCCTGTGAATAAACTGTTATCTCGTTACTTCATATACTTATATTTAATTAACGTATTTGTAATAAACACATTGTATTATTATTTTCCATAGTGTTTAAGAATTCAGGCCCTGTCATAGATAAGTGATCTAGATTCAACAGTCCGATTAAGAATGTGGTTTACCCAGTCTATCATATGATGAGAGTCGTAGTCGGATATCCACATTAAGACTGACTGGCTGAATCCGATAAAAACGATCTGGTATCGAAATGAAATTACAGAAATCGGGTGATTTGGACGTCTATATTGCAACAATGCTGCGCTCATAAATTCCTTTGATGGAATAACAGGCAGCAACTGTGTAAGAAAAAGTGAGAAATATGTCTACTAGCAGCAATGTAACGTAATTATAACCCATATTTATGTGATGAAAATATTGAATTGAACAATACAATATATTTCAGTTGTGGAAAGATGCACCATATCGAATTTGCTGATGACATAATAATAATAATAATAATAATAATAATAATCCCGTGTGGCGGATAGGGCAAAGCCTCCCCCATATGTGTGGTACCGAGGAAACCAAATACTTGGGGTGAACCAAATACTAACACAATCCCGAACGGCTACTCAATCCGTTAAACCCAAAATCCAGACACGTCTGAGTGAAATCACCGCTACTCTAGTCACTGTCTGTTAGCTCAATGAGCTCGGCTGAAAACATTTGCTTCCAAAGGCTTCAGCACCCTCTGGTCCTGTCCGGTCCTGGTATCACTCAGGCCAAACCAGTGAAACACAAGCAAACATGAACTGTGCAAGCAAATTCAACTTTACCCCAGGTGGTACACAACCCACCCGTTGACAGGCGGCAGCTGGATTTTCGGATTCTGGGGGTCCAGGCTAGCACGGGAGAGAATATCGAAGATCTCTGGTAAATCGCCCTACAAGCAGAAAACATGCATTTGAAAACTAACATCGATACCTTCGTCCAAGCACGAAAACTAAATGATCTCACATAAGAAATCGACCGACAAAAAATTCTCATCCTTGCTCTTCAAGAAGCACGACTAACTGACAAAGAAACCTTGTATTACGAAAACCATTGAATCTTCAAGAAAAAAATACAACAAAAGGTAGCGAAAGGCGCACCAATCTTTGGCACGGTATTTCTCAAACACAGATCTATCACCAACTCTGTCAAAGAAATCACACCCATCAACAATCAACTTATGACTATGCTCGTTCAGAGTTCCAGTAAAAAATATACACTCATCAATGCACATGCCCCCACCAACATCAAAATAACAAAAACACCGAAAATGTCGGAAAATTCTGGAACACACTCGAAAAAACTATGAGCAAAATTCACCAAGACGACGTGAAAATATTAATGGGAGACTTCAACTCTCTAATTGGGACAGAAAAGACTATAGAAAAATCATTGGTACAAATTCAACACACCGAAACACTTGCACCAACGGCACACGTCTGACTGACATTTGCCAACAATTCAGCCTCAAAAGAATGTCTACCCACTTTAGGGAAAAACAAGTTCCAGGTAACGTGCTTGGCTACCAGGTGTAAGCTGCTTTCGTTCGCCTTTCGAGACTCACTGAAAGCCAGATTTTTAATTCTTTTGTAGCAGAGCTACAAGCAGGCAGATGCAAACTCAATAAGGGAATCATAAGACAATGCTCGAGCAAAATTCGTCTTTCTACTTTTAGTAACCCTTAGACTCAAGGCGAAAACCTTACGGTACTGACAAATTCATAATGCCACTTTTGTTTTCTGCCGGCATATTTTTTGTTGTTGTGAATACGTAATTTTATGTATAAACTGCCACATTTTCATAATACTTGCGAATGATACAGGAAATGCAGTAAATACAGATCTTTTAGAAGTCAAAAGTCGGTAATATCCTACTAATTCGTGTTAAAATAGGCTCAATCGTCTTACAGATACTTAATCCTCTATTAAGATAGACTGCCGTCGTGATGTTTCTGTAGTAAGCTGAATTTAATTTATATTAGTACAGTGAATATTTTAATTGCATTTTCCATTAGTTTACTAAACGCAACAGTAATCATCAAAGAGAAATTAATCAGCAGCAGAATTTTCTTTCACGATATCTAAAACAATCTGACAATGCTAAAGTAGTTTACAAATTCTACGCCCGTAGAAACCTACTGGTTCTAACGATGTCATTAAACCAGTGTAGTTTGAAGAGTACTTTCGTCTATAAATGAATTGCCTTGACGGTTGATCGATCAAGAGCGGGAAAGGTAAAATTTTACGAATATATGACGAGAGGGACAAGTGCTTGAGCGAGGACCCCTATCAATACAATTGTCTGAGAGACAACTTTCCTATCAACCTCCTGGATAGTTTTGTTTCTCAAATCAGCAGGGTGCGTTTCATGCAGTAGCACAGGTGATGTAGTTTTGCTGCTCAATTTTCCTACACTGCGACCGAAAGGTATCTCAGTTGTTGGCAACGAATTCCAGCTGTGATGCACACACCCTTGGGGCAGAATTCGTAGCCCAAAACACACTTTTGAAGCTATCGGATGTAAAATACTATGTTCACACTACTCTTTGCTCGAGTTTACGTCTTTTGGTGAGGCTCAGCCTTTCATTTATTCTTAGGAAGTTAACGATAAAGGCATCATAACACGTCACCAGTAACAGTACTGCATAGGAATGCTCAATGAGCGACCTGATGACGTTCAATAGTAGTCACTCCGTTGATTTTTGTTGTTTCGAATTAGAGCATGCTGTACTCCTACTCCAGACTTCTCAACTTTGCCTGTTGAATGCAAATGTCGCATGATGGTTAAACGGTAATCCATCACATATATCAGTAGTCGAGACTTCCTTAATGTGGAAAATCATGCCCGAACGATCTTTGTTGAAACAAGAAAATCTTTTCCTGGCGTATTTTTCCCAAAAGCACTCGCTCCACACACAGTTCAAATCCACGGTGTCTCCACAGTCGAATCCGACCATCGTGGTGCTGCAGACAGAAGCGTGCCTCGTCAGTAAAGACATCGTCATTCCATTCTGCCGTCCACATCCGTCTGTCATCACACCATTAGCAACGGAGACGTCTGTGGTTCTGCGTCAATGGTAGACCAAGCAATGGACGTCTTGCGGACAGACCACTCTTCTGTAAACGGCGTCGAATGGTACGCGCAGACACTGGATGATGCGTTACAGACGCAATGTGCTGTGCTATGGTTCGGGATGTCACTGAGCGATCCGTCACAGCCATGCGCACAATTTGCCTATCAGCACGTGCAGTGGTGCACCGAGGTGAATGCGATCGACCACGTCGGTCCGTCGTACCCTCCTGCATCCAACGGTCACATATCGGCATTACAGTTGTTTGGTTTCGTCCAACACGACTAGCGATTTCTCTGTATGATAATCCACAATCTCGGTAAGCCACTATCCTTCCTCTGTCGAAATCGGATACTTGATCAAAAGATGTTCGCTGTTGTCTTCGAGGCATAACTGATCGTCTTGTGAAACAACCACAAGGTAAACACACGTGCCGAACGTACACTCGTCGAAATCGCCAAGCCTTAAATGGCGCTATGAGGTGGCGCCAAAGGCGCGCGTGATGTGCGTCTGCGCTGAAATTCTAATCAGTTGCATATCTCATCGCTGCAAACCCATGGTGTAAATTTCACTTGATTCGGATGCTTCCTTCAGGGTGTTGCATTTACGGTGGCCAGCAGTGTATATTTGTAGTTGTTGCCAATTTCCCAAACACTGAAGCCTCTACAGGCCTGTTTTCTGTGACTCTTTTTACATTTGTTGTATTCCTGGTAGCCACCACCGTGGCCTAATTGTTTTGATGTGGGGCATTGACTCTCTTAAACTGTTTCAATAGAATTGTAAAATATCTTGATCTATTTCTGTTAAGAAGTTTCTTTGAATTTTTTTAAAAGGTCAAATTTCAAAGTGTTTGGGGCTCTATATTGGTCTTGACTTTAAATGGAACAACAAGTTTACTATTACCAGTCACCATTTTATTTATTTCCACAACGCGTTTTAAAGGTTTAAACCTCCATCATCGGGTCGATTTACATTAGTTAGTATGACATTTGTGTGTGTGTTGTGTTGCAATTATTTGGAGGAACTTGTGGCACTGCCTCCAGTGGTCACAGATTCCTTTCGCTGTCGTAACACATCACATGTATACTGTCACATTTGTAAAAAAATATAATGTTCGCATTTAAAGGTCTTGACTTTGTTGTCGTACTTCGAATTTTCAGGGCAATTTCTAAGCATTCTGGCGCTTGGTGATTACTGTTTTTTATCTTGTTATTAATTTTTCTAAGTGAGAATTTAAATTAAATTCTAAGCCTTCTACCAGTCTGTGATTATTGATGTTGATTTTGCCGTAAGTTTTTCAAAAGAAAAAAAGTTCGGTATAAATTTCAAAGTAAATGTTTAAGCCCTTCTTGCACTCTATGTTTATTGGTTTTTTTAACTGGCTTTTGCTTCATTTCACTATAAAGGAAAATTTTAAATGTTTTCAGAAAATAAATCTAGATTTGCCAACCACAAGTGATTTTGAATCTGGGGCTTGGCCTGCCATTAATTCCAGCTGCCTCCAGAGAAAGTTCATTTCAGATGTGTTTATTTCATGTACTTTCTAGTGCTCTCTCATATGACTGTAAATGAGGCAAATCTAGTTTTCAAATATCAGTGACTTATTTTGTTGTCAAAGACGCCAAAAAGTCAAGGATATCACTTCGGTTTAGTTTTGCTTTCGATTTGGCAACGCGAGCTATCTATGTATTTCTTTCGCTCAGTGTTAAAAAAGTATGTAAATATATAGTTAATATAGAAGTAAAATGTGTACGTATTAATAGCTTAAAACCAGTTGTTTCATTTAAAAGATTGCTTCCCCTTTTGATGAAGATATTTGAAAAATTTTCGATAAAATATTGGCTTTGTAGGTCGGTTAATTCATTATAAATACTACTCGGATCTTTTTTCATGTCAGAAAAAATTTCTAGTTTTTCCAGAATGTTGAAATATTTGCAGCATGTACAATTGACACACACCGTGCTCTGTCTGACGGTGCATGATTTTGCATTCTCAAACATGTACTGAATGCTGATGGATAATTTTCACTGTTGTTCACATGTTCTTGTAATCTCGTTTTAAAATTTCCCTTTTTTGACATATGTACATGTATATATTTTTACACAGTAAGTAATCTGGAAAATTCTGTTGGTTTTCCTAGATATTATATGTTTGTGTTAAATTTCTGGGTCTAGAAAATTCATTTTCTTGCGTTGCATGTATGATATAAGTGTGTAGTTCATTGAATTTTGAGTGGGATATATCATTTACTTATTTACTTGCTACGATCTGGACTAGTGTTTCATACACATATCGACAGTGGCATTGTATTTTGATGTTCCATCCTTTATGCTTATTGTGGAAATCACTTTGAACTTTGTTCAGAAATATGTTTTCCAGAGTGCCAGCAAGACATTTTCACTCGCCACTTAAACTTATTTTATCGCACATCTATTTCATCTTTAACAGACAACGCTACATAAAATAGCAAGACCTTGCAATAGGAAAATGTCTCGCTGCCACTCTAACAAATATGTAATGTGGCAGCCTGAATGAATGTTAATTTCGCGCCTTACATGAGATTTTATACGTTGTAATGAGTGGATGAATATGTCACGTGACATACTTTGGTAATAGTGAACAGATTTGTCTATCAAAGTGTACAGTATGTAATACTAAAAGGTATGACACTCGATTCGACGGTATTAACACACCGAACCCAAATCCTGCATGTCAATGGGCCAAAGGTGAGAAAAGCTACAGGAAAAGATGCTTCAGTTTTGGACGGACTTGGGTTGCACAGCCATGGCCCGCATACAACGAAAGGCTTTTAACAGGGGGTGGTGAGTGAGACAACGACCGCACCAGGCGACACATCGAAGGTAGCAAGAGATGGCCCAGCGCTGCCTGCAATGGAGAAATTCTTTCTGAAATTGCGTTGGGGAATTTTCAGATGGATACAAACAGACCTGAGACGCAGTTAAAAGAGAGTCAAATTTACTGATCACATGAAAGTTCTTTGGTGCTCTTCAGATGTATGCGTGTAACTTTTAGGCATCAGGAGCGGGCACAAAATCGATTGGCTGAAATAAACTGAGGAGGAGTAGAAGTGGCGAGATTTTGGCGCAGTTTGAAGTTATACCCTTTGCGATTGTCAGGGTTATTTTCCATAAGATGAAACAAACGCTTCCATTGCTCTAAAGAGACCATGATGCGAAGCACGAAAGGACGTAGGTGGGGGGACAGTTCGCTACGAAAGATAGAATACCGAAAACTTCGAGTACCCTCCTCTGAACCAGTGTCAAGTGTAGAACAGGGAGCATCACGCTCTGCATGACGCCAAAAGAGGAATTTTGTGCGAACACTGCGTTCACTTTGGCTGACATAGCCGAGGAGTCATTGAGCTCCTACAGCGAAGAAACGAAACAGCCACGTAGTTAATTGTTCTTGCGAGAACTGCAAGGGTTGATGTATACACACTGCTCTGTCTGTGCACATGTATATCGCCATATTTTCCAGACTGGGGATGAGTGCATGTTTTCTCGCTTAACGAGAAAGATAGGGCAGTTTCAGCTAATAAAATCAGTAGAGATTTTAACTAGCTTTTTATATGATTTTCAGAGGGAGAGAACAGCCATGCAGCCGACAACACGTCGTTGCTAAAGGTAAATGCCGCTGGCAGAGGCGTAAAATCATTGGATGACCACCTCGCATCCACCGTGAACACAAGCAACCTCGAGTTATCTTTTGCATATCTAACCATCCTCTGTAAAATTGATTATCATCTTAAGTGTACCGAACTTAGAACCAGAATCGTATGATTTGACGTAAGACTGGCCAACTCAGACAGTGCTTGACTATCAAGATGTAAGATAAAGCTTGTAGAGAACATTCTATTTAAATTTCATATTGTTGTGTTCAGTGTTATTTCTGCTAATCAGGACGTAACATGTTATCTTGACAATTGTCCCGCAGTTGTCATTTCACAGTCTATGTAAACCACTGTGCTTCGTTGACAACAATACAGAAATTGAACCAATTTTTGACAACTAAACAGCGATGTCCTCTGTCGTAGAATAAGGGCCCACTCCTACCCCCAGTAATTTATTCTAGTGACGCTAACGCACTCACAGGATGTTTTTCCTGATGTCTGATGAATGTAAAAAAGGAGTGGAGAGTCAGAAAGTAGCGAAACTGCCAGGATGGCAATTAGTCAATTTAGAAGGAGTAATTAAATATTGATATTAAGAATTAAAAAAAAATATTTTTTGAAAAAAAAAGTGAGAAGGTTACTCAATGTATGCGTCTGCATAGTGGTCAGATTACCGTAAATATGTGATCCACAGAGTAGAAAAGGTTGTATTAACGAATAAAGAAAATTTTTTTTGTTTTTGAGTAAAAGTGGCTTGTGGACGAACTTTCTGGCGCGCGCGAAATTATTCAAGGCGTTGTTGAGTTGGTTTGAGTACCCACAAACTGTGAACGTCGTTGATAATGATGTGTTAATGTCACAAGAGACTTTCTATGATATTCTGGATACGTGTTAGGTCGTATAACTTCATGCTCACTAGAGCTCAGGCACGCACAAATCGTGAACGACAGATGTCAGTTACATGGTCTGAGATGGCAGACGGACATAGATCGTCGTATCAGGGCAAACTGAAAATTTTGATAGGACAGAAAATGACATACAACAAAATGTATCGAATGTGGGCCTCGGAAACCGAATGAAGTAACAATGCAGAGGGAATGGAGGCAGTTTCGCGATCAGCATCTCAGGTTGAGACCGTACAAAGCCGGGCAGATAATAGATCTAGTGGTTCAGATGCAGTATCAGAGGACGTACAACTTCGGAACGTTGAACCAAATGTTGTAATTCTAAATCAAACGGGACAGTTTCCTACGGAAAGGATGAGTGTATGTGCGTCAGCACTATGCACAGAAGTCGGTGAAACGTCACAGCAAAGACGCGAACGACAAAAATTTACACCAAATGGTGACAGATGACGATGGCGAAGCGTCTGATAGTGTGTTCGCAATGTTGCACCAACTCACTACTGTTGTCAAGCAAACAAGTGAGATGATGAGCTCAGTGTTAGCAGACTTAAAAACAGGAACAAATACAGGGTTGGCGGCCACAAATGCTTCTTTAAATGGTCTCAAAATTGAAACCAATGCTGGGTTTGAAAAAGTTCGCGAAGATCAGAAAAAGATGCGAACGGAAGTTAATGAACAGTTTATTGAAATCCGGAAAGAGGGGCCGACCGCTGTGGCCGAGCGGTTCTAGGCGCTTCAGTCTGGAACCGCGCGATCGCTACGGTCGCAGGCTCGAATCCTGCCTCGGGCATGGATGTGTGTGATGTCCTTAGGTTAGGTAGGTTTAAGTAGTTATAAGTTGTAGGGGACTGATAACCGCAGTCCCACAATGCTCAGAGCCATTTGAACCATTGGAACCGGAAAGAGGGGAGAGACTCGCGCGAACTAATTCAATCGCTTATGGCTGATCAGTAAAAGATGCATACTGACACTGACCAGGTGCAGTGTGCAGTGTCTAATGTCAACCTAAGAGATGATAATTTAGCACGTAAGGCGACTGGTAAGAAGCAACAAATCGTGGAAGAACTTGATGTCAGGAAACGTGTCACGAGAGCCGCGTTGAGAAGACTCGATACACGCACTGTAAATATCACCTCGAAAAATAAGCAGCAGTATGAACAGTTTCGTACAGAACTGAAGCAGTGTAATGAGAACCATACAGAAAGCAGTAGTGGGGCGACGGAATCGCTAGTATCATCTGACGTAGTGGTGGAAAAAAGTCCACATGTAACCAAGCCCGTTATGCAATCTTCCGTGTAAGTTGCGGAAACGCAAAAAGGCCATGAGATTCCATTTGTATGTCCACAAGATGTTGCGTCAGTATTTTCAGATCCGAAACAGAAACAAACGGCAAAAGTACCCTTCAGACAGGTGAGCGAAGCAGATAATGTGTGTTCACAGACGACAGTGGTGCAAGAAGCGGTAGCTGCGCGCGTACCAACGGAGCGGCAGCCGACCCATCGAACGTACGTGAATGACGCGACAACAGAGCAGTTTATTGCGCCACACGTACCAAATTCTCAATTTATGAGTTACAGTACAACAGGCCAGATACCACAGGTCAATATGAAGCAAGTACAAAAATGTGTGTGAAATCTGATGGGACTTAATTTCTAAGGTCATCAGTCCCTAAGCTTACACACTGCTTAACCTAAATTATCCTAACGACAAACACACACACCCATGCCCGAGGGAGGACTCGAACCTCCGCCGGCACCAGCTGCACAGAAGCAAGTACAAAGACAAAACACTGATTCAGTAACGGGAAATTTGAAAGTACCTTTTAGTCAGATACACGAGGAACGGTACAGTGTAGATAATTGCAGACCTTTGCGCAGATGCGGTGCTAAATGGGACTCCAGTACGAGGAGAAGTCAATTATTATCCGCAATTTATATTTTTGTTTTATTTTCGTAGTACTGTCGTTTTACGTTGATGACGCATGTTTTGTTTATTTGTTGTTATATCTTTGAAATTTTCAAGCTCCTACGTTACTTTCGACATCGAAATTAATGATGGTTGCTCCCCTGTTTATTTGTACCAAAGAAGAGCAACCTTCAGTGATCCGTTTTTTGTGGTCGGAAGGCGTATCAGGGGCAAAATTCATCGAAGACTTTCGGTAGAGTACGGGAACAGTGTTTTGCCACAACGGAGTGTCTACGAATGGATTAAAACTTCCGAAATGGTTGCACAAGTGTTACGCACCATGAAGGAGCCAGACGACCGTTTACCGCCACAAATGAAGAAACCATTCAGCGTTCACGTGAAATGGTTCTCTTAGGCAGACGATTAACTATTGAAGAAGTGGCACATCGTCTTCAAATAACTCACGGTTCTGCCTACGAAATCATCCACAACAGACTTGGGTTTCATAAAGTTTGTTCTAGATGGGTCCCAAAACAACCCACACAGTTGCATAAACAAATGCGCTTCGACATCTGCAAATAACATTTGGATCGCTATGGTAACGAAGAGGACAACTTCTTAAACAGGATCATTACCAGTGATGAAACATGGCTCCATCATTAGGAGCCGGAGAGTAAACAACAGAGTATGGAATGGAAACATCCAAATTCGCCGTGCAAGAAAAAGTTCAAGACCCAGGCAAACTGATGCTTACGGTTTTTTGGGACGCACAAGGTACAGTACTGTAACATTATGAGGAAAAGGGCACAATAATAAACAGTGTACGTTACAGTGAGAATCTTACTGCCAGGCTAAAGCCTGCAATTCGAAGCAAACGCTGACGATTGCTGTCACAAGGTGCTGTTGCACGACAATGCCTGTCCGCATACTGCTGCCCACACTGCTGAAACGCTCCAAGAACTCAAATTTGAAGAAGTGGGTCATCCTCCATATAGTCTCGATCTTGCCCCTTCTGACTATCACTTGTTTGGCCCACTCAAACAAGCATTAAGGGGCCGTCGATTTGCCTCGGCCGAAGCAGTGAAAGAAGCGGTGCATTCCTGGCTCGCAGCTCAACCGAGAACCTTCTTTTATGAGGGCATCAGGAAGCTCGTACAAGTATGGACTAATGCGTTGAAGCGCAAGGAGACTATGTCGAAAAATACTATTCTTGTAAGTTTCCTATTTGATTACAATAAGATTTTATAACTACTTTCCGGATAATAATTGACTTACCTTCGTATATCGTCTCAGGATCCAAATGTGGTAGTACGAATAAAGGAAAATATGACGCAAATGAAGGGAATGGAAAATGTTGCGAAAACACAAATGCCATATGGTGCAACAGCGAATTTGACAATGATTATTTTTTGACAGTCTGAAAATTCCAACATGACAAAGAAAACGGAAATGGTTTACAACCCCGTACGTTTATCCATCAATTCCAAATCGGTTTACCAGACCGTTGGCCACTTAGAATAACATGTAAATTAGAGTAACTTGGGGATGTGAGATGGACAAAGGTGTACACAATGTTGTATTATACACGTAGTCATCAAGAACAATGCATCGTCATCGCGGTTATATCGACGTCAGAAGTGAGTAGAGGGGTTAGGTATGAGAGGAAAGAACACTGAGCGTGGGTGCCTGGTACGTCAGATTTCGAGATGACGAAAGGAAATGCCTTTGCGGGAGCAACAGTCCAAGAGGATAACACCTCTGTGGAAAAGTATGGGGATCTACGACGAAACCTGGGTAGAGTCGACATGTGACATGATGCACTCTTTATTCATGTGGAAGTCACATGCGATCTTCATAGCAACAGTTTTGATTAAGTGACAGGTACTTAGCACTTCTGTCGCAACCGTTTAGAGCAGCATAAGGAAATATGACGAATGTCCACCAAACCGGAATAGAGACGGACGTGTTACATCAATGACGAACAAATGTTTGAAGTCACTGGAGGAAGAAGATGTGCATTACTGTAACCCAACAGCTGAAATTATCGTCATACCATACAGAATCCAGCAACTGCAGAACATTCCCTGAACACTCATTGGAGTAAGCAAGAGAACGATGGAAGGATGTCCAATCTATCCTGAAGAACAACCTGATACAGTAAAGGATATACAACGATTTGAAAGAAAATACTATAGGGATGGATTATAAAGTAAGGATGTTAAGCAGATCCTAAATCCCAATTCCCAGTCCAGAGAAGAATGAAGACACATGTGAGAAGGAAGCAAGATGCAACAAGAGAAGGAGATTCAATGCAGAAGATTAGGAATAAAAAAGACCTGTACCAGAAGAAATCATGAAACGTTTCTAAATCCCTTACTATACAAGACCATTATTGCATCTCCCTACCAACAAAAAAAAACATTTAAATTGTTCTAGCAATACAGATGTCCAATATATTCCTTATGGCAAATTGCAACACTTTCAAGTGTCACACGAGATGAGTGACGGCTATTCGTACAGAAAACAGGAACGAACTAACCTATGATGTATAGACATAAAGATTCGAGAATTGCCGAAGAATATAAGTTTTTATGCTACTAATAACAAATCGCCAATATAATTTCGTCATGGGTAGATGCAGAATGGAATGAAGGCAACGAAGCATTCTCAAACTTTCTCTCTGCCTACCATCATTCTATGCTCAGAGGAGACATGTCGAGGCGTATGAAGATGAGGATGATGACTTCAATCAACCACGTTGAAGATATATGAGAAAAGACGGTCTGTGACAGAATAACATGTATCTGGTTAAACTGAAATAAAAAAAATCCGGACACACAGAGTTTGTTATTGTTTAAAAATATTTAATTTTTAAAAAACTTTGTGTAAGAAATAAATTTTTGTGAACAACACTTTTGAGTTTTTTTTTAACTTGTAGGATAAATGATAATTTCTTGTATTTCATACTTTGCATAACTAATTTAAGAAAACCAAGTGTTGGTGTTTTCATGTGAGTCTAACAAGGGGAGGCCGCCAATTGTGAAATTCAGATTCGATTCATACTGCGCATAATAAAAGCTCATGGCCAGAGGTGTAATGTGGCAAGGCACCAAGATGCACTTTTCAGCCGTTGTCGAGAAAATCGACAGTTAAAAGTAACCGTTGCGGTGAAATACTCTCTACGATTAATAATTTTGTACAGCGTCGTGGCGCAGCGGTAAGCGCTCGGGTTCGTAATCCGAAGGTCGCCGGAGCGAACCTCGCGGCATGCAATTTTTTTTAATATTAGTTTTTTGTAATTTATATATATATATATATATATATATATATATATATATATATATAAACTATTGATGAATTGCTTATGCATCTTGGTGAAGGCGGATCGCTCTCCAATTGTACCGCCTCCATTTTTCCGTTTGTTTAACAGGGTGTCCCAAAGCTCTTGCGTCCGCAATGATTATATATATATATATATATATATATATATATATATATAGATATATATATATAATTCCCGGCAATCAGTTGCAACAATTATGCATATAATAAGTTGTTGAAAGTCGTTTGTCGTGGAAAAACTGGCGACTTCGAACATAATTATGTTTTCCGCAAACAAAGTTGTATTTCACAAATGTTATTAATTGTCTTCATAATGTTAACCACGTATAGTTAACGGAAGGCGTAGAAACAATATTCCGAAACGAATACGTATAGCGTAAGTCAAACGTTCGAATTAGAATAGAGACACCACGAACACAAATTTGCTGTGGCAGGTATGAAATATAAACTCCGTTACTCGCTCGTTACACTTGAAGGACAGATGTTGAATGGGCCGAAACGAGCCGCCGCATAACAGCGTAGTTGCCTGCTAACTTCGAAAGATGGTAGATGCGGTCCCTAGCGCAATTTATAACATCGTCGAAAATCAGTGCGGACGTGAGAGCTTTGGTGCACGCTGTTAAAGAAACGGAAAAACGGAGGCGGTACAATTGGAGAGCGATCCGCCTTCACCAAGATGCATAAGCAATACATTAATATTTGAATTACAAAAAACTAATACTAAAAAAAATTGCATGGCGCGCGATTCGATCCGGCGACCTTCGGATTAGAACCCGAGCGCTTACCACTGCGCCCCGACGCTGTACAAAATTATTAATCGTAGAGAGTATTTGACCGCAACGGTTACTTTTAACTGTCGATTTTCTCGACAACGGCTGAAAAGTGCATCTTGGTGCTTTGCCACATTACACCTCTGGCCATGAGCTTTTATTTTGCGTAGTATGAATCGAATCTGAATTTCACAATTGGCGGCCTCCCCTTGTAAGATTCTAGTATGTAATGTGATTGTTGGTATATATAGGTTATGTGCAAAAAAGGTTTTGCAATTTGATGATGTTGATTTGATGTTTACAGGGTAATTAGTAGCATTAGGAATTTAATATTTTTGTATAATTCATAAATTTATAATGCAAAAGTTTAAGATTTTGGGGGAAGTTTGTGAAGGAAAAAAAGTTAGTGGAATGGTGCTTCTAAATTTAAGGGACTGGTCCTTATAAATATACAATAATTTGAACACATTTTGTAAGGGATGAAACTTTCATGGATTATAATTGCTGTAGAAGCTACTAACAAACATAGAAACTGAAGTTGAGAATCAAAGATAAGTACTGAAAAAGAGAGGGTAACCTTAAATGAAGGTTTCCTCTTCAATACATCTCCATCATCATTTAACATAAGTCTTCTATCAAATAAAAATCAATGTGAAATTTAAAAATTATGAGTGCTACAAATTTATATTATCATCAGATATAAAAATGTAGTATATAAATTGAAAAAGAATATATAATTTGTTTAAATTTAAATTTAAAGTATAGACAACCATAGAACAGGAAGGAAAGACTTCATATTATTTAAATAATTTTATTAAATCAGAAAATTAGTAAAACATATTAAATTCTGGAAAAACATTAGTTTTGTGCTCAAACCTGTAGTACATAGTAAATCAATTGCGGTGGAAAAACAAAGAGAGACTGCAAGAACACCTGTTCTGACTATGGTAAATGAAAATAGCGAGTTGGTCAATATAAATATATAACAATTGTTACATTCAGCAGTTGAGAAGAGATTTGCACTGACTTCAATCAATTTCTCAACTGTTGATTGACTCAGCACAAAACTGATGACGGAAGGAGGCGGATATGTAAGGTGACAGCTTGAATGAATGTTAATTTCACACCTTACATGATATTTTGTGTGTCGTAACGAGTAGATGGATATGTCGCATCACATACTTCCATGATAGATTTGCCTATCAAAATTTACGTATGTAATGCAAAAAGGTTTGACACTCCGTTCGATAGTATTAACACACTGAACCCAAACCCTGCTAACGCACTCACAGGGTGTTTTTGCTGATGTCTAACGAATGTGAAAAGCAGTGGAGTGCCACAAATGCGTAACTTTGAAAATTATTCCTTCAGTAAGCACACAAAGAGGAACAGCAAAATACAGTACTACTTAAGCTAAGTCCTCATCAATGGTAATAAACAAGAAATAATTATATTCTGTTCACAATTTAGTGAACTACATCCCAACATCACATTCACAATAGTGCTTGACGAGAACAATGAAACAAATGTAGTCCTATGAACTGGGAAGGAAATTGAGCACATACCTTCAACATTTTTCGTAAAACTTACAACTACAGATATAATGATCAACAACACTTGCCATAGTAGATACCACACAGATTCGTTCTGGCAATAACAGAATCTACAAATATCCACTAAGTCAATATTAAGTTAGAAATTGCTACACTTATAGCCAGAACAATGGATATAATCCTACGACAGTTGACAAATTTTTTCCAAAATGAACAAAACAGATGACCAAAAGAATTAATTGCACTTAAACGAATTCAAAACAGAGAGAGCCTAATCCATAGTTTCATCAGAATCGGGAGAAATATCAGACAAAACGCAGTATGATCTCCAGAAAACAAATCTGAAAAACTTTAAGATCAGAGAACAGAGTAAAAATATGAACATACCAATCTCTAGGAAAACCAACAATATTTCCCGGATATTAAGTTTGTATAAATGGTTCAAATGGCTCCGAGCACTATGCGACTTAACTTCTGAGGTCATTAGTCACCTAGAACTTAGAACTAAGTAAACCTAACTAACCTAAGGACATCACACACATCCATGCCCGAGGCAGGATTCGAACCTGCGACCGTAGACGTCACTCGGTTCCAAACTGTAGCGCCTAGAACCGCACGGCCACTCCGGCCGGCTGAAGTTTGTATAAATTAAGATGTAGGGACTGTATATGTCAAACAAGGAGATATATTAAAACCAGTTTTCAAGAACACCTAAACAGCAGTGAATATAATTCATCAGCATTCAGAACACATTTGAGAGAGCAAAGTCTAGAAACGACAGACATAATATTACGTGTGTCAGTTATACAAACTGCTGATAAAGGTGTCGTGTGGAGTAGCCGCATGGTTTGAGGCGCCAAGTCATGGATTGCGCGGGCCCTACCGCCGGAGGTTCGAGTCCTCCCTCAGGCATGGACGTGTGTGCTGTTCTTATCATCACTTAGTTTAAGTAGTGTGTAAGTCTAGCGACCGATGACCTTAGCAGTTTGGTCCCTTAGGAATTCACACATATTTGAACATCTTTTGCTGACAAAGGTAATTATTTAAACACTCTGGAAGAACTAGAAATTTTTTCTCTTATGAAAATAGATGCGAGAAGTAATTCTTAAGACACTAATAGACCTAAAAAGCAAACATTTAGCCGAAAATTATACAAATATCCTCGTCAAAAGATGAATCAACCTTTTAAACGAAATATAACAGATTTTAAGCTGTTAATATGTACACATTTTACTTCTACATTGTGTATTTGCAAACATTTTTAATAACATACGAAAGAAATATATAGATAGCTCACATAACCAAAACTAAAGAAAAATACACAAGAAGCGATATCTTTGATTCTTTGGCATCTTTGACAACGAAATATGTCACTTACACTGGATAGCATGATTTGCCTCATTTATAATCATAAGGAAGTGTGTTAGAGAGTTTATAAAATTAATACAATAATTGAAAAAATGCTTTGAAAACATAAACGTAAAACATACGTAAGTGCTGAACAGTTCAACACATAGTACAGGTATTATAAACAAATTTAAAATCGTATAGTACGTAACCTATAGTATTGATTATGTACTATATTATTATTATGCATCTTCCATAGGACCGCTTGTGATGGACGCTTGTTCGCTACTGGTCAAGTAAATTAAGAAAGTTAAAACCAAGCAGCATTGCGATTATACATACAAACAGAAAGTTCTGTCGTGAACAATTATAGCAATCTCTTTGTTCCTGTATTAGTGCATCGATTTTATTGGTGGATGTTGTGGTGTACTTTAATTATGTTTAATTACGGCATATAGTTTTATGTATACAGTATAACACGTTTGAAACGACGCGACGCTTCAGCCTTCAATAATTAATAACATTAAGTCTGTGTAGCTTCGTGGTAGTTCCTTGGCAGCGTTTCATGCTTTGGAATTCGATTGAAGTAATTAGGGTCCGCGACCCCTCGTTAATATTTTTTTTTTCCATTGTATTGTTTGCTGATGGTTGGCATGCCTAACACGAATTTAGCAGAGGTATACCGAGTATGATAACAATGTGTGTGACAGATGGGTGTATGACAGTCATTTACTTTCGGAATGTATCAGCATATGCAAACCACGGAGGATAATGTCCTGGCACTCGTCCAGTGTGATGGTTTCATATCACGTGAAGTGGCAGCCTGTTTCATCCTTACTGTGCGCAGAAGTAGATGACGTGGTGGTGCGAGACAGGGCTAACTGGCCACGTTCGAGAGTCAGGCTGAGGAAAGGTGTCAACGTTTCGGCAAGACATCGTGTTAATTGAGAGTTGTATGGAACATCCATTTTTAAACGCCGCCCAGCTCAAGAATAGGGCCAGTTTCCCTGGATGATCACAAAACGTTCACAGCTGCTTACGGGATGCTGGCCTTAGAACCCACAGCGCTGCTAATAAAGAGGCCCTCTTTGATAACACACACTTCACAGGCTTGCCCTCGCTGCACTGAATGCAGAACGTTATTGGCACTACCTGACCTTTCCGGATTCAGCTCAGTGAATGAGAGTCTGGTGGTGATCTACAGGCCTTGGGGAGAATGCTCCAGTCCACAGTTCAAGCCACAACATTCTCATATTGGCCAAATTACAGTCTCGTGCTGGTGTTGGGGGCGCCATCAATGGGGCACGGATACTTTATCGAATATGTGGACATCTAGTCGCACATTAGTGTATGCACGTCCTGAAACATACCATGGCGCCGAGTACTATCCCACTGGAGTAACTGACTTTCAGATGAAACGCTCACTGGTTCAGTCAAGTCGAAACGATCAGCAGTGGTTTTCACAACATGCTGACGTCAGCCTGATCGACTGGCGTGTTCAAGCGCCCGACTTGAACACCTTTAAAAATTTGTAATCCAAAATGAAGGGTCACGTGAACTACTACTGGGTCATAAAAGCCCCACGCACACCGACGAAGTGTGGGACCTGATGTGGAATACATGGGAGTCTCTTGGGTGATGAGACAAATTTCCAGAGGCTGACGCACCTCCATGACTCGCCGGATAAGACTGTTGATTGATGTGAATGGTGGGTGGACCTTTGATTAGCCTCATCCCTCATGTGAAACATTCGTCGTCTGACAATCCAGTTTATACTACACATTGTTGGTTGGTTGGAAATCAAAATGAAATTAATGTACTTCAGATTTTATTAATTGAATTCGTGCTGCTTAACACAAACTAAATGTAAATTTGAAGAGAGCACAAACAAATCAGTGTGAATCGAATAACTGTGGTAACCTAATGTGAGACAGACAGAAGAAACACTTACTGTCAACTAATATAAGAACAGGTAACCACTGAAACAGAAATATTCTTTTCTTATTGCCTTTCCAACATTTCCTGAATTTATTGCGCAAAATAACAGCAGCCAGAGCATACAATAGCCATTTTTGAACCTAAAGTTCTTTTGGAACCCAAGGACTGCGTTGCATGCACTGCGCCCTTTTCTCTATGTTAATCTTCCCAGGAGTGATCACTGAAGCATAGGTATTATGTGTCTTCTCTGCAGACTATACATCTGAGGCACTGTCTTTATTTGTATCAGACTTCAAATGACTGAGTTTTTCCTGATTTATTTTCCAAGAACAAAACTTCCGATTCTGTCTCCTTTCTTCCACTGCAGCTCATTCCATTTGAATTGTTTCAAACTTTCTCAGTATCGAGATGATGTTAGTTAATTAACCTATTCAGAACGTGTTGATTTTACAAGAAGTGATGGGTCTTGATATGACTCGCTGATTTTCAGATCTTTATGTTTTCGTATTGTATGTTAGCACTGAAAGAACTAAGTCGAAACAAGGCCCCGGGAGTAGACAACATTCCATTACAACTACTGACAGCCTTGGGAGAGCCAGTCCTGACAAAACTCTACCATCTGGTGAGTAAAATGTATGAGACAGGCGAAATACCCTCAGACTTCAAGAAGAATATAATAATTCCAATCCCAAAGAAATCAGGCGTTGACAGATGTGAAAATTACCGAACTATCAGTTTAATAAGTCACGGCTGCAAAATACTAACGCGAATTCTTTACAGACGAATGGAAAAACTAGTAGAAGCCGACCTCGGGGAAGATCAATTTGGATTCCGTAGAAATATGGGAACACGTGAGGCAATACTGACCCTACGACTTACTTTAGAAGCTAGATTAAGAAAAGGCAAACCTACGTTTCTAGCATTTGTAGACTTAGAGAAAGCTTTTGACAATGTTGACTGGAATACTCTCTTTCAAATTCTGAAGGTGGCAGAGGTAAAATACAGGGAGCGAAAGGTTATTTACAATTTGTACAGAAAAGAGATGGCAGTTATAAGAGTCGAGGGACATGAAAGGGAAACAGTGGTTGGGAAGGGAATGAGACAGGGTTGTAGCCTTTCCCCGATGTTATTCAATCTTTATATTGAGCAAGCAATGAAGGAATCAAAAGAAAAATTCAGAGTAGGTATTAAAATTCATGGAGAAAAAATAAAAACTTTGAGGTTCACCGATGACATTGTAATTCTGTCAGAGACAGCAAAGGACTTGGAAGAGCAGTTGAACGGAATGGACAGTGTCTTGAAAGGAGGATATAAGATGAACATCAACAAAAGCAAAACTAGGATAATGGAATGTAGTCGAAGTAAGTCGGGTGATGCTGAGGGAATTAGATTAGGAAATGAGACACTTAAAGTAGTAAAGGAGTTTTGCTGTTTGGGGAGCAATATAACTGATTATGGTCGAAGTAGAGAGGATATAAAATGTAGACTGTCAATGGCAAGGAAAGCGTTTCTGAAGAAGAAAAATTTGTTAACATCGAGTATAGATTTAAGTGTCAGGAAGTCGTTTCTGAAAGTATTTGTATGGAGTGTAGCCATGTATGGAAGTGAAACATGGACAATAAATAGTTTGGACGAGAATAGAATAGAAGCTTGCGACATGTGGTGTTACAGAAGAATGCTGAAGATTAGCTGGGTAGATCACGTAACTAATGAGGAGGTACTGAATAGGACTGGGGTGAGGAGGAGTTTGTGGCACAACTTGACTAGAAGAAGGGATAGGTTGGTAGGACATGTTCTGAGGCATCAAGGGATCACCAGTTTAGTATTGGAGGGCAGTGTGGAGGGTAAAAATCATAGAGGGAGACCAAGAGATGAATACACTAAGCAGATTCAGAAGGATGTAGGCTGCAGTACGTACTGGGAGATGAAGAAGCTTGCACAGGATAGAGTAGCATGGACAGCTGCATCAAACCAGTCTCAGGACTGAAGACCACAACAACAACATTTTGTGTATTGCAAACTCATTGCCTCCAAGTATATGCCTGTTCATTGAGAACAGTCCCGTTTTCCAGAGGTCTTCTAATACCTTTTCCACTGGTACTCCTTTCAAGTAGGTTATCTGCCCACCAGGTTTCTATTCCATGGAGATAATACGTTTTAAACAGTTCCACGAAGTCTATACAAGAGACTGCATTTTCTGAGTAGACAAGGTTTTCTCTTGCTTCGTTAATCACAGAAATATCATAAGGTGCCCATCAAGTATTGGCATAACAGGATCTTCATCAGATGGTTTCAGAAACTTCAAAAGATTGTCAAACCACTTTCTAAATATATGTGTCTGAAGCCTGTTACCAAGGTGGCCAGCGTAAGTTATTCTAATAGGGGTTAGCGTGACTAAGTGTGTGATTCTTTCGCCTTTTAAGATATGTATGGTATCGCTTATTAGGAGTAAGAAATCTTGCGCTAGAGCCTAGCCTCATATTGCGCTGAACGAAGTACAATTCATAATAGCGAATGAATGAATGAATTTGTGAGGAACGTAATCATATGATTTCTGTTGCGGCTGCTACCTAACTTCATATAAAAAGACGTACAACTTGAAATAAAACGTTTTTAAACACAAGGACCTAGCATTTTTCACAGTACTTTCCTCTCTTCTTTCTCTAGTTGTTCTGCCCCATTTCTTCCTAGTGTCATCGTCTCAGCAGCATATAATACTGCATTCCTCACCGTTGTCTTGTAGTGGCTTATCTTTGCCTCTGTGGATATGTCCTTTTTATTGTATATCTCTCTCGTCATACAGAAGGCTAACCTCATCTTCTTTATCCTCTCTGTTATTCCCTACTTGCTCCTGTCCCTTCCTGTTAAAAATTCACCCAGGTACTTAAATATGTCCACCCTTTGCACAGTGTCTTCCGGTGTTTCCGAGTCTGCAGTGGTATTTAATGTCTTTGTTTTGTTATAGGCTATCCTCAGTCCCACCTTTCTGGCTACCTTACTTAAGTTGTCGAGTTGTGTCTTTGCGTCTTCCGTCTCATTATTGCTATGTCGGATGCAAAGGCTAGGCAGTCCACTTGAGCCCTGTTGTCCTTTTTGTCCCTCACATGGGTCTTTGGTATTCCCATTTCCTCGTTTATTGCTCTCCACTGCCTGATCACTTCATCCATTGCTACATTAAACAACAATGGTGACAATCCAACTCCCGGTTTAACACCAGTGTTCATCTCAAATTACGGCTGGCAGTGCTCCTCTGAATCTCACCTTTACTTTTATGTCTGTCAGAATTTCTTTTATAAGCTCTTGTGTAGTTCCATCTAGTCATCTGTTCTTCAGGATCCTGACAAGAGTGTTTGTCGATAGAGTCATATACCTCTGTGAAGTCCACGAAGCTTATTGCTGTCTTTTTGTTTCTTAATATCGTATATTCTATCAGTTGTTTCAGGATAAATATCTGTTCTATACATCCTCTTCCCTTCCTGAGTGTAGTAACCACAACCAACAGCGGGAACGCCTTGGGCTGTGGATAGGAGCCGCCAGGCGGGGAAGCCGCCGGCGTGGAGCACGCACCACCGGGTAAACACAGAACGAGTCGGACGACAGACCAACGACAACTGACAACAACCGACCACGACCGACTATGAGCGACACAACAAGGAAGAGATAAACAACGGAGGCTTGTGGAAACCACAACACCAACCACCAAACGTAAATCCACTCGGAACCAGAGCCAGGCAAATGTCAACAACGAGCAACGACCAGAACGCAGTACCGCCGAGATAGAAACGAAATCCAGAGCGAGTACCAGACTGGCTGGACTAGGGCAGAGCGAGTCCCTATATACGAAACCAGAGGGAGCGGCTATTGGCCACTGTCTGCACGTGGCTTAGCGGTGGTACCCTTGCTCAGCGAGAGCCGCTGCGCGGAATAGCCGCCGCAGAGGCGGAGCCCTCTATGGGCTGACCACGTCCATTTGTTCTGCCGTGGCGGAAGGTACTAGACTGAGTCCCGCTTGGTAGTCGCCAACTGTACTTTCCACCTGTTCTTCTACTGTCTTGAGCAAGAGTTTTGGCAGCACCTTGTATCCGACATCTAGTAGGATATTCCTCTGTAACTGTTTGCATCTCTGTTGTCCCCTTTCTTGTGTATTGGTACTACAATTACATTCTTACTTCCTTCTGCCAACTTCTTTGTTCTCCAAATTTGGTGAATTATGTTGGTCATGTTGTCTATTGCTTTGTTGCATCCCCACTTTATCATCTCGGCTGCCATACCATCTTCTCTGCCGCGCGGGGTAGCCGCGTGTTCTAGGGCGTCTTGTCACGGTCCATGCGGGTGCCCCCGTGGGAAGTTCGAGTCCTCCCTCGGGCATGGGTGTGTGTGTTGTCCATAGCGTAGGTTAGTTTAAGTTATATTAAGTATTGTATATGGTCAGGGACCGATGACCTCAGCAGTTTGGTCCCATAACACCTTAACACAGTTTTTTTTTCATCTTTTCCAGTTCCCTTATTATTCTTTAGATTGCTTATGGCATGTCCTACTTCATCCCTGGTTGGAGGGCGTGGCTCTCTCTCTTCTGTGTCCGTCCCCAATCCCAGTTCGTCTTCAAGTGGTTCACAGTTAAGGAGATCATGAAACTACTCTGCAAAAATCCTACAGTTCTCTTTCGCACTAACAGCCAGCTCCCCTTTCTTATCTCTTATAAACAGTTCTCTACGCTTGTATCGAATCAGACCCTTTTTGAATTTCCCGAATAAGTGTCTGCTGTTGTTTTTACTTAAGTCGGTCTGAATATCGTCCAGTTCCTGCTTCATTTTGTCTTCTGGTCCATTTTATTATTCGGGCCGCTTCCTTTCTTGCTCCTAAGAAAACTTCCCATTTTTCCGGGTCTTTCTCGCTGCTCCAGTCTCTCCAGGTTTTCTTGAGAGTCCCTACCGCTTCCTCACATTCCTTGTTCCACCACCAGTGCTTCCGTTTCTTTTCTTGCTTTCTCCATAGTTCAGCCTGTTTCGCCATATTTCGCTCCATGTCGTCCAATTCATTGAATGATGCAATTCTTTCCTCATATCTGGATCGATTGTGTCTTAATTTGTCTCTGTCTTCACGTTTCCGGTTCTTCTATTCGTCACTCCTAAACCCAACAAATTTTTTTTTCGCATGCTTCTATCAACCACAAATGCTGCGATGCGTTGACGTATACCAATTTCCTTTTTTCTCCGTATCGCCTTAGCCCTGTCAGCTAAAATCCTATCTGCAATGTGAGAGATCTTTATTTGCAGCGTATGCAATGTCATGTTCCACACACATTTCTTCGAGCACGTTAACCTCATTATCGCCTTGTGCCAAGCGTTTCTGAAGCTTTGTTCTACGTCCACAGTAGTTATATCCCGGAATGTGTAATTCCACTGTCAGTTTGTCTAGAATACCACAACCTCCTCTAATGCATCTCCTAGCACACATGTTTAAGCTACTGCGGTGGTTGTGGACTGTGCGGACCGATTATATAGCAAATAGTTAGCATCAATCCAAATGTTTTGTGCTGCAGGAAAACCAAGCCATTTGACTAGTGCTGTCTTATGACTATCTCCACAAGAAACATATCTGGTTCTGAGCTTTTCTGCAACTCCTCGGTGTAGAAGCAGCCTGCAATTTCTTCGTGTTCACTATCATTCAATCTAGAATTCGTTCTTTGCACCTTTGAAACTGTAAATATCACAGTTGGCCAGTTCTGTAGGTATGATTTCTCATATGCTTTCTTGTGTTTTGAAATACGTACCAAATCACCTACGTTAAATTTCTGTCTGCGTGGATCCAGCATTTTAATGCGATAATATACCGTATCCGTGAGTCCATCATCACGAACTTCGATTTGTCTCGTTTTCATTGTGTTATGTTTGGTTCGATTATTCCGAGAAATTATTTTTGGGAGCATCTGCCCATTTGTATGAGCCGCGATGGTTAAAACGCATCCACATTCGACCTTTTATCGTTCTGTTCAGACGCTACCCGATACTTGCCTCCAGGTGAGTGAATGTTGAGTAGTGATGTGCTCCATACCGCTGCATCAAGGTCTTGAAATACTTATTGTAAAACACTCCACCGTGATCGGTTTGCAGGTTGTCTGGGCATTGATTCGTCCCTGTTTGTAGCAAACGCTCAAATAAATCCGCGACATTGCGAAACGTTTTTGTTTTAACAGGTTATGCCCAGGCAAATTTGGAGTATGTATCAACAACCATTAAAATACATTTGAATCCATAATTCTCGTGTGAATATTCCCTCATATCTGCAAGTTCAGCCTGCCATAAGTCGTCCAAACCTTTAATCATAACGTGCCTACGAGTGTAAATTTTTCGTGGTGGTTTGTGCAGTTCTCAAACTACTGTCTCCATACTTATTCGATGATACGTCTCTCTCTAAGCTCAGAGATTATTGAAACAGCCTCATTCGAATGAGCTGTATTACCTACAGCAGCTGATGCCATGAGCAGCAGTAGTCGATATATTAGGTCGTTGGAGTCGTCATAATACATATACTGCGAGATTCGATTGTTCACTGCTTTATGCTCAATGTCAGTACCGTCGCCGCTGCTGCTGCTGTTGTTGTTGTTGTTTTCGCCATCAAGAATTGGTTTTATATTTCCGGTTGCTCAAGTTTTTTCTATCTTAGGTACATCAGTGAAATGCAGTACTTCACGGTACATTTCTCTAACATAAACCGAATAAGTTTTTTAGGTATTTCTTAGGAAAATAAGATTCATTAAGCCAATTGTTATCTCAAATCACCTACCACTAATCCGTATTGTGTCATCAATAACATTTATAGGCTTCATGCGTAACATGTACGGTCTCCCCCTACTAACGCCGAATGCTCTATCTGACCAGGGGCGTGACGGATAATGAATTCATCAATGGTAACATCATCGTTTTCATGTGGTTTTGCTTTTGCTGAGAGCTGCCTGAGAGATTCAGTAATCGGCTTAAAGGTCTGTCTTAGTGTATGCTGTCAATTCATATGCCCTAACCTTAGCAACCGTAATTTCTCTCGAACCGCTTTTCACGCTTGAATGACTTTCTGTGTCGTTGGTATCTCGGTGTGTACTAATCAGACGTCTTCACAACGTGAGTTTTTGTATATCCGCTCTTCTTCTTGCTCTTACTATGTGTCTGCTCCCCCTTCCGAACAACAAAGAACTGTACATCTATTTTCCCCTCAATAGCCTCGACCTTTTTTTTAAGTCGGTTACTTTCCTACTGATTTCATTAACTAACTCATTTAATGCACTGACCATTCTCAGAAGAGTCTGGTAATACGTCTCTAGTTCCCTGCGCATACCTCCAGCTTTATGCACAATAGCCTGAATTTTCGCATCCAGGTCTGTGTACACCCATTCTCTCGTGTTGAGAGCTAGACATGCACGTGAGTTTGTCCATGGTGCAGCGCATACTGATGTACTAACCTCTCTTACCAGACTATATATACATAAACTCTTGAAAGTTTCGCCTGTACCTACCATCATTAAATTTTCTTATTTTATCAATAACGAGAAACCTATACTGTGAATGATTCCAGCAATCGGCACATATCCTTACAAACTCATTGAACGACATGTCAGTCCCTACATGTTCCTGATAAATGTGTTTTAAATTCAGATTGTCTTGCTTACAGGCTACAATGAGATTTTGCATTATCCCTAATCAACTGATTCGTGATGCTGGAATATGTTTGGCTTAGATAAAATACATCAGCACCCATATGACAGGCGAAACAAAAATTTTCGAATTTGGTCTTGATTTTCCACAGCAATATCTTCAAATATGAACAGTGTGTTTGGCTTTGCTTTCTCACGTGGGGGGTTATCACTGCTTTCACTGAATATCGTGTAGGTCACACAGTTTACACTGAGCAATAGCTTCTGTAATAGCTAATGCTTGGGCTGAAACAGTGTTTTTGAGACTATACGAATATGTTCAGATCTGACTCCATCTACATGCGTTAGCAGCGTCATGATTACCTCAGTCTTGCCACAAGTAAATTGCTCGTATATTACCAGGAAGAAGAATTTCGTTCTTCTTCTTCCTCAAGTCTTCTTTTGCATTTTCACAGGACCAGTTACCGACAACAAAGTCCTTGTTATGAGGATGTTTCACCCACCCTGCCATGATACGAACTACACCATGTACTGACAATTAGTTGACGTACATAGATACACTTGAAGGCACAGTAATAGTATGTGTAGCCACTATAGCTCACTTAACCGACTGAGCTATATTTGCTACACAGAGAAACCAGCTCCCATGAAGAGTAACTTGATCATTCATTTTTGTGAATAACTGGAGTAGAATTGAAAAATAATGATATTAATAAGCGTAATACTTTGACTATAATGAGAGAGGTATGAAATAAAACACAAACACGGTTTGAGATTATATATACATACAGTATTTATTTATTTAAATGTCATACATACGATGCAATATTTATAGAAAATCATTACACTCTTTCTTTATCTTCTTCTTCGCACCTGTACAGTATTTCCTAAACAAAGCCTTTCGACATGCAATAAATTCCGCGCGTATCTCCCTCAAGGCAATGGATGTTGCGCACAGTACTCGGGTTTTTCACACGCATATTTAGTCTGATTCTCTTTTGATTCACCGTTCATGTGCAAACAATGGTATTGCTCCAAATCATCAATATGTACAGTATGCACACATTGGAAGTTTACAACACTATTGTATGCAGATTCTCTGCTCGCAACCAACAATTCAGTCTCTCCAATACAAGGTGTAGTGCAGTATCCAGATCGTGTATATTTTGTCCCAGTCGAACTCAGAAATTTGCACTTTAACACCCTTCGAGCATTTTCAATTTCTATTCTCGCATACAAGCCCTAGTCATGATATGCCTCTATACTAGCGTTTACTCGTTTCATTACACTGGCAACTAAATTGCATGTAGAACTGAAAAGCATGGATACATTTCATACCTTCTTATCCACTGCAACTGCACTCTTTGCCTGCACTAGCACAGGAATGTTCTGCTGGGATGGGTAGTCTGTTGGTGACCAGTACTGTCTTCCACTGTTGTGTAGGACCACCAGTGGCGTTAGATGTGTTGGGAGCAGACCACCTGTTCTCATCACACAAATCGATGAGAGGGACAGACAATAACAGCTCCTTGTCCTGCTCCAGCAAGTGGGCTGTTTGTGCTATAGGATCCTATGCAGTCGCTACATATTCACACATGCTGGAGGTTGTTGCTGCCACAGGTCCAGAGATCAGTGGGGGTCTCGACAAGATGGCAGCTGAGGTTGCTACAGGTCCGGAGGTGGCAGAGATTGGCATGATGGTCTTTGACCCTGCGAGCTTGACGCATCGAGGGCTACTGCTGAACAAAGACGAGGAAGCATTACATATGGACCAAGACGAGAATACCACCAATAATAATAATAATGATGATGTTAACCACTGACAAAGATGTGACATGGGGTACTTACTTTCCTATTTCTCTGTTCTGTAGGGCTGTGTTGGATTGCGACTGCTGTTGCCACTTCATGGTTCTTCTTCTTCTTCTTCTTCTCCTCCTCCTTCTGCTGCTGATGCTGGCTGAGAGAGACTGAGGTTCCAGACGTTCTGAGTCTGCCTTGTACCCCCTCCAATGACATTACAGCTACCACCATACTACAAGCTGAAGTCTAAAACGTGACTGGATTAAGGGTTCCTATTGGTTCCCATCAGTTTTCCCCAGACCGCCGTCTTGGACTACCTCGCAGGAGCGATGAAAGTGCCCTCTGGTGGCAGTACTGTCTACTATGACAGCTGGACTCCGAACCTCATGGTGAACACACTGGATGAAGCCACTGCCTATGACAATTCAAATTGCTTACATATTCACTGCATGCAAAATAAAGACTAATGTCCATCCTATCCAGCAGCCCAGCACAGGCTGAGTCCTTTTCCTGCCAATTCCAAGGAAGATATGGTGGTCGGATGACTTAAGTTAGTGGAGGTAGCCCAATTGACCTTTCTTCCGCCATTTTCCTAGGTTAGTGGAGGTGGCCAAAGTGATCTCTTTTCCTGCCAAACTTTCAACTTCCCGCCAATTTTCTGGAGAGGGGAGGGTGTTAGGTTAGTAGAGGCAACCCAATTGACCTATTTTCCCAAACAAAATTTGAACTTCCCACCATGACACTATTGCAACATAGTCTTATCTATCGCTGTTGTGGTGTCACCGCCAGACACCACACTTGCTAGGTGGTAGCCTTTAAATCGGCCGCGGTCCATTAGTATACGTCAGACCCGCGTGTCGCCACTGTCAGTAATTGCAGACTGAGCGCCACCACACGGCAGGTCTAGAGAGACGTCCTGGCACTCGCCCAAGTTGTACAGACGACTTTGCCAGCAGGGGATCACTGACAAATACGCTCTCATTTGCCGAGACGATAGTTAGCATAGCCTTCAGCTACGTCATTTGCTACGACCTAGCAAGGCGCCATAGCATTTGATATTATTATTGCTATTATACTTCTGTATCATCAAGAGTAATGTTCTACAATTATGAATTAAAGTTAAGTATTCCAGAAGCTATGTACTATTTTTGGCTACTATAATTCCTTGTCATTTTCCAGACCTCACGGCAGCCTGCGTGAGCTTAAACGCGTGCCTTTCGCTACCCGTCATAGTGGATTGGCTGTCGGGTCAGTCCACTACAAATGGCGACGAGCTAAATAGCGTTTGTACTAATTGATTGACTAATTTCATTGTGTCATGGCTTCGCCACAATCTCCAGATGTACTGTCCGAAATTTATTGCTTGCAGAATCAGCAGATGCAGGCCTTATTGGATGCCCTTGGACAGCTCGTCCAGGGTCAACGTGCAATGCCAAACGATGCGGCAGCGGTCGCTCCACCGCTACCGCAGCCACAACATGCTGTTGCACCACCTTTTCGTCAATTTGATGCGGCAGTGGAAAGCTGGACGGAGTGGTCACGCCAATTTGGATTCCATCTCGCCGCCTACAGAATTCAAGGTAACGAGCGGCAGCATTTTTTGTTGGCATGTGTAGGTGTGTCCACCTACCGTGTGATAGTGAAATTGTTTCCCCGACGCGACGTAGCAACTCTGTCCTACGAAGAAATTTTGTCGGCATTAGATGCATATTTCAAGGAATCCGTCAATGTAGTTGCAAAAAAGGTATACGTTCATTCGTACAAAACGTACGGCCGCTCAAACTAATAGGGAGTGGGTTGCAACATTGCAAGGCCTTACTAGGGATTGTGCTTTTGAGTGTGAATGTGGACTTCCTTATTCAGATACTATGGTACGTGATGCAATTGCACAGAACGTTTCTGATGTTCGTATAAGGGAACACATTATGAAACTGGTCAATCCCTCCCTTCAACAAGTGATACACATATTGGATAGGCAAGAGACACTTGACTTTGCTCAGGAATCATTTGAAACTTCGCCAGCTGTGTGTCACATTAACCGGGCCGCCGGGCGAGCTGCACAGAACAGTAAACAGTCCTCGCGCTCGTCCGCGCAGCTGCCGCCAAGCTCTCCGCTACGTTTGCCGCGCAAGCACGCAAATGCAGTGCTTAAGTAATGCCCGCGGTGTGCAACTAGACATTCGCGTGAGAATTGCCCGTCACGCCAAGCTATTTGCTTTTTCTGTAATAAAAAAGGACATGTGCAGAGTGTTTGTCAAAAAAAGCTCAGATTGGACACTACCAACCATTCCAGGCCCTTTGCTTCGCGCCGGAATCGAACCAAGAATACTCAGGCTTGTGAACCTTCGCCCATGGACATTCATGTAGTTAATTCCACTCCGCCCAGTGCCACTCTCTCTAACAGTGACTGTGTTCGTCCCACAAATAGTGTGCGTCGACGGCGACGGAAATCACGTCACGTAGCAAGTGATTCTGTACCAGTGTCGGTTCCCGTTGCACGAGACAGTAGCTCTTGTCGTCAGCGGGACAAAAAATTTTTTGTTGACTTGGACATTCATGGCAAACTGATAACATTCCAGCTCGATACCGGAGCTGCAGTTTCCTTGATCATTAAAGACACTTACAAACAACTGGGCACACCTCCGTTGCGTGCCGCACATGTTAAGCTCACTAGTTATTCAGGACAGCATATCCCTGTGTTAAGACAGTGCAGCCTTCTTGCAACATACAAGGGACAAACAAAACTTGTGTCATTTTACGTACTTCGTTCTTCTTCTGCTGTTAACTTGTTTGGTTCAGATTTATTTCAGTTGTTTAACATGTCTATAGTCAATCAGGTCCTATCAGTGAACCAGACTGTGCCTTCAGCCAGTGTTTCTCGTCTATGTGAAGAATTTGCAGACATTTTTGCACCGGGCCTTGGTTGCGCTACGAACTATAAAGCACATTTGGAACTGAAAGTAAACGCGCAACAGAAATTTTTCAGAGCGCGCAATGTTCCCCACGCATTGCGTGATGAGGTCGCAACAACGTTACACGATTTGGAATCACAAGGTGTCATTTACCGTGTGCAGGCTTCTCTCTGGGCATCTCCCTTAGTAATTTTGCCAAAACCTTCCGGAAAATTGAGACTTTGTGTGGACTTCAAGGCAACGGTGAATCCACAACTAGTGATTGCAACTTTTCCTTTACCCCGCCCGGAAGATCTTTTAGACAAACTGTGCCCGGGTAAATATTTTTCGAAGTTGGACCTAGCAGATGCATACTTGCAAATACCAGTGGACGACGACTCCCAGCGCGTTTTAGTGGTTAACACGCATCTTGGTTTGTACCGATTCAAAAGACTGCCATTAGAGTGTGCGTCCGCCCCTGCATTGTTTCAGCAATATCTACAATCTGTTTGTGCCTCGGTCCCTACTGCAGCAAACTATCTGGACGATATTGTGATCTCCGGAAAGACGGAAGAAGAACATTTAGCCAATCTCAGAACATTATTTCAGGTCTTGCGACAGAATGGTCTTCGCTTGCGGAAGGACAAATGTGTGTTTTTTGCTCGTGACTTACCATATCTGGGACATGTAATCAATGCCCAAGGCATACATCCCAGTCCCGAGCACCTCCGTGCCATACAAGACTTGCCTTCGCCGCAGAATTTGAAACAGCTACAGAGTGTGCTGGGAAAAATTAATTATTATAATAAATTTGTTCCACATGCCTCTTCCATTTCAGCTCCGCTTCATCGCTTACGCCGTAAAGGTGTTCCGTTCGTCTGGACGACGGAATGCGAACGCGCCTTTCGCCAGTTGAAATCGGCGTTGCTTTCAAATACTTGCCTTACGCCATTCGATCCCCAGAAACCCCTTTTGTTGATGGTAGATGCATCGGATTTCGGTATCGGTGCTGTGCTTGCGCACAAAGATGGATCGCATGATCGCCCTATTGCCTTTGCGTCCAAATTGCTCTCGTCTGCGCAACGAAATTATTCACAGATCGAGAAAGAAGCTTTGGCTCTCGTCTTTGGTGTTACTAAGTTCCATGATTTCTTGTATGGTCGTCACTTTACCATCATCACAGACCACAAACCTTTGACATCGCTTTTTCATCCGAACAAGCCTGTACCTCCACGTACAGCGCAGAAATTCATTCGCTGGTCTATTTTCCTCTCTCAGTACCGCTACGATATCTTGTATCGGTCCACTGCTAAGCACGGAAACGCCGATGCGTTGTCCCGTTTGCCTGTTACTGAGGATAGAGCATTTGATTCTTTCGAACTTGCTTGCATGTTCATTGATGCGGAAACCGACGACGTGGTCGAATCTTCCGATTGATTTTCGTCGTGTAGCTACCTACAGCCACAGCTGCTGACCCTGTCCTTGCTACCGTTTTGCGTTTTGTTGCTACGCAATGGCCCTTGTCAAAGTCACGGATCGAGGATCCGTTGGTTCGCCGATTTTTTGCTCACAAAGAGAGACTTTTTGTACGACGTGGCGTTTTGCTGTTGCGTTCTGATAATGATCAGTCCAGAGTCGTGGTCCCACGTTCGTTACAGTCCTCTGTCTTACGGCTTCTCCACCAAGGACATTGGGGTATAGTGCGAACGAAACAACTTGCTCGTCAGCACTGTACTTGGTTCGGAATCGATGCTGCGATTACGACTATGTGCTCTTCTTTCATGGCGTGTGCCGAACAACAATCCGCACCGCCGCGGAAATTCTTTGCATGGCCGAAAGCCACTTCCCCTTGGCAACGCTTACACATCGATTTTGCTGGTCCATTCTGGAATGCTCGATGGTTGGTTGTGGTAGATTCATTCAGTAATTTTCCTTTTGTTGTCAGGATGTCTTCCACGACGTCATCTGCCACCATCCAAGGGTTATCCGCTATCTTTTGTATTGAAGGTCTTCCACAGACTATTGTTTCCGACAATGGCCCACAATTCATGTCTGCAGAATTTCAGTCATTCTGCAAGGCCAATGGTATTCAACATCTGACATCCGCGCCGTTTTCGCCTCAGTCAAACGGTGCTGCTGAACGATTGGTCCGGACTTTCAAGTCACAGATGTTGAAGTTGAAAGAGTCGCATTCTCGGGAGGACGCGGTATTGCTCTTTTTGTCTTCGTATCGCTCTCAGCCCCGAGATGGTCGCTCGCCGGCTGAGTTGCTCCACAGTCGTCCTCATCGAACCTTGATGCCTTTGCTGCATCCGCCGCATCAGGTTCCAGTGCAGCGGCAGCCACCTGCTTTTGCTCCAGGCGACGTTGTATACTGTCGCAACTATCGAGGTTCATGGCGTTGGCTCGCAGGGCGCATTCTTCGCTGCCTCGGCCGCGCTATGTATCTGGTTTTGGGGGCCTCTGGTGAGGTGCGTCGGCATCTCAATCAGCTGCGCCTCTGTCGTCGCACGGGTTCTGCCGCTAACCGTCTGCTTTCAGCGACGGTGCCGTCCGGTCAGCGCCCTGGGGACCCATCTACTGGCACGCCTCATCCCCAGGTGTTACCGACGCTGCCTTCCATTTTGCCCCATGGCGACGCGCCGCCGCCGCCGCCGCATGATCTCCCGCCGGCGACGCCCGCAGTGGACGCTTCGCTGCAGCCGCCAAGCGCCTCCCTGGTCACGCGCCGCCGATCGCTTCCCATGACCAGCTGTCCTCCGACATGGAACTCTTGCCCGCTCCGGACCAGATGTCGTCTTCGCCCATCGGGTGTCCCGACGCGATGGAGGTCGACCCTACGGCCCCTCCTGTCTCTTTACGGGCGCATACACCGCACGTTGGCGTGCACCCTGGACTAGGTTTTCAGGCGTTTCCTAGCTACCCTTGGACCGAATGGCCGGGTGCGGGTGGCACAGCCTCGCCTGTTGTTAGGTTCCCCACCTCGTCGCATACGTCAACATGGGGTCCTCCCCACGGCGGGCGGAAGCCTTATAACACAACCGTACGCCGATTTGCGGGGGAGGAATGTGGTGTCACCGCCAGACACCACACTTGCTAGGTGGTAGCCTTTAAATCGGCCGCGGTCCATTAGTATACGTCGGACCCGCATGTCGCTACTGTCAGTAATTGCAGACCGAGCGCCACCACACGGCAGGTCTAGAGAGACGTCCTGGCACTCGCCCCAGTTGTACAGACGACTTTGCCAGAAGGGGATCACTGACAAATACGCTCTCATTTGCCGAGACGATAGTTAGCATAGCCTTCAGCTACGTCATTTGCTACGACCTAGCAAGGCGCCACAGCATTTGATATTATTATTGCTATTATACTTCTATATCATCAAGAGCGATGTTCTACAATTATGAATTAAATTTAAGTATTCCAGAAGCTATGTACTATTTTTGGCTACTATAATTCCTTGTCATTTTCCAGACCTCACGCCAGCCTGCGTGAGCTTAAACGCGTGCCTTTCGGCTACCCGTCCTAGTGGATTGGCTGTCGGGTCAGTCCACTACAGCCGTCATCTTGGATCCGCCATCTTGAATAAACTTGGCAACAATGCAGAGCAGGGTCGTAAGGTTGTGCCCCTACTAGTATTGGTCACATGCAGGAACCGAACTGTGATTCAAAATGTGATGGCCAGGCACTTGGACAGTGACCAGCTTGCACGGTGATGCTAATTTTTCCTTTGGACCATATCTGGTACTGCCAGTCAAATCACTACATATTTCACAATTGCAGTCAATATTCGATACTTCCTTATAATGTTTATTGAGCATTAATATCCAGTGCTGGTATGGTATGTGTCATTGGTATGACAATAAAATAATATTCTCACTGTAACTCAACATGCTGTCAGGGCAGCAAAGGTATACCTGCCAACGATGCAAGCAGAAGATGAGATAGAGAACTTATATGAGGATACTGAACAGGTAATTCAGTATATAAGGGGAGATGAAAAGGTAACAGTCGTGTGGGATTGGCATGCGGTTGTAGGGGAAGGAGTAGAAGAAAGGGGTAGAGGTGAACGTGGGTTTGGTACTAGGAATGAGAGAGGAGAAAGAATAATGTTCTGCAGTAAATTTCAGCTAGTAATAGCCGACACTTTGTTCAAAAATACTTGGAAAAGCGGGGAGGTACGAGAAGATTACATCATGGTCAGGCAGAGATTTCGAAATCAGATACTGGATTGAAAGGCTTACTCAGGAGTAGTTATAGACTTAGATGACAATTTAATAGTGATGAAGAGTAGGCTGTAATTTAAGAGACTAATCAGGAAAAATCAGTGCCCAAAGAGAGGGATATGGAGGTAGTAAGGATACGCTTGAAGGTCTCTGAGGCTTTAGATAGTGACATAGTGAATAGCTCAGTAGGCAGGTAAGTTGAAGAGTGATGGACATCTCTAAAAAAGCACAATGAGGGCAGATGGAATGAAAAAGCATGGGTACACAGAAGGCAACTGCTGAGAATCCATGGCTAACACAAGATTAAATCTACTCCTGCATTAGCCCTACATGATTTTGCACTTATAACCCTGTATTCACCTGATCAGAAGTCTGTTCCTCCTGCCACCGAACTTCACTAATTCTCACTACATCTGACTTTAATCTGTTCATTTCCCTTTTCTAAAATTTTCTAGCCCTACGAGCGCGATTAAGTGATCTGACGGTCGACACTCCGATGCGTAGAACGCCAGTTTTATTTATACTGATAACGACGTTATCCTGAGTAGCCCCCACCTGGTGATCCAAATGTAGGACTATTTTACCTCTGGAATATTTTAATCCAAGAGGATGCTATCATCATTTAATTATACAGCAGAACTACATGTTGTCGGGAAAAATTACGGCTCTAGTTTTCCCTTGTTTTCAGCCATTCGTAGTACCACCACAGCAAGATCATTTTGTTTGACTTACAAGGCCAGATGAGTCAATCATCGGGACCGTTGCCCCTGCGATTGCTGAAGAGGCTGCTGCCTTCCTTGTTTATTTAGCGATTTTTTCAGTTTTGCATCAGGAATTCTTATTTCAGTCGATACTCTCATTGCAACATAACCTTCAGACCTCAACCGATTTTTCTGCAGTATTCAATTTATTTGAGAAACAAAGTTGTAATTGTAAATTATCGAAATTACGTATTTAATAATGGTACTCATGTAAGTCAAAACTGCCATAATGTACTATAGAAATAATTTGTTTAACTTAATATGAAACCAATCAGTGAATTAAAATTATTAAGAAATATATGTGGATTAACTTGAGTATGAAAGATAGTCAGTGCCTAGATTCCGAGACTGAAACCCATGTCAATCGGAACGGTGATAATGGAATGGTGCAATTATTTGTTGTTGTAAGAAGTCGTACAGTTGAGTAGGACAATTAATGCAATGATTGCTGATTAACTTTAATATGAAAGTGCCACACGAATTGTTCATCCGAGTGAGACTTTTGTTGGTTGGTTGGTTGGTGATACTGCACAGTGACTCATCATCATTTAAGACTGATTATGCCTTTCAGCGTTCAGTCTAGAGCACAGTCCCCCTTATAAATTTCCTGCATGATACACTATTCAGTGCTAACACTGGTGCCTCTTCTGATGTTAAGCCTATTACTTCAAAATCATTCTTAACCGAATCCAGGTACCTTCTCATTGGTCTACCCCGACTCCTCCTACCCTCTACTGCTGAACCCATGTGTCTCTTGGGTAACCTTACTTCTCCCATGCGTGTAACATGACCCCACCATCTGCCGGCCGTTGTGGCCAAGCGCTTCTAGGCGCTTCAGTCTGGAACCGCGCGACCGCTACGGTCGCAGGTTCGAATCCGGCCTCGGGCATGGATGTGTGTGATGTCCTTAGGTTAGTTAGGTTTAAGTAATTCTAAGTTCTGGGAGACTGATGACCTCAGAAGTTAAGTCCCATAGTGCTCAGAGCCATTTGAACCATTGACCCCACCATCTAAGCCTGTTCACACTGACTGCTACATCTATAGAGTTCATTCCCAATTTTTCTTTGATTTCTTCATTGTGGACATCCTCCTGCCATTGTTCCCATCTACTAGTACCTGCAATCATCCTAGCTACTTTCAAATCCGTAACCTCAACCTTATTGATAAGGTAACCTGAATCAACCCAGCTTTCGCTCCCATACAACAAAGTTGGTCGAAGGATTGAATGGTCCACAGATAATTTAGTCTTGGTACTGACTTCCTTCGTGCAGAAGAGAGTAGATCTTAACTGAGCGCTCACTGCATTAGCTTTGCTACACCTCGCTTCCAGTTCTTTCACTGTGTTGCCATCCCGTGAGAATATGCATCATAAGTACTTGAAACCGCCCACCTGTTCTAAGTTTGTTCCTCCTATTTGGCACTCAATCCGTTTCTATCTCTTTCCCACTGACATTACTTTCGTTTTGGAGATGCTAATCTTCATACCATAGTTCTTACATTTCTTATCTAGCTCTGAAATATTACTTTGCAAACTTTCAATCGAATCTGCCATCACAACTAAGTCATCCGCATATGCGAGACTGCTTATTTTGTGTTCACATATCTTAATCTCACCCAGCCAGTCTATTGTTTTCAACATATGATCCATAAATAGTGTAAACAACAGTGGAGACAAATTGCTGCCTTGCCTTACCCCTGAAACTACTCTGAACGACGAACTCAATTTGCCGTCAACTCTAACTGCTGCCTGACTATCTATGTAAAGACCTTTAATTGCTTGCAAAAGTTTGCCCCATATTCCATAATCTCGTAGAACAGACAATAACTTCCTCCTAGGTTCAAATGGTTCAAATGGCTCTGAGCACTATGGGACTCAACTGCTGTGGTCATAAGTCCCCTAGAACTTAGAACTACTTAAACCTAACTAACCTAAGGACAGCACACAACACCCAGCCATCACGAGGCAGAGAAAATCCCTGACCCCGCCGGGAATCGAACCCGGGAACCCGGGCGTGGGAAGCGAGAACGCTACCGCACGACCACGAGATGCGGGCTTCCTCCTAGGAAGCCGGTCATATGCCTTTTCTAGATCTATAAAGCATAGATACAATTCCCTGTTCCACTCGTAACACTTCTCTATTATTTGCCGTAAACTAAAGATCTGGTCCTGACAACCTCTAAGAGGCCTAAACCCACACAGATTTTCATCCAATTCGTCCTTAACTAATACTCGCACATTCCTTTCAACAATACCTGAGAAGATTTTACCCACAACGCTGATTAAAGAGATACCTCTGTAGTTGTTACAATCTTTTCTGTCTCCATTTTTAAAGATTGGTGTGATTTCTGCTTTTGTCCAGTGTGATGGAACCTGTCCCGACTCCCACGCCATTTCAATTATCCTGTGTAGCTATTTAAGACCTGACATTCCACTATATTTGATGAGTTCCGACTTGATTTCATTCACCCCAGCCGATTTATTGCACTGCAGTCTATTGACCATTTTCTCCACTTCCTCAAATGTGGTCCTATTTCCATCATCATTCCTATCCGATTGTACATCGAAATCTGAAACATTACTGATCGTATTTTCACCTACATTGAGCAACTCTTCAAAATATTCCCCCCATCTGCCCAAGGCATCAACAGGATTCACCAGCAGTTTTCCTGACATGTCCTAAATATTTGTCATTTCCTTCTTGCCTCCCTTTCGAAGACTGCTAATTACACTCCAGAATGGTTTTCCAGCAGCTTGACCCAAAGTCTCCAGTCTGTTTCCAAAGTCTTCCCAAGATTTGGTCTTGGATGCTGCAATTATCTGTTTGGCTTTGTTTCTTTCTTCAACATAACTTTCTCTGTCTACTTGAGGTCTAGTACGTAGCAATTTTTGATACGCCTTCTTTTTACTTTTACAAGCTGCCTTGACTGTGTCATTCCACCAAGCTGTTTGCTTCATCCTGCCTTTACACGCTACTGTTCCAAGACATTCTTTAGCCACTTCTAGTACTGTGTTCCTGTACCTTGTCCATTCCTTTTCCAATGACTGTAATTGACTACATTCAACTAACTGGTACCTTTCTGAGATCACTGTTATGTACCTGTGCTTGATTTCTCTATCCTGAAGTTTCTCCACTCTTATTCTCCTACATATGGACCTGACCTCCTGCAGTTTCGGTCTCACAATCCCAATTTCACTGCAGATTAAATAGTGATCAGTGTCATCAAAGAATCCCCTGAATACACGTGTATCCCTCACAGCCCTCCTGAATTCTTGATCTGTTATTATATAGTCAATGACTGCTCTGGTTCCCCTGCCTTCCCAAGTATACCGGTGAATGTTTTTATGTTTAAAAAAGGAGTTTGTGATTACTAAGCCCATACTGGCACAGAAATCCAAGAGTTGTTTCCCGTTCCTGTTGGCCTCCATATCCTCTCCAAATTTACCCATAACCTTTTCATACCCTTCTGTTCGATTTCCAATCCTGGCATTAAAATCACCCATGAGCAGAACACTGTCCTTGTCCTTTACTCTAACAACTACATCACTGAGTGCGTCATAAAAACTATCCATCTTATCTTGATCTGTCCCTCCACAATGCGAATATACTGACACAATCCTAATTTTCTTGCTAGACACTGTCAAATCTATCCACATCAGTAGTTCGTTTACAAACCTTATTGCAACTACGCTGGGTTCAATTTCTTTCCTGATGTAAAGCCCTACACCCCATTGTGCTATTGGCTTTGACTCCTGACAGGTAGACCTTGTATTCTCCCACTTCCTCTTCTTTCTCACCCCTTACCCGAATGTCACTAACTGCTAAAACGTCCAACCGCATCTTACTTGCAGCCTCTGCCAGCTCTACCTTCTTCCCAGAGTAGCTTCCATTGATATTAATAGCTCCCCACCTCGTTACCATTCGTTTGCAGAGTCGTATGTTAGGAGTCCCTGGTTTATCAATTGGAGGTGGGACTCCGTCACCTCCAGAGCTCCAAGGCATTTTGCTCTGATTGTTGCCAGCATTATATTTAAAGTACCAGGGAGGCAGGTTGCTAGCCTTACTTGCCCCTGGTCCCATTGAGTTTTACCCCTAACGGTTGAGGAACTAACCGGTGGATTTGGTAGTCTTTGCCGTCTGAGCACAAATGAGACCACGACTCAGAATATGTCCGAGATGTCCAGCCTTATTCCAAAGTAATTGGTATCCCGACTGTCAGAACCACTTACTTGGCCACTCATGAACTAGGACATGACAACAGGAACCCACACCACGGACCACTGCATAGTGACTATTGTCGTGTAATAGAAGTTGCTGTATGTGCATACCTAGTAACTGATACTAAATTACGGAATTAAGAATCGGACTGGCCATAACTAATTCAGTGAGAGGGTCTGACGTTTATGGAAGTAAAACCTGTAAAACCAAATGTGTATTTGTTGATCACGTTATTGGTGTAGACAACGTTGTACCCACCCCATATTTATAGCCAATTTTTCGCCGTGAGCTCTGCAACCGAAGAACTACAAGCTGATATATGACCAGGAATATCACATGCTGTGCAGCACATCAGTAGTCGTGGTGAGGGATTGCCGTCGGATGTTGTCTTATAGCACCCCAATGAATCGGACGATTGCGGTGGACTTGCAACTTCAGGTAACACCACAACCAGTAACCACTGACATTGAGGTCTGGGGATCTGGGAGGCCTCGCATGACGGACGTGGCATCTCGGCACGCTGTCCTCACCAAACGCTGTGCGCAAGAAATATTCCTATCTTCCGAGAATGTAGAATTATGGAGCATAGCGCTCTCCTGCATAAAAATCGTACCTTCCAGGAGGTGTTTCTGGAACTCCGTAATTATTTTCTTCATAGCGACACTTGTCACAGGACCTTTAACCGTTCGGATACCTTTCTTATGGCGACACGATCCTAAAGCTGCAGTAGCGGATTCTCTGTTCTGATAGTAAAGCGTCACCAACAGTACCTTTTCAGGTACAGTGAACATGGCAGCGGCTGCCGGTGCGTCTGACTCCCTCTCTCAGTAGAGCTCACTTTGAATAAGACTCACTTGCGGCGTCACTCTTGTGTTGCTGCTCAGCGTCATTTGTTGGTCAGTTTTTGCACTCGTTTTTGGTTAAATTTCAGGCACGTGTGTCAAATTTTAGCTTCCTACCGTTATTCCACGCATTTTCAAATGTTACCAAGCTTCTGGGTCAGACAGTATATATGTCCAGTTACTAAAGATGACACTTTCAGAACTTTGTAACGTATTAAGAAACATATACAACATGCATACGAACAGAAATTCGATGTCAAAAGAATGAATATGTTACGGCATCTTTCTCTAAAACTTGATGACACAAGTACAATAACGATAATAGAGTGTAGCTTTACGTGCATCTGTAACCAAATGATCAATCCAAAACAGATCACACAATGTGTTGAAAAGAACAGGAGGTCAATAAGCATTCAGAAACGCTTCCGAAGAGGAGCGTCGCCCGTCGCCTAATTGAGGCTCAAAGACGCCACAAGTCATGCTCTCCTTAATAATGATATCATTAACATATTACAAGCCACGTCTCCTTTTAATGACATAATCACACCCATCCTCCTGCGCTCTTTGCTGATCATATCCCGCTATCAGTGTCAACAGAGAGAGACGACGGCCTTAATGTGGTTTATTAAATAATTTTTTTTAAAGTAAAAACTTTTAACGCCTAGATCGTAACTTGCCTATTACAAACTTTGATATCTTGTTTCGATTGCTATCTGCAAACATCTTCAGATCATTCAGAATATGAGAAGTCACTGAATAAACATTGGAAAGCATTGTTAGCTGTAGTCATGCAACAACACGCATTCGTAAGTACCAACACGCGTAATTACCGTCTACAACGTAGCTTTTTCACGGTGACGTTTTCAACTACATACTGTTATTATTTTGGTACTTATGCATGCTGTTGCGTGACTACAGCTAACGAAGCTTTCCAATGGTTATTCACTGCCGTTTCATATTATGATCGATCAGAAAATAAAGTTCAATTCTTTTATCTTGGCGGCTCGCGCATGCCCGCCCAGACGCGGGAGATTGCTGCGTTGCCAGTTGCACGCGCCAAGAGAACCAGCGCCATAGTATAGTATAGTTCGCAAACTTACGTTTGGGGGGGAGCGCGCAGTTTATTAAGTAAAGCCACCACGGCCGCATTAACCCTTTCGCTGCTTCAGAGACGTGCTTCCCGCATTCCGCGCTGTGCGCGATTTTGTCATCACCGCACTGCTCGCCTGTGCAGACACATGGTGTTCCGACTGCTTTGACACACTTATCATTCGATTTCACAAAAACTATTTGGCCCAAAAATTTGATTTTTACACATTTTCTTGACTGATAACTTTCCCCCATAAATGACTTAATTTTGTTTCGATGTTCAACGTAGTAAACCATTGCACAAAATTTTGCAGAGGTAGAAGTCCACAGCGTATACTTTCCGTATGGTCGATTTCAGTTGTCACTAGAAATTTCAAAAAATTACATTCAAACAAATAAAATTCATGAAGTAAGACACTTCGATGTTGATTTTAAATAAAGAAAATATTAAGCACCGAACAAGATTTGAACTAGGAAGATCTCTATTCTTATTGGTCCAGCCCCGCTATTGGTCAAGAGAGGTGTGCAGGGGTGAGGAGGGAGCAAAGGAGGGAGAAGAGGAGGGGGAAGAGGGAGGGGAGAGATTGGGATTCCGCTGGGTGACATTCATCAATTTCTGATAATTCACCATGAAGTTTGGGGTGGAGGGTGACCATGAATATAAGTTGCCCAAGTGTGTTACCTGAAACTGGAATTCCTAATCAGTGACTTCAGATAAGATCTTTATCTGTTTCAGTGTCGCACAGAGTGCTTACTCCTAGAGTCCGATGTAATCAGCGGCGTTGCAAAATTGCTGCATAAAATATCACTGCGAAGTCACTCGTTAGTTCTTTAGTAGGTAAGTTCACTATCTGGGCAGCCTGTAATAATAATGAGCGTATGGTATTGGTGGCCGGGAGACCCCTCGCGGGGTGGTTCGGGCACCGCTCCACAAGTTCTTAAACGCCACTACGGCGAATTGCGCGTGAATGATGATGAAAGACACACAACACCCAGTCATCTCGAGGCAGAGAAAATCCCTGAGCCGACGGGAATCGAACCCGGGACCCCGCGCGTGGGAAGCGAGAACACTACCAGAAGAGTACGAGCTGCGGACTGGGCAACATGTTTCTCTAAGGGAGTGTCTAACGACCTTATGTAAACATTGTGAGCCACTACTGCTGCAGAAGGAACAAGAGTGCTGCAGGCGGCCAAATGTTTTACGAATAGGATCGTTTACTGTGTTCTGAAATGGTTCATATGGCTCTGAGCATCTGAGCACTATGGGACTTATCTGCTGTGGTCATCAGTCCCCTATAACTTAGAACTACTTAAACCTAACTAACCTAAGAACGTCACACACATCCATGTACGAGGCAGGATTCGAACCTGCGACCGTAGCGGTCGCGTGGTTCCAGACTGTAGCGCCTAGAACCGCTCGGCCACCACGGCCGGCTGTGTTCTGAATTATTAAGTTTCCTTTCTCTCATTCTTGCAGCTGACGAATTCTTACGATACTGTTCACACTACTTGCTCGTCATTATGAGGCGATGTTACAGGCTTTGAAACTGCTAGCTAGGGACACTGCTTATGTTACCTACAGCGACCGTTGAGGGTTGTGGGAAGATACGTGAGGTCCTGGAGGGTGCGAGAATAGCGTCGGTCCTAGAGGATGCTCTTTCTTTGCCTGCAGCCTTCAATCTCATGACACGTACCCTTCTCACAGTTCCGCCCTCTGTTTTCTGGCAGTGATGTCTCCTCCAAGTCAGGCTTTTGTCTGTTATATCTTCCTAGACCCAGGTGGCCTGCTCACCCCTTCTAGGTTCATCTCTTGCATACTGTACATCAAATACAGAAGGCTGTATACCTATCTAATTCAGCCGTTCTCGTTTCAGCCTACCCCCTCTAGATGTCCACTCCGTCCACCTCTCCCGATGACTTGTACATAATGCGTGGAACAGCAGTTCACTGACTTGGAGCTGCTGAAATGGTTCAAATGGCTCTGAGCACTATGGGACTTAACATCTGTGGTCATCAGTCCCCTAGAACTTAGAACTACTTAAACCTAACTAACCTATGGACATCACACACATCCATGCCCGAGGCAGGATTCGAACCTGCGACTGTAGCAGTCGCGTGGTTCCGGACTGAGCGCCTAGAGCCGCTAGACCACCGCGGCCAGCTGGAGCTGCTGATCTCTGGCTAATGCTGCAGGTTGACACAGAATGTTTCTGGGAGTCCACTATCTGTTCCCATATGGCAGGTGCATATGTGAAGGAGTTACGATGTGTGTGATGCACAATACCACCATCTTCGCTTGTGATGGTCAGAAGTGGCCGACCGGAACCTTGACGACAAGGATGCGTGCTCTCACGTTCCCATGCAGTCCAAAATGGGGCACCGTCATATACGAATGTCCAATAAGTTCTGATACCTTACGATTCGAGGCAACGGTGAATCCACAACTAGTGATTGCAACTTTTCCTTTACCCCGCCCGGAAGATCTTCTAGACAAACTGTGCCCGGGTAAATATTTTTCGAAGTTGGACCTAGCAGATGCGTACTTGCAAATACCAGTGGACGACGACTCCCAGCGCGTTTTAGTGGTTAACACGCATCTTGGTTTGTACCGATTCAAAAGACTGCCATTAGAGTGTGCGTCCGCCCCTGCATTGTTTCAGTAATATCTACAAGCTGTTTGTGCCTCGGTCCCTACTGCAGCAAACTATCTGGACGATATTGTGATCTCCGGAAAGACGGAAGAAGAACATTTAGCCAATCTCAGAACATTATTTCAGGTCTTGCGACAGAATGGTCTTCGCTTGCGGAAGGACAAATGTGTGTTTTTTGCTCGTGACTTACCATATCTGGGACATGTAATCAATGCCCAAGGCATACATCCCAGTCCCGAGCACCTCCGTGCCATACAAGACTTGCCTTCGCCGCAGAATTTGAAACAGCTACAGAGTGTGCTGGGAAAAATTAATTATTATAATAAATTTGTTCCACATGCCTCTTCCATTTCAGCTCCGCTTCATCGCTTACGCCGTAAAGGTGTTCCGTTCGTCTGGACGACGGAATGCGAACGCGCCTTTCGCCAGTTGAAATCGGCGTTGCTTTCAAATACTTGCCTTACGCCATTCGATCCCCAGAAACCCCTTTTGTTGATGGTAGATGCATCGGATTTCGGTATCGGTGCTGTGCTTGCGCACAAAGATGGATCGCATGATCGCCCTATTGCCTTTGCGTCCAAATTGCTCTCGTCTGCGCAACGAAATTATTCACAGATCGAGAAAGAAGCTTTGGCTCTCGTCTTTGGTGTTACTAAGTTCCATGATTTCTTGTATGGTCGTCACTTTACCATCATCACAGACCACAAACCTTTGACATCGCTTTTTCATCCGAACAAGCCTGTACCTCCACGTACAGCGCAGAAATTCATTCGCTGATCTATTTTCCTCTCTCAGTACCGCTACGATATCTTGTATCGGTCCACTGCTAAGCACGGAAACGCCGATGCGTTGTCCCGTTTGCCTGTTACTGAGGATAGAGCATTTGATTCTTTCGAACTTGCTTGCATGTTCATTGATGCGGAAACCGACGACGTGGTCGAATCTTCCGATTGATTTTCGTCGTGTAGCTACCTACAGCCACAGCTGCTGACCCTGTCCTTGCTACCGTTTTGCGTTTTGTTGCTACGCAATGGCCCTTGTCAAAGTCACGGATCGAGGATCCGTTGGTTCGCCGATTTTTTGCTCACAAAGAGAGACTTTTTGTACGACGTGGCGTTTTGCTGTTGCGTTCTGATAATGATCAGTCCAGAGTCGTGGTCCCACGTTCGTTACAGTCCTCTGTCTTACGGCTTCTCCACCAAGGACATTGGGGTATAGTGCGAACGAAACAACTTGCTCGTCAGCACTGTACTTGGTTCGGAATCGATGCTGCGATTACGACTATGTGCTCTTCTTGCATGGCGTGTGCTGAACAACGCACCGCCGCGGAAATTCTTTGCATGGCCACTAGCCACTTCCCCTTGGCAACGCTTACACATCGATTTTGCTGGTCCATTCTGGAATGCTCGATGGTTGGTTGTGGTAGATTCATTCAGTAATTTTCCTTTTGTTGTCAGGATGTCTTCCACGACGTCATCTGCCACCATCCAAGGGTTATCCGCTATCTTTTGTATTGAAGGTCTTCCACAGACTATTGTTTCCGACAATGGCCAACAATTCATGTCTGCAGAATTTCAGTCATTCTGCAAGGCCAATGGTATTCAACATCTGACATCCGCGCCGTTTTCGCCTCAGTCAAACGGTGCTGCTGAACGATTGGTCCGGACTTTCAAGTCACAGATGTTGAAGTTGAAAGAGTCGCATTCTCGGGAGGACGCGGTATTGCTCTTTTTGTCTTCGTATCGCTCTCAGCCCCGAGATGGTCGCTCGCCGGCTGAGTAGCTCCACAGTCGTCCTCATCGAACCTTGATGCCTTTGCTGCATCCGCCGCATCAGGTTCCCGTGCAGCGGCAGCCACCTGCTTTTGCTCCAGGCGACGTTGTATACTATCGCAACTATCGAGGTTCACGGCGTTGGCTCGCAGGGCGCATTCTTCGCTGCCTCGGCCGCGCTATGTATTTGGTTTTGGGGGCCTCTGGTGAGGTGCGTCGGCATCTCAATCAGCTGCGCCTCTGTCGTCGCACGGGTTCTGCCGCTAACCGTCTGCTTTCACCAGCAGTTTTCCTGACATGTCCTAAATATTTGTCATTTCCTTCTTGCCTCCCTTTCGAAGACTGCTAATTACACTCCAGAATGGTTTTCCAGCAGCTTGACCCAAAGTCTCCAGTCTGTTTCCGAAGTCTTCCCAAGATTTGGTCTTGGATGCTGCAATTATCTGTTTGGCTTTGTTTCTTTCTTCAACATAACTTTCTCTGTCTACTTGAGGTCTAGTACGTAGCAATTTTTGATACGCCTTCTTTTTACTTTTACAAGCTGCCTTGACTGTGTCATTCCACCAAGCTGTTTGCTTCATCCTGCCTTTACACGCTACTGTTCCAAGACATTCTTTAGCCACTTCTAGTACTGTGTTCCTGTACCTTGTCCATTCCTTTTCCAATGACTGTAATTGACTACATTCAACTAACTGGTACCTTTCTGAGATCACTGTTATGTACCTGTGCTTGATTTCTCTATCCTGAAGTTTCTCCACTCTTATTCTCCTACATATGGACCTGACCTCCTGCAGTTTCGGTCTCACAATCCCAATTTCACTGCAGATTAAATAGTGATCAGTGTCATCAAAGAATCCCCTGAATACACGTGTATCCCTCACAGCCCTCCTGAATTCCTGATCTGTTATTATATAGTCAATGACTGATCTGGTTCCCCTGCCTTCCCAAGTATACCGGTGAATGTTTTTATGTTTAAAAAAGGAGTTTGTGATTACTAAGCCCATACTGGCACAGAAATCCAAGAGTTGTTTCCCGTTCCTGTTGGCCTCCATATCCTCTCCAAATTTACCCATAACCTTTTCATACCCTTCTGTTCGATTTCCAATCCTGGCATTAAAATCACCCATGAGCAGAACACTGTCCTTGTCCTTTACTCTAACAACTACATCACTGAGTGCGTCATAAAAACTATCCATCTTATCTTGATCTGTCCCTCCACAATGCGAATATACTGACACAATCCTAATTTTCTTGCTAGACACTGTCAAATCTATCCACATCAGTAGTTCGTTTACAAACCTTATTGCAACTACGCTGGGTTCAATTTCTTTCCTGATGTAAAGCCCTACACCCCATTGTGCTATTGGCTTTGACTCCTGACAGGTAGACCTTGTATTCTCCCACTTCCTCTTCTTTCTCACCCCTTACCCGAATGTCACTAACTGCTAAAACGTCCAACCGCATCTTACTTGCAGCCTCTGCCAGCTCTACCTTCTTCCCAGAGTAGCTTCCATTGATATTAATAGCTCCCCACCTCGTTACCATTCGTTTGCGGAGTCGTATGTTAGGAGTCCCTGGTTTTGTCAATTGGAGGTGGGACTCCGTCACCTCCAGAGCTCCAAGGCATTTTGCTCTGATTGTTGCCAGCATTATATTTAAAGTACCAGGGAGGCAGGTTGCTAGCCTTACTTGCCCCTGGTCCCATTGAGTTTTACCCCTAACGGTTGAGGAACTAACCGGTGGATTTGGTAGTCTTTGCCGTCTGAGCACAAATGAGACCACGACTCAGAATATGTCCGAGATGTCCAGCCTTATTCCAAAGTAATTGGTATCCCGACTGTCAGAACCACTTACTTGGCCACTCATGAACTAGGACATGACAACAGGAACCCACACCATGGACCACTGCATAGTGACTATTGTCGTGTAATAGAAGTTGCTGTATGTGCATACCTAGTAACTGATACTAAATTACGGAATTAAGAATCGGACTGGCCATAACTAATTCAGTGAGAGGGTCTGACGTTTATGGAAGTAAAACCTGTAAAACCAAATGTGTATTTGTTGATCACGTTATTGGTGTAGACAACGTTGTACCCACCCCATATTTATAGCCAATTTTTCGCCGTGAGCTCTGCAACCGAAGAACTACAAGCTGATATATGACCAGGAATATCACATGCTGTGCAGCACATCAGTAGTCGTGGTGAGGGATTGCCGTCGGATGTTGTCTTATAGCACCCCAATGAATCGGACGATTGCGGTGGACTTGCAACTTCAGGTAACACCACAACCAGTAACCACTGACATTGAGGTCTGGGGATCTGGGAGGCCTCGCATGACGGACGTGGCATCTCGGCACGCTGTCCTCACCAAACGCTGTGCGCAAGAAATATTCCTATCTTCCGAGAATGTAGAATTATGGAGCATAGCGCTCTCCTGCATAAAAATCGTACCTTCCAGGAGGTGTTTCTGGAACTCCGTAATTATTTTCTTCATAGCGACACTTGTCACAGGACCTTTAACCGTTCGGATACCTTTCTTATGGCGACACGATCCTAAAGCTGCAGTAGCGGATTCTCTGTTCTGATAGTAAAGCGTCACCAACAGTACCTTTTCAGGTACAGTGAACATGGCAGCGGCTGCCGGTGCGTCTGACTCCCTCTCTCAGTAGAGCTCACTTTGAATAAGACTCACTTGCGGCGTCACTCTTGTGTTGCTGCTCAGCGTCATTTGTTGGTCAGTTTTTGCACTCGTTTTTGGTTAAATTTCAGGCACGTGTGTCAAATTTTAGCTTCCTACCGTTATTCCACGCATTTTCAAATGTTACCAAGCTTCTGGGTCAGACAGTATAAATGTCCAGTTACTAAAGATGACACTTTCAGAACTTTGTAACGTATTAAGAAACATATACAACATGCATACGAACAGAAATTCGATGTCAAAAGAATGAATATGTTACGGCATCTTTCTCTAAAACTTGATGACACAAGTACAATAACGATAATAGAGTGTAGCTTTACGTGCATCTGTAACCAAATGATCAATCCAAAACAGATCACACAATGTGTTGAAAAGAACAGGAGGTCAATAAGCATTCAGAAACGCTTCCGAAGAGGAGCGTCGCCCGTCGCCTAATTGAGGCTCAAAGACGCCACAAGTCATGCTCTCCTTAATAATGATATCATTAACATATTACAAGCCACGTCTCCTTTTAATGACATAATCACACCCATCCTCCTGCGCTCTTTGCTGATCATATCCCGCTATCAGTGTCAACAGAGAGAGACGACGGCCTTAATGTGGTTTATTAAATAATTTTTTTTAAAGTAAAAACTTTTAACGCCTAGATCGTAACTTGCCTATTACAAACTTTGATATCTTGTTTCGATTGCTATCTGCAAACATCTTCAGATCATTCAGAATATGAGAAGTCACTGAATAAACATTGGAAAGCATTGTTAGCTGTAGTCATGCAACAACACGCATTCGTAAGTACCAACACGCGTAATTACCGTCTACAACGTAGCTTTTTCACGGTGACGTTTTCAACTACATACTGTTATTATTTTGGTACTTATGCATGCTGTTGCGTGACTACAGCTAACGAAGCTTTCCAATGGTTATTCACTGCCGTTTCATATTATGATCGATCAGAAAATAAAGTTCAATTCTTTTATCTTGGCGGCTCGCGCATGCCCGCCCAGACGCGGGAGATTGCTGCGTTGCCAGTTGCACGCGCCAAGAGAACCAGCGCCATAGTATAGTATAGTTCGCAAACTTACGTTTGGGGGGGAGCGCGCAGTTTATTAAGTAAAGCCACCACGGCCGCATTAACCCTTTCGCTGCTTCAGAGACGTGCTTCCCGCATTCCGCGCTGTGCGCGATTTTGTCATCACCGCACTGCTCGCCTGTGCAGACACATGGTGTTCCGACTGCTTTGACACACTTATCATTCGATTTCACAAAAACTATTTGGCCCAAAAATTTGATTTTTACACATTTTCTTGACTGATAACTTTCCCCCATAAATGACTTAATTTTGTTTCGATGTTCAACGTAGTAAACCATTGCACAAAATTTTGCAGAGGTAAAAGTCCACAGCGTATACTTTCTGTATGGTCGATTTCAGTTGTCACTAGAAATTTCAAAAAATTACATTCAAACAAATAAAATTCATGAATTAAGACACTTCGATGTTGATTTTAAATAAAGAAAATATTAAGCACCGAACAAGATTTGAACTAGGAAGATCTCTATTCTTATTGGTCCAGCCCCGCTATTGGTCAAGAGAGGTGTGCAGGGGTGAGGAGGGAGCAGAGGAGGGAGAAGAGGAGGGGGAAGAGGGAGGGGAGAGATTGGGATTCCGCTGGGTGACATTCATCAATTTCTGATAATTCACCATGAAGTTTGGGGTGGAGGGTGACCATGAATATAAGTTGCCCAAGTGTGTTACCTGAAACTGGAATTCCTAATCAGTGACTTCAGATAAGATCTTTATCTGTTTCAGTGTCGCACAGAGTGCTTACTCCTAGAGTCCGATGTAATCAGCGGCGTTGCAAAATTGCTGCATAAAATATCACTGCGAAGTCACTCGTTAGTTCTTTAGTAGGTAAGTTCACTATCTGGGCAGCCTGTAATAATAATGAGCGTATGGTATTGGTGGCCGGGAGACCCCTCGCGGGGTGGTTCGGGCGCCGCTCCACAAGTTCTTAAACGCCACTACGGCGAATTGCGCGTGAATGATGATGAAAGACACACAACACCCAGTCATCTCGAGGCAGAGAAAATCCCTGAGCCGACGGGAATCGAACCCGGGACCCCGCGCGTGGGAAGCGAGAACACTACCAGAAGAGTACGAGCTGCGGACTGGGCAACATGTTTCTCTAAGGGAGTGTCTAACTACCTTATGTAAACATTGTGAGCCACTACTGCTGCAGAAGGAACAAGAGTGCTGCAGGCGGCCAAATGTTTGGACGAATAGGATCGTTTACTGTGTTCTGAAATGGTTCATATGGCTCTGAGCATCTGAGCACTATGGGACTTATCTGCTGTGGTCATCAGTCCCCTATAACTTAGAACTACTTAAACCTAACTAACCTAAGAACGTCACACACATCCATGTACGAGGCAGGATTCGAACCTGCGACCGTAGCGGTCGCGTGGTTCCAGACTGTAGCGCCTAGAACCGCTCGGCCACCACGGCCGGCTGTGTTCTGAATTATTAAGTTTCCTTTCTCTCATTCTTGCAGCTGACGAATTCTTACGATACTGTTCACACTACTTGCTCGTCATTATGAGGCGATGTTACAGGCTTTGAAACTGCTAGCTAGGGACACTGCTTATGTTACCTACAGCGACCGTTGAGGGTTGTGGGAAGATACGTGAGGTCCTGGAGGGTGCGAGAATAGCGTCGGTCCTAGAGGATGCTCTTTCTTTGCCTGCAGCCTTCAATCTCATGACACGTACCCTTCTCACAGTTCCGCCCTCTGTTTTCTGGCAGTGATGTCTCCTCCAAGTCAGGCTTTTGTCTGTTATATCTTCCTAGACCCAGGTGGCCTGCTCACCCCTTCTAGGTTCATCTCTTGCATACTGTACATCAAATACAGAAGGCTGTATACCTATCTAATTCAGCCGTTCTCGTTTCAGCCTACCCCCTCTAGATGTCCACTCCGTCCACCTCTCCCGATGACTTGTACATAATGCGTGGAACAGCAGTTCACTGACTTGGAGCTGCTGAAATGGTTCAAATGGCTCTGAGCACTATGGGACTTAACATCTGTGGTCATCAGTCCCCTAGAACTTAGAACTACTTAAACCTAACTAACCTATGGACATCACACACATCCATGCCCGAGGCAGGATTCGAACCTGCGACTGTAGCAGTCGCGCGGTTCCGGACTGAGCGCCTAGAGCCGCTAGACCACCGCGGCCAGCTGGAGCTGCTGATCTCTGGCTAATGCTGCAGGTTGACACAGAATGTTTCTGGGAGTCCACTATCTGTTCCCATATGGCAGGTGCATATGTGAAGGAGTTACGATGTGTGTGATGCACAATACCACCATCTTCGCTTGTGATGGTCAGAAGTGGCCGACCGGAACCTTGACGACAAGGATGCGTGCTCGCACGTTCCCATGCAGTCCAAAATGGGGCACCGTCATATACGAATGTCCAATAAGTTCTGATACCTTACGATTCGAGGCAACGGTGAATCCACAACTAGTGATTGCAACTTTTCCTTTACCCCGCCCGGAAGATCTTCTAGACAAACTGTGCCCGGGTAAATATTTTTCGAAGTTGGACCTAGCAGATGCGTACTTGCAAATACCAGTGGACGACGACTCCCAGCGCGTTTTAGTGGTTAACACGCATCTTGGTTTGTACCGATTCAAAAGACTGCCATTAGAGTGTGCGTCCGCCCCTGCATTGTTTCAGTAATATCTACAAGCTGTTTGTGCCTCGGTCCCTACTGCAGCAAACTATCTGGACGATATTGTGATCTCCGGAAAGACGGAAGAAGAACATTTAGCCAATCTCAGAACATTATTTCAGGTCTTGCGACAGAATGGTCTTCGCTTGCGGAAGGACAAATGTGTGTTTTTTGCTCGTGACTTACCATATCTGGGACATGTAATCAATGCCCAAGGCATACATCCCAGTCCCGAGCACCTCCGTGCCATACAAGACTTGCCTTCGCCGCAGAATTTGAAACAGCTACAGAGTGTGCTGGGAAAAATTAATTATTATAATAAATTTGTTCCACATGCCTCTTCCATTTCAGCTCCGCTTCATCGCTTACGCCGTAAAGGTGTTCCGTTCGTCTGGACGACGGAATGCGAACGCGCCTTTCGCCAGTTGAAATCGGCGTTGCTTTCAAATACTTGCCTTACGCCATTCGATCCCCAGAAACCCCTTTTGTTGATGGTAGATGCATCGGATTTCGGTATCGGTGCTGTGATTGCGCACAAAGATGGATCGCATGATCGCCCTATTGCCTTTGCGTCCAAATTGCTCTCGTCTGCGCAACGAAATTATTCACAGATCGAGAAAGAAGCTTTGGCTCTCGTCTTTGGTGTTACTAAGTTCCATGATTTCTTGTATGGTCGTCACTTTACCATCATCACAGACCACAAACCTTTGACATCGCTTTTTCATCCGAACAAGCCTGTACCTCCACGTACAGCGCAGAAATTCATTCGCTGATCTATTTTCCTCTCTCAGTACCGCTACGATATCTTGTATCGGTCCACTGCTAAGCACGGAAACGCCGATGCGTTGTCCCGTTTGCCTGTTACTGAGGATAGAGCATTTGATTCTTTCGAACTTGCTTGCATGTTCATTGATGCGGAAACCGACGACGTGGTCGAATCTTCCGATTGATTTTCGTCGTGTAGCTACCTACAGCCACAGCTGCTGACCCTGTCCTTGCTACCGTTTTGCGTTTTGTTGCTACGCAATGGCCCTTGTCAAAGTCACGGATCGAGGATCCGTTGGTTCGCCGATTTTTTGCTCACAAAGAGAGACTTTTTGTACGACGTGGCGTTTTGCTGTTGCGTTCTGATAATGATCAGTCCAGAGTCGTGGTCCCACGTTCGTTACAGTCCTCTGTCTTACGGCTTCTCCACCAAGGACATTGGGGTATAGTGCGAACGAAACAACTTGCTCGTCAGCACTGTACTTGGTTCGGAATCGATGCTGCGATTACGACTATGTGCTCTTCTTGCATGGCGTGTGCTGAACAACGCACCGCCGCGGAAATTCTTTGCATGGCCACTAGCCACTTCCCCTTGGCAACGCTTACACATCGATTTTGCTGGTCCATTCTGGAATGCTCGATGGTTGGTTGTGGTAGATTCATTCAGTAATTTTCCTTTTGTTGTCAGGATGTCTTCCACGACGTCATCTGCCACCATCCAAGGGTTATCCGCTATCTTTTGTATTGAAGGTCTTCCACAGACTATTGTTTCCGACAATGGCCAACAATTCATGTCTGCAGAATTTCAGTCATTCTGCAAGGCCAATGGTATTCAACATCTGACATCCGCGCCGTTTTCGCCTCAGTCAAACGGTGCTGCTGAACGATTGGTCCGGACTTTCAAGTCACAGATGTTGAAGTTGAAAGAGTCGCATTCTCGGGAGGACGCGGTATTGCTCTTTTTGTCTTCGTATCGCTCTCAGCCCCGAGATGGTCGCTCGCCGGCTGAGTAGCTCCACAGTCGTCCTCATCGAACCTTGATGCCTTTGCTGCATCCGCCGCATCAGGTTCCCGTGCAGCGACAGCCACCTGCTTTTGCTCCAGGCGACGTTGTATACTATCGCAACTATCGAGGTTCACGGCGTTGGCTCGCAGGGCGCATTCTTCGCTGCCTCGGCCGCGCTATGTATTTGGTTTTGGGGTCCTCTGGTGAGGTGCGTCGGCATCTCAATCAGCTGCGCCTCTGTCGTCGCACGGGTTCTGCCGCTAACCGTCTGCTTTCACCAGCAGTTTTCCTGACATGTCCTAAATATTTGTCATTTCCTTCTTGCCTCCCTTTCGAAGACTGCTAATTACACTCCAGAATGGTTTTCCAGCAGCTTGACCCAAAGTCTCCAGTCTGTTTCCAAAGTCTTCCCAAGATTTGGTCTTGGATGCTGCAATTATCTGTTTGGCTTTGTTTCTTTCTTCAACATAACTTTCTCTGTCTACTTGAGGTCTAGTACGTAGCAATTTTTGATACGCCTTCTTTTTACTTTTACAAGCTGCCTTGACTGTGTCATTCCACCAAGCTGTTTGCTTCATCCTGCCTTTACACGCTACTGTTCCAAGACATTCTTTAGCCACTTCTAGTACTGTGTTCCTGTACCTTGTCCATTCCTTTTCCAATGACTGTAATTGACTACATTCAACTAACTGGTACCTTTCTGAGATCACTGTTATGTACCTGTGCTTGATTTCTCTATCCTGAAGTTTCTCCACTCTTATTCTCCTACATATGGATCTGACCTCCTGCAGTTTCGGTCTCACAATCCCAATTTCACTGCAGATTAAATAGTGATCAGTGTCATCAAAGAATCCCCTGAATACACGTGTATCCCTCACAGCCCTCCTGAATTCCTGATCTGTTATTATATAGTCAATGACTGATCTGGTTCCCCTGCCTTCCCAAGTATACCGGTGAATGTTTTTATGTTTAAAAAAGGAGTTTGTGATTACTAAGCCCATACTGGCACAGAAATCCAAGAGTTGTTTCCCGTTCCTGTTGGCCTCCATATCCTCTCCAAATTTACCCATAACCTTTTCATACCCTTCTGTTCGATTTCCAATCCTGGCATTAAAATCACCCATGAGCAGAACACTGTCCTTGTCCTTTACTCTAACAACTACATCACTGAGTGCGTCATAAAAACTATCCATCTTATCTTGATCTGTCCCTCCACAATGCGAATATACTGACACAATCCTAATTTTCTTGCTAGACACTGTCAAATCTATCCACATCAGTAGTTCGTTTACAAACCTTATTGCAACTACGCTGGGTTCAATTTCTTTCCTGATGTAAAGCCCTACACCCCATTGTGCTATTGGCTTTGACTCCTGACAGGTAGACCTTGTATTCTCCCACTTCCTCTTCTTTCTCACCCCTTACCCGAATGTCACTAACTGCTAAAACGTCCAACCGCATCTTACTTGCAGCCTCTGCCAGCTCTACCTTCTTCCCAGAGTAGCTTCCATTGATATTAATAGCTCCCCACCTCGTTACCATTCGTTTGCGGAGTCGTATGTTAGGAGTCCCTGGTTTTGTCAATTGGAGGTGGGACTCCGTCACCTCCAGAGCTCCAAGGCATTTTGCTCTGATTGTTGCCAGCATTATATTTAAAGTACCAGGGAGGCAGGTTGCTAGCCTTACTTGCCCCTGGTCCCATTGAGTTTTACCCCTAACGGTTGAGGAACTAACCGGTGGATTTGGTAGTCTTTGCCGTCTGAGCACAAATGAGACCACGACTCAGAATATGTCCGAGATGTCCAGCCTTATTCCAAAGTAATTGGTATCCCGACTGTCAGAACCACTTACTTGGCCACTCATGAACTAGGACATGACAACAGGAACCCACACCATGGACCACTGCATAGTGACTATTGTCGTGTAATAGAAGTTGCTGTATGTGCATACCTAGTAACTGATACTAAATTACGGAATTAAGAATCGGACTGGCCATAACTAATTCAGTGAGAGGGTCTGACGTTTATGGAAGTAAAACCTGTAAAACCAAATGTGTATTTGTTGATCACGTTATTGGTGTAGACAACGTTGTACCCACCCCATATTTATAGCCAATTTTTCGCCGTGAGCTCTGCAACCGAAGAACTACAAGCTGATATATGACCAGGAATATCACATGCTGTGCAGCACATCAGTAGTCGTGGTGAGGGATTGCCGTCGGATGTTGTCTTATTGCACCCCAATGAATCGGACGATTGCGGTGGACTTGCAACTTCAGGTAACACCACAACCAGTAACCACTGACATTGAGGTCTGGGGATCTGGGAGGCCTCGCATGACGGACGTGGCATCTCGGCACGCTGTCCTCACCAAACGCTGTGCGCAAGAAATATTCCTATCTTCCGAGAATGTAGAATTATGGAGCATAGCGCTCTCCTGCATAAAAATCGTACCTTCCAGGAGGTGTTTCTGGAACTCCGTAATTATTTTCTTCATAGCGACACTTGTCACAGGACCTTTAACCGTTCGGATACCTTTCTTATGGCGACACGATCCTAAAGCTGCAGTAGCGGATTCTCTGTTCTGATAGTAAAGCGTCACCAACAGTACCTTTTCAGGTACAGTGAACATGGCAGCGGCTGCCGGTGCGTCTGACTCCCTCTCTCAGTAGAGCTCACTTTGAATAAGACTCACTTGCGGCGTCACTCTTGTGTTGCTGCTCAGCGTCATTTGTTGGTCAGTTTTTGCACTCGTTTTTGGTTAAATTTCAGGCACGTGTGTCAAATTTTAGCTTCCTACCGTTATTCCACGCATTTTCAAATGTTACCAAGCTTCTGGGTCAGACAGTATAAATGTCCAGTTACTAAAGATGACACTTTCAGAACTTTGTAACGTATTAAGAAACATATACAACATGCATACGAACAGAAATTCGATGTCAAAAGAATGAATATGTTACGGCATCTTTCTCTAAAACTTGATGACACAAGTACAATAACGATAATAGAGTGTAGCTTTACGTGCATCTGTAACCAAATGATCAATCCAAAACAGATCACACAATGTGTTGAAAAGAACAGGAGGTCAATAAGCATTCAGAAACGCTTCCGAAGAGGAGCGTCGCCCGTCGCCTAATTGAGGCTCAAAGACGCCACAAGTCATGCTCTCCTTAATAATGATATCATTAACATATTACAAGCCACGTCTCCTTTTAATGACATAATCACACCCATCCTCCTGCGCTCTTTGCTGATCATATCCCGCTATCAGTGTCAACAGAGAGAGACGACGGCCTTAATGTGGTTTATTAAATAATTTTTTTTAAAGTAAAAACTTTTAACACCTAGATCGTAACTTGCCTATTACAAACTTTGATATCTTGTTTCGATTGCTATCTGCAAACATCTTCAGATCATTCAGAATATGAGAAGTCACTGAATAAACATTGGAAAGCATTGTTAGCTGTAGTCATGCAACAACACGCATTCGTAAGTACCAACACGCGTAATTACCGTCTACAACGTAGCTTTTTCACGGTGACGTTTTCAACTACATACTGTTATTATTTTGGTACTTATGCATGCTGTTGCGTGACTACAGCTAACGAAGCTTTCCAATGGTTATTCACTGCCGTTTCATATTATGATCGATCAGAAAATAAAGTTCAATTCTTTTATCTTGGCGGCTCGCGCATGCCCGCCCAGACGCGGGAGATTGCTGCGTTGCCAGTTGCACGCGCCAAGAGAACCAGCGCCATAGTATAGTATAGTTCGCAAACTTACGTTTGGGGGGGAGCGCGCAGTTTATTAAGTAAAGCCACCACGGCCGCATTAACCCTTTCGCTGCTTCAGAGACGTGCTTCCCGCATTCCGCGCTGTGCGCGATTTTGTCATCACCGCACTGCTCGCCTGTGCAGACACATGGTGTTCCGACTGCTTTGACACACTTATCATTCGATTTCACAAAAACTATTTGGCCCAAAAATTTGATTTTTACACATTTTCTTGACTGATAACTTCCCCCCATAAATGACTTAATTTTGTTTCGATGTTCAACGTAGTAAACCATTGCACAAAATTTTGCAGAGGTAGAAGTCCACAGCGTATACTTTCCGTATGGTCGATTTCAGTTGTCACTAGAAATTTCAAAAAATTACATTCAAACAAATAAAATTCATGAAGTAAGACACTTCGATGTTGATTTTAAATAAAGAAAATATTAAGCACCGAACAAGATTTGAACTAGGAAGATCTCTATTCTTATTGGTCCAGCCCCGCTATTGGTCAAGAGAGGTGTGCAGGGGTGAGGAGGGAGCAAAGGAGGGAGAAGAGGAGGGGGAAGAGGGAGGGGAGAGATTGGGGTTCCGCTGGGTGACATTCATCAATTTCTGATAATTCACCATGAAGTTTGGGGTGGAGGGTGACCATGAATATAAGTTGCCCAAGTGTGTTACCTGAAACTGGAATTCCTAATCAGTGACTTCAGATAAGATCTTTATCTGTTTCAGTGTCGCACAGAGTGCTTACTCCTAGAGTCCGATGTAATCAGCGGCGTTGCAAAATTGCTGCATAAAATATCACTGCGAAGTCACTCGTTAGTTCTTTAGTAGGTAAGTTCACTATCTGGGCAGCCTGTAATAATAATGAGCGTATGGTATTGGTGGCCGGGAGACCCCTCGCGGGGTGGTTCGGGCGCCGCTCCACAAGTTCTTAAACGCCACTACGGCGAATTGCGCGTGAATGATGATGAAAGACACACAACACCCAGTCATCTCGAGGCAGAGAAAATCCCTGAGCCGACGGGAATCGAACCCGGGACCCCGCGCGTGGGAAGCGAGAACGCTACCAGAAGAGTACGAGCTGCGGACTGGGCAACATGTTTCTCTAAGGGAGTGTCTAACGACCTTATGTAAACATTGTGAGCCACTACTGCTGCAGAAGGAACAAGAGTGCTGCAGGCGGCCAAATGTTTGGACGAATAGGATCGTTTACTGTGTTCTGAAATGGTTCATATGGCTCTGAGCATCTGAGCACTATGGGACTTATCTGCTGTGGTCATCAGTCCCCTATAACTTAGAACTACTTAAACCTAACTAACCTAAGAACGTCACACACATCCATGTACGAGGCAGGATTCGAACCTGCGACCGTAGCGGTCGCGCGGTTCCAGACTGTAACGCCTAGAACCGCTCGGCCACCACGGCCGGCTGTGCTCTGAATTATTAAGTTTCCTTTCTCTCATTCTTGCAGCTGACGAATTCTTACGATACTGTTCACACTACTTGCTCGTCATTATGAGGCGATGTTACAGGCTTTGAAACTGCCAGCTAGGGACACTGCTTATGTTACCTACAGCGACCGTTGAGGGTTGTGGGAAGATACTTGAGGTCCTGGAGGGTGCGAGAATAGCGTCGGTCCTAGAGGATGCTCTTTCTTTGCCTGCAGCCTTCAATCTCATGACACGTACCCTTCTCACAGTTCCGCCCTCTGTTTTCTGGCAGTGATGTCTCCTCCAAGTCAGGCTTTTGTCTGTTATATCTTCCTAGACCCAGGTGGCCTGCTCACCCCTTCTAGGTTCATCTCTTGCATACTGTACATCAAATACAGAAGGCTGTATACCTATCTAATTCAGCCGTTCTCGTTTCAGCCTACCCCCTCTAGATGTCCACTCCGTCCACCTCTCCCGATGACTTGTACATAATGCGTGGAACAGCAGTTCACTGACTTGGAGCTGCTGAAATGGTTCAAATGGCTCTGAGCACTATGGGACTTAACATCTGTGGTCATCAGTCCCCTAGAACTTAGAACTACTTAAACCTAACTAACCTATGGACATCACACACATCCATGCCCGAGGCAGGATTCGAACCTGCGACTGTAGCACTCGCGCGGTTCCGGACTGAGCGCCTAGAGCCGCTAGACCACCGCGGCCGGCTGGAGCTGCTGATCTCTGGCTAATGCTGCAGGTTGACACAGAATGTTTCTGGGAGTCCACTATCTGTTCCCATATGGCAGGTGCATATGTGAAGGAGTTACGATGTGTGTGATGCACAATACCACCATCTTCGCTTGTGATGGTCAGAAGTGGCCGACCGGAACCTTGACGACAAGGGCCCGCATCTCGTGGTCGTGCGGTAGCGTTCTCGCTTCCCACGCCCGGGTTCCCGGGTTCGATTCCCGGCGGGGTCAGGGATTTTCTCTGCCTCGTGATGGCTGGGTGTTGTGTGCTGTCCTTAGGTTAGTTAGGTTTAAGTAGTTCTAAGTTCTAGGGGACTTATGACCACAGCAGTTGAGTCCCATAGTGCTCAGAGCCATTTAAACCATTTGACGACAAGGATGCGTGCTCGCACGTTCCCATGCAGTCCAAAATGGGGCACCGTCATATACGAATGTCCCATAAGTTCTGATACCTTACGATTCGAGTAGCCAGCCAAATGGAGTCTCAAAACGAGGGCGCTTTCTAACTCTGTCAGGTGTAGGTAACGCTGCCACGCGCTAGTAAACGGCACCTCCGTATTCTACAAAGTGATCACTCAATATCTTTCTTAATGACACGTCTCATATACACTCCTGGAAATGGAAAAAAGAACACATTGACACCGGTGTGTCAGACCCACCATACTAGCTCCGGACACTGCGAGAGGGCTGTACAAGCAATGATCACACGCACGGCACAGCGGACACACCAGGAACCGCGGTGTTGGCCGTCGAATGGCGCTAGCTGCGCAGCATTTGTGCACCGCCGCCGTCAGTGTCAGCCAGTTTGCCGTGGCATACGGAGCTCCATCGCAGTCTTTAACACTGGTAGCATGCCGCGACAGCGTGGACGTGAACCGTATGTGCAGTTGACGGATTTTGAGCGAGGGCGTATAGTGGGCATGCGGGAGGGCGGGTGGACGTACCGCCGAATTGCTCAACACGTGGGGCGTGAGGTCTCCACAGTACATCGATGTTGTCGCCAGTGGTCGGCGGAAGGTGCATGTGCCCGCCGACCTGGGACCGGACCGCAGCGACGCACGGATGCACGCCAAGAACGTAGGATCCTACGCAGTGCCGTAGGGGACCGCACCGCCACTTCCCAGCAAATTAGGGACACTGTTGCTCCTGGGGTATTGGCGAGGAACGTTCGCAACCGTCTCCATGAAGCTGGGCTACGGTCCCGTACACCGTTAGGCCGTCTTCCGCTCACGCCCCAACATCGTGCAGCCCGCCTCCAGTGGTGTCGCGACAGGCGTGAATGGAGGGACGAATGGAGACGTGTCGTCTTCAGCGATGAGAGTCGCTTCTGCCTTGATGCCAATGATGGTCGTATGCGTGTTTGGCGCCGTGCAGGTGAGCGCCACAATCAGGACTGCATACGACCGAGGCACACAGGGCCAACACCCGGCATCATGGTGTGGGGAGCGATCTCCTACACTGGCCGTACACCACTGGTGATCGTCGAGGGGACACTGAATAGTGCACGGTACATCCAAACCGTCATCGAACCCATCGTTCTACCATTCCTAGACCGGCAAGGGAACTTGCTGTTCCAACAGGACAATGCACGTCCGCATGTATCCCGTGCCACCCAACGTGCTCTAGAAGGTGTAACTCAACTACCCTGGCCAGCAAGATCTCCGGATCTGTCCCCCATTGAGCATGTTTGGGACTGGATGAAGCGTCGTCTCACACGGTCTGCACGTCCAGCACGAACGCTGGTCCAACTGAGGCGCCAGGTGGAAATGGCATGGCAAGCCGTTCCACAGGACTACATCCAGCATCTCTACGATCGTCTCCATGGGAGAATAGCAGCCTGCATTGCTGCGAAAGGTGGATATACACTGTACTAGTGCCGACATTGTGCATGCTCTGTTGCCTGTGTCTATGTGCCTGTGGTTCTGTCAGTGTGATCATGTGATGTATCTGACCCCAGGAATGTGTCAATAAAGTTTCCCCTTCCTGGGACAATGAATTCACGGTGTTCTTATTTCAATTTCCAGGAGTGTACCTTACCGTGCTTGGCAATCGCTGACCACGAACAACGCTAATGCACTCTGCTGGCCGCATTACCTGTCACAGAGAGATGCAGCTGTGTGCATGTGTACGAATTTACAACCCGCACTTCACTTTTTTTGTCATGCGCTGTGTCCACCTAAACGTTATTTCTTGCCTCTATTTTTAGTTAAACGTTGAGCATAAAAGTCCGCCAGGACTAGATAGACACAGCTGAGTCGCAATTATTTTTTAAATAATAAAAACAATTAACAGGAAATAATTTTTCTTCATCCGCATAGGATCACTTTAAGATGTTTTAATTTGCATAACCTCGGACGCACTACACTCCTACAGTAAGCCCGCGCAACATGTAAAAATTCAGACGAATCTGGTAATGAGACTGGTATCGCAAGTACACGTCCACCGTGGTATGTTAAATGTAGTAAAAGCAGCATTGCTTGACAATGATATCGTCCCGTTAACTTGGAAGAGAAGAAGGTCCGTGAAATTTAATTGGCCAGGCGAGTACCATATAATGAAGGGAAAAATGCATGTAAGAGATAACTGCTACCGTTCTTCACAGCGTCATTGCTACTACAGTGATTAAGCTAACGAAAAACATCAGCCAGTCGATACAGAGTGCTGTAAGTTTTAAAAGTAAAATATTGCACCACCATATGCACTAGTGTAATTGCAATAGCTACAACACAAGTCACCTCATCCAAGTAGATAACGAAACCAACATCCGCGAATCTGCTCTACGCAAAGGACATACAAAGAGAAATCAGCTACTCTGTACAATCATCGGTAGTCTCACCCTCGCCAGCTATAGTTTGGTAGGAAACAAAAAGAACTAAACAAGAAATTAAGACCAAAGCCATACGACCAATCAACTCTAGTCTTAGCTGAGGTATCTGACGACTTTACTGCAACTGCCACGAAATCGAAGTCGAAGGAAAAATTCACCCCTAAAATGAATGAGATAGAGTAGTGGAACATGAACGTCTGCGGGCACAGACAGTGTAAGAAAAGCTCGTGGCACAGAAATACACCTAAGCTCGTGTTTGCGAAAAACAGAATGCAAAGGATCTCATAATCCATTTAACAAAACCCTCGAAGACACGTCTCTTATAGGTATACTTTTGTGCATATAGTGTGTTCTAGGTCTCATCTCCTATCTGCCCCTTGGGTCGAATACGAACTGACAATGACATGACTTCTGCAGAGTAACGAAAGACTGCCATTACTGAAAAGATCTGCAGCACGAACGCACGATGCAGATTGGCAGATTGGCTGCTTTGACACTAACACCTGTTTTGTGCAGTAAAGAATAGTGATTTCATATTAAAATTACTCTAGAGCAAAATTAAACAATGGGAAACGCAGCAGAGTTTGTCTAACGGGTTTTGTCAAATGACTAGTTTAAAAAGTAAATAACTGGGAACAAAAAACTGCAAAACAACGTGGAATATTGTGTTCATCAGTTACCCTTCTATCATCTCGTTCGATTTCACATTCCAATCGCATACAAAAAAGCATCAGCTTCGCCAATAAGCAATACTACTGTATTTATTACTATTTCCGGCAGCGACTGGGCGTAACTACGAATCATCATAAATACAGGGAGGTAGCGTTGCTCACGTCCGTAGGTTTAACCTTAAAATACCCTACACGTGCCTCCTGGGTGGTGCTAATTGAGCAACAGTGATTACAGGCAGCCAGACTATCCATGGCAATGTCATATCAACTAAATAGCAGAAACAGTTCTTTTCAGAGCTCATTAACAAGAAACATTGGACCAACAATCAGACTCCTTCAACTGAATATCGAAAGCATTAGCAGGGCAAAGTGTGACTACCTGTCAAAATTTTTGCTGGACAACAATATAGATGTCGTCGCCATTCAAGAAACTAGTGTTTCCAGCGAAGAAATATTCCGAAGCCGAGGTCGAATTCCTGGATATTCTGCACTTGGTGTAACTTCCCACGAGGTGTATGGAATTGTTACGTATGTCCGTAACAACATAAACGAAGCTTCGCTGATTTCTGTAAGTGTGGAGGCAGATATACATACAGTTGTCATACAATTGCACGGCATTACTATTACAAATGTTTACAAACCACCCAAAACAACATGGCCCGATTTTGTCCTACACACAGCAGAACATCCTGCAATTTACATAGGAGACTTCAATAGTCACCATGAACTTTGGAAGTACTCTCAAAATGATGAAAATGGGAGCATGCTTGCAGAATGGATCGAAGAGAATAATCTTCATCTAGTGTTTGATGCCAAAGATCAAGGCACTTTCAGGTCAGCTGCTTGGGACAAGGATTCAAATCCTGACTTATGCTTTGTTAGCTGCAACGAAACTGGCTTTCCCATCAACACCACAAGGAAAGTGATAGATGCCTTTCCTCACAGCCAACACAGACCTGTAATAATACAAATTGGCTGCACTGTTCCTGTCATACGAGCAACTCCGCATGCTCGATGGAATTTCCAGAAAGCCGACTGGATGAAGTTTTCAACGGAACTGGATAAGACCATTCGATGGATACCTCCATCACATAATAACTATCAACGCTTCATTGGTGCAGTAACAACAACAGCTAAGAAGTGTATGCCAAGAGGATACCGAAAAGAATATGTTCCAGGATGGAATGAGGAAAGTGAAACACTGTACCAATACTTCCAGCAAAGTGGTGACCCAGAGATAGCTACGGAACTATTGTCCAGCTTGGACATGTCTCGGAGGCAGAAATGGGCAGAAACAGTCAAAACTATGGACTTTACCCACTCGAGCAGGAAAGCATGGAGTCTTCTGAGAAAACTGGGAGGAAGTGCACCAGCATGCAGAAAAAATTCCGAAGTAACACCAGACCAAATTGCTTCCCACATCATTACCACCTCAAGAGTACCTCCTGACAAGAAACATACAAGACATATCAGACGACAGCTTCGTGACCTTAAAAAGAAGGCATCTCCCTCATCTGAGTATACCCATCCCTTCACAGTTTCAGACATTGACTCTGGACTGAAGGACCTCAAACCTCTTAAGGCACCTGGATTCGATGGTATCCACCCAGAATTCCTGATCCATATGGGAGGAAAAGCTAAGAAATGGCTGGCAGAATTCTTCACTGACATCCTGCTGACTGGTCAACTTCCATCTGAGTTTAAAAAGGTGAAGATAATATCTGTTCTGAAACCTGGCAAACCCAGCAACAGGGTAGAAAACTATCGCCCCATTTCCATACTCAGCTGCTGCTACAAGCTTTTTGAAAGGCTAATATATAACAGAATAAGTAGCGCTATCTTAGAGAACGTTCCAGTTGATCAGGCAGGCTTCAGACCAGGGCGTAGCTGCTGCGACCAAGTATTGTCTCTCACATCCTTCATAGAGTCAGGATACCAAATGAAGCAGAAAACATCTGTGGCATTTGTTGATCTAACTGCCGCCTTCGACACTGTGTGGAGGGAAGGCCTTATCTACAAATTTCTCCGCATCATACCCTGCAGAACAATGGCTCGACTGATTAACAGCATGCTAAGTGATCGGAAGTTCCAGGTAATCACTGGAAGCAACATAAGTAAGGAGAGGAAGTTGAAAAACGGATTGCCTCAAGGATCAGTTCTCTCACCCTTACTGTTCAACCTATATCTATCTGATCTACCTGACACTTCGTCCAGAAAATACTGCTATGCCGATGACCTGGCTCTAGCCGTCAAACACCAGGAAATGAAGACAACAGAAGAGATTTTAGCCAATGACCTGTCTGCATTAGACAATTACTTCAAAATCTGGAGACTCCAACCCAGTGTGAGTAAAACAGAAGTGTGTTGCTTCCATCTAAATAACCAGTTGGCGAACGTAAAACTGGAGGTAAGTTTCAGAGGCAGAATTCTTCGTCACAACTGGAACCCAAAATATCTTGGTGTCATCCTGGATCGTACACTATGCTTCAAACAACACCTTCTTAACTTAGCTCAAAAGCTGAGGACTCGAAACAACATCCTCCATAAGCTATGCGGAACTACCTGGGGATCTTCAGCAACCACCCTGCGAACTTCAGCTCTGGGCTTGGTATACTCAAGTGCTGAGTATTGTGCACCTGTTTGGATGAATAGTCATCATACAAGGCTTGTTGATACCCAGCTGAATACGACAATGCGCATAATATCTGGCACAATCAGATCTACTCCAGTTTATTGGCTTCCACTGTTAACCGGTATAATGCCTCCTGATCTACGCAGATGTACTGCGCTTATGAGAGAAATCCTCAAGATCTCCAGGAATTCTAAGCTACCCGTGCATAGCGACCTGCCACTTTTAAATCGCAAGAGACTGAAATCACGTCATCCAACTCTGTGCGATGCTGCTGACATGGTTGCTAAGAATTTCAAACCTCTTGAAGAATGGAAAGGTCGGTGGGAAGCAGTGACAGATGCGCACCTGCATAACATCTTCTCAGGTGCTAAACTTCCAAGTGGATTCGACTTACCACGCAAGACGTGGTCTACTCTCAACAGAATCCGTACCAGCCATGGGCGATGCAGGGATGCTCTCTTTAAGTGGAAGAAACTGCCTGATCCAGCTTGTGACTGCGGGGCTCCATACCAGACTGTTCACCACATTGTCAGTGAATGCAGGATTCGAGCCTATCACGGCGCCAAAGAGGACTTCCTGCTAGCAACTCCAGATACAGTGCGCTGGATTGAAGGACTGGATATTCAGTTGTAAAGACAAACAAGTTTCTTGTGTGTCAATATGTACATATGCATATGTAATTTCATGATATGTCTGTATTAGCCATACGCTAAATAAATAATCATAAATACATTGTTCAAACTTCCGCAAAATATCTAAACGTTAGACATGAAATGATCATTGTCATGTTGGTATAGTACCTGCGTGATCGCCTCCTTTTATAAGTGGCCACAACGCATTTGTGTTGCAGGCATTATTAAGAGCAGTTGTAGCAATACTACTTAAAGGAGTTACCGGCGGACTATACCATCCTTATGTACTGAACACTGACACACTGTCATCTGTGGTACACTGTTTTCCTTTGTTTGGAACACCCTTGACGCTTACAATTATTCATTTCTTTATTTGTAATTATCTTGAATCCACAACCTCAAACTAACTCAAAACAACTAAGTAAACAAGCAGTAACAAAGACTCGCTTGTATCTGTTTCTGTCTACCCTTGCACGAAGGGTAACCGGGACTACAAGCAGTTGAGACAAGATCAACACCGAAGATCAGATGCGTAAATTGAATAACAAACAAAAGGTACTGAATACAGTAGGGGAAAAAAGAAAGTTGCAGCACCACATGACTAAAAAAAGGTTCGTAGGACATATTCTGAGGCATCAAGAAATTGTCAGTTCGTTAATGAAAGGAAGTGTGAGGGGTAAATATTGTATTGGGAGACAAAGACTTGAATATAGTAAGCAGATTGTGAAGGGTGTAGGTAGCGATAGCTATGCAGAGAGAAAGAAGTTTGCGCAATATAGCGTCAAACCAGTCTTCGGACTGGAAAAGCACTTTGAAGTGCAATGTGCTTTTACGACCCTATTTGTGTAAATACTTGTTATATTTAACTGTTCATCACAACACCTCACCATGATGCTGAGAAGAAAAAGGGCTTGCCACACAAGAACATGACCAACTACCTGTAATGAATAATACACAAGTGGTCCTGAAAAATCATGCAGACCGAGTGTAAAGATTAAATTAAGCATAGACCAACTGATGATGGCACAGGGGTACTGAAACGTGTTTGAGAACTTGAAAAAAATAATAATAAACAAACGGTGTTTTACATAACTGGCGGATCTCACATTCAACAATTTTAACTGCAAACACGGTAAACACAAGGAGCTGCAAATCCAAATGAAGATTATTAAATGAAATTTAACAAGCTTTAATTCTTGCTTGGTCCTAGTTTAGGATTTTTACCTAATGTAATATTGATACTGATGAAAATTCAAGCCAAGAAACGTAGAAAACTTTCTTTTAAACACAAAGAATACTCCCAATATCGGTGAATTCTTGTCTTTATTGCATGGTTCAAAATACAACAACATAATATTTTCAACAATGAATATCACAATATAAATAAATAACAACATATTTATTTCTTTTGATCGTAAAACATTGACAAAGATGCAAAAAAGTGAGGGATAAATATTGTAAATATTGAACTAAATACAAGGAAGTGATAGTGGGTAGTTTTGAGTACAGAGCACTGTTCAATACACACTGTGTGTGTGTGTGTGTGTATGTGTGTGTGTGTGTGTACATGTACGTCTACCACGTAATGTGTTTCTTCAGTGTAAATCGTTCATCAAAATACACGTAAATAACAGTGGACATACTAGTTTTGGACACAGAACACTGATAAAACATTACTTTTTACAGATTGTGCAGTAAGATGCTACATGACCATTACAGACATTTTTTCTCACAATTTGAACACATAATAGTGATGTTATTGTCACAACCAGAAGAACAAAATTTACATAATTTACATCTGGCGCAGCTGCAGTTTTGCTTAGCATAGAGCCTGATGTAGATTGATCCGTTGTGTGCGTGTTTCTCAGAATTGCAATGGATGTTGAATATCGTGGAAACCACTTTCTGGCTTCAATGTACTGAATAACAAGAAGTCGTCCTAGTTCCCCAAAGAATATTTTTCTTTTGTGAAGAATATTTCTTTCCACTCTGGATTGATTTCTTTACAGAGTACAAAAGCATTGTAGGCATCAGTGTCAAGCATATCGTAAAATACAATTACAGGCCAATCATTGGTTTTCCTTTTGCGTGTGTATGTAGCAATAAGCTGGTCGGGCTTGTCAACTGCAACTTTCGTGATACTGTAGCCTAATATCATTTTTAGCTCGTTATTTTCTCTCTTGTTTATTTCATTATAATTACGCATTGTGCTCATCAACACAATACTTTTCTTTTTATTTGCATTGTAGTTATCTACTGTAGTACCTTCCGTGTAACAGAATTCTGAACCGTGGACGACTTTGAGTGATAACTTAGGCAGTTCTGTCTTGTTTTTCCTAACTGTACCTGGCATCGTTAACTTTCTTTTGAGAAGTGCTTGAACTAACATATAGGATACAAAAAAAGTATCGCACGTAATACTCAGTCGTCTTAGGTCATGTGTCAGATCCATGACAACAACACCAATGGCTTTCTTGTATAGATTTGTTTTTTCAGAGCGTACGAGCGAGTACTGCCGCAAAGTCGCCGTATCTTTATCCCATACTTGGCGCGGTTCCTTGGAATACAATGTTTGAATGGACACCGACCTATAAACCACATCAGTTGCTCATTAACAATTACATTTTATCCAGGATTATACAGGGTGAGTCACCTAACATTACCGCTGGATATATTTCGTAAACCACATCAAATACTGACGAATCGATTCCACAGACCGAACGTGAGGAGAGGGGCTAGTGTAATAGGTTAATACAAACCATACAAAAATGCACGGAAGTATGTTTTTTAACACAAACCTACGTTTTTTTAAATGGAACCCCGTTAGTTTTGTTAGCACATCTGAACATATAAACAAATACGTAATCAGTGCCGTTTGTTGCATTGTAAAATGTTAATTACATCCGGAGATATTGTAACCTAAAGTTGACGCTTGAGTACCACTCCTCCGCTGTTCGATCGTGTGTATCGGAGAGCACCGAATTACGTAGGGATCCAAAGTGAACGGTGATGGACCTTAGGTACAGAAGAGACTAGAACAGCACATTACGTCCACATGCTAACACCTTTTTATTGGTCTTTTTCACTGACGCACATGTACATAACCATGAGGGGTGAGGTACACGTACACACGTGGTCTCCGTTTTCAATTACGGAGTGGAATAGACTGTGTCCTGACATGTCAGGCCAATAGATCTTCAATGTGGTAGCCATCATTTGCTGCACACAATTGCAATCTCTGGCGTAATGAATGATGTACACGCCGCAGTACATCTGGTGTAATGTCGCCGCAGGCTGCCACAATACGTTGTTTCATATCCTCTTGGGTTGTAGGCACATCACGGTACACATTCTCCTTTAACTTACCCCACAGAAAGAAGTCCAGAGTTGTAAGATCAGGAGAACGGGCTGGCCAATTTATGCGTCCTCCACGTCCTATGAAACGCCCGTCGCACATCCTGTCAAGGGTCAGCCAAGTGTTAATTGCGGAATGTGCAGGTGCACCATCATGCTGATACCACATACGTTGACGCGTTTCCAGTGGGACTTTTTCGAGCAACTTTGGCAGATCATTCTGTAGAAACGCGATGTATTTTGCAGCTGTTTGGTCCCCTGCAATGAAGTGAGGACCAATGAGGTGGTCGCCAATGATTCCGCATCATACATTTGCAGTCCACGGTCGCTGTCGCTCTAGCTGTCTGAGCCAGTGAGGATTGTCCACGGACCAGTAATGCATGTTCCGTAGATTCACTGCCCCGTGGTTTGTGAAACCCGCTTCATCGGTAAACAGGTAGAACTACAACGCATTCTCTGTTAATGCCCATTGACAGAATTGCACTCGATGATTAAATACATCACCATGTAGCGACACATGAAACGGGTGAAAGCGGTGACGATGCAGTATGCGCATGACACTACTTTGACTCAGTCCACCGGCTCTCGCAATGTCCCGTGTACTCATGTGTGGGTTCATGGCAACAGCAGCTAACACACCAACTGCACCCGCTTCTCCTGTGACGGGCCTGTTACGGACCGGTTTGCGTGCTACGACCATACCTGTTGCATACAGTTGGCGGTAGATGTTTTGCAATGTGCGGCACGTTGGATTCTCTCTTTCCGGGTACCGTTCTGCATACACCCTGCAGGCTTCAGCTGCATTTCGTCGACACTCGCCATAGATGAGTATCATCTCCGCCTTTTCAGAGTTCGAATACACCATGGCCACAGCTCCTACAACATTACACTATCACAGACGTCTGGTAACACGGTGTACTACAGTTGGTCTGCGTGCGGAGACGAATGCAGAACAACAATAGCAGCAAGCGCTACATGCGGACACTGCGACAGCTAGACCAAACCACAACAGTGCACTACAGCCACACTCGTAAACACGGTCGTCATCGTAAAAATGTCCCTGCAGATGCTGGTCGCCGACCATGGCCCGTGTTTGTTACAACACGCAACTTAACGTCGGAGGTTTCAAGCGTCAACTTTAGGTTACAATATCTCCGGATGTAATTAACATTTTACAATGCAACAAACGGCACTGATTACGTATTTGTTTATATGTTCAGATGTGCTAACAAAACTAACGTGGTTCCATTAAAAAAACGTAGGTTTGTGTTAAAAAACATACTTCCGTGCATTTTTGTATGGTTTGTATTAAACAATTACACTAGCACCTCTCCTCACGTTCGGTCTGTGGAATCGGTTCGTCAGTATTTGATGTGGTTTACGAAATATATCCAGCGGTAACGTTAGGTGACTCACCCTGTATAATTTTACAAGTAATTTCATCCACTGTTCGCATACGTCCCTCATAGATGTCGTTTGCTCTTTCCACCCGTCGATCAGACCTGTCATGAAAACATAACACTCGAGAGATACGAAAGAACATTTTTAATGACGCCACAGCACGGAAAATTGCTCTACCTGATTTTGGATCCCACAAACTGCTTTCTGACTGACCATACGATTTATAAACGCCAGCAAGCAATAACACATCAATATATGCTTCTAATCTAACTTCATCTAAATCTTCCTATTTGTCACCATACACTCTTTTGCACTTAATATTTCAACATTAGCCATTTCCAACATAATGTAGTAGACAGTTATGTTCATAATTTCTTGAAAATCAGATTTGATGTCATTTACTCTGGACGTAGAATATCTTGTTGGACTAGGAGTTCCTTTCGTTTGCACTGGATGCCCCACCATGATGTGGGAAGGATACGGAACGCCAGCTGATGTTTTTGTCTTTCGACTGAGATACTTGCACAGCCTGCAAATTCTCACTACTAACCTCATTGTCTGATGCAGGGTCTTCTTGTTCTGATGTAGGAATATCTTCCCCATTACCATTTTAATTGCCTGTTGCTTCTAATTCACTTTCAGTTTGGCGATATTTTGCCATGATAATAATACATAACTGTTTACTGCAAGTGTTAAAAATATAACCTCTTTGTTCAACAGTCACTCGGACGTAACTGATTTATTACTCTCCATTTACATCTTCAACAAGATAGTGCCTATTGCAAAAACAAGCAGTGATCGCCATTGATGTGCACATTGATATGCACATGGATTTGGATCTACTGGAAGCGTAGAAATAAGTATTAAAAGCAATTGGGTCATTAGGACTCAATGAACATAAATGTAACAGTTTCAGTTATAAAAAACAATTCAAGGCTTTATGGTAAGTAGTCATGAATATAAACAAATACAAGCACCAAACGTTACGTTTAAATTATGAATAGAAAGATAAAATTAGTAGCGGAGTCATAATGAGCCAAACACAAAAAAATGGTAAACGTGCAAACGACAAAACCTGGCCTTCAGAATATGCTGTCGCCTTGCACTACACCGTAACTAATTCATTATGCAAAGTAACTTTGTCCCTGTCTATTGTTCGATAATCGCTGAAGGAAGTGGACACACAGTTCAAGGTTGGAGACAGCTGTACGCTTTCAATTCCGGTGTCGCAGCGCCCGCGCACGCTGAATGTGTTAACGGTGTGACGTTGCACACTGCGCTTATACCGCCGCATTCCAAAGTCTGCCCAGACTTATTGTTTTGGCACTGTCATGGTTTCTTTCGAACAGGAGATGTGAAAGTCAGATTGGTTCCTTAAAACAGAAGCTCTGTCAATTTCTTTTGGTATATTTGCCAAGGAAGTGTACAAGGTGAATTATTTACACTGAGAATTTCGCAATATCCTGCGTCTAGACCGGTATCCCATGGCCTACCTTAGACCACTGCTGCTGAACATCTGCACCTACATGATTACTCTGCAATTCACACGTAAATGTTTGGCAGAATTTTCATCGAATCACCTTCCTTCAGACTATTTTCCTACCGTTCCATGATCGACTATCGTACTCACCAGTGCAGCTGTGCGTGTTAATGCGACCGCTTTTAGGAGGGGGAGGTATGATGGCCCTGGATCGAATCTACGTGCAGGATTAACAATGAGTTTTGCCGGAAAGCCTCTATGTGGCTTTTTGACGGTTTTCCATATTCCGCTAGGTGCACACAGGTCTTGTTCAAACTTTCCGCCTTATGTCCACGGTACTCAAACATTCCGAACACTTCCTCACACATTCACACAGAACTTGTTCTGTACACAGCGGACTGTGTACACTGCTTCTGTCCTGAGAGGTGAATGGGAGACTGATGACTTTTGCTGTTTGGTCTCCTTCAACACCTGCTCAGCATCAACATAGAAAATCTCGCGGTTAAAACTAACACTTAAAAGAAGGCGTGCACGAATCGCCGTCCGCCGGCTACACGTCGCCCCCTATTTATCTGATTGTGGTCAGCCCTTCGTTCTTGCAAATATTTTTTAAACTCATTTTTTTTTCCTTCCCGGATAGGAGAGGGCTGTTCCTTGTAGAAATTTGTTCTCTTCAGAATACATTGTAGAGCCGACAAGTGCGAGAATTATCGTACAATCAGCGTAACAGTTCATGCATCCAAATTGCTGAGAAGAGTATTACACAGAAGAATGGAAAAGAGAATTAACGATATGTTAGATGGCCAACAATTTGGCTTTAGGAAAGTTAAAGGCACCAGGTAGGCAATTCTGATATTGCGGTTGATAATGGAAGCAAGACTACAGAAAAATCAACACACATTCATTGGATTCGTTGACCTGGAAAAGCGTTGGACAATATAAAATGGTGCAAGATGTTCGAAATTCTGAGAAATATAAGGGTAAGCTACATGGGAAGTGGGTAATATTCATTATGTACAAGAGCCAAGAGGAACAATACGAGTGAAAGACCAAGAACGAAATGCTCGGATTAAGAAGAGTGTAAAACAGGGATGAAATCTTTCGCTTCTACAGTTAAATCTACACATAGAAGAAGAAATACGAGAAAGGTCGAGAGTAGAATTAAAATTCAAGATGAAAGGATATCGATGACAAGATTCGCTTATGATATTGCTATCCTGAACGAAAGTGAAGAAGAATTACACGATATGCTGAATGCAATGAGCAGTGTAATGAGTACAGAATATGGACAGAATAAATCGAAGAAAGACGAAAATACTGAGAAATGGCAGAAATGAGAACAGCGAAAGACTTGACATTAGGACTGGCGATTACCAAGTTGATGAAGTTAAGGATATCTGGTACCTAGGCAGCAAAATAACTCATGACGGACGGAGCAAGGAGGACATAAATCGCAGACTACCATTGGCAGGCACTGGCCAAGAGAAGTCAACTAGTTTCAAACATAAGCTTTAATTTGAGGAAGAAACTTATGAGAACGTACCTTTGGAGCACAGCATTCTATGTTAGTGAAACATGGACTTTGGGAAAATCGGAATGAAAGAGGATCGAGGCATTTGAGATGTGGTGCTACCGTAGAATCCTCAAAATTAGGTGGACTGATAACGTAAGAAATGGAGAGGTTCTGTGGAGAATCGAACATCTGTTAAGACATAAGGGAATAACTTCCGTGGTACTAGAGGGAGCTGGAGAGGGTAAAAACTACAGAGGAAGTCAGAGATTGTAGTACATCCAGCTAATAAGTATGGATGTAGGTTGCATGTGGTACTCTGAGTGGCTGGCAGAGCAGAGGAATTCGTGGTGGTGCCGCTTCAGACCAGTATTTGTGAAACAAATGATGAGAAATAATTATTTAGTTTTTTTTTTATCCTTCTTGCGAACCTTACGCAGTCAAAGTGAGGGGTTTGCGGCCCAATACTGTCAAGTCGGTACAATCCTGACTTAAATCTTTCCTCGCGAGCTCTGATTAGGGATGGTGGGTATCGCTGAACGAACCAGTTTTCGGATGTACTGATATTTCTTGTCTCTGATGTAACCCGACTGTTAACAGCGCTCAAAATAACCAGTTTCTGAAATAACAGGCTTACGGTTTTGTGTTGCTATTATTTTCAACTTCGAATAAGGACTGAAATTTTCTGGTGAAGACAAAGGAGTAGGGGCTTCTGGATCGATAGGGAATTGAGGCTGTGCCAGAAATCGGTTTCAGTGTCTCCGACAAAGATGGCGTAGGGTGAAGGAGACAGGCGCGGCGACGGCGGGGTGGAAGGTCACAAGTTCATATCTTCCCGTCACTTTTGGGTGATGTCCATTTTTCACCCTCAAGTAACCGAAAAATTAAACTATCACTTGTTATTACAAGTTTATAGCGTCTGAATAGAATTATAAGTGTAGCAATCAAATTTTCCTTCTCTTCCAAGAAACAGTTTCGATGTTTTCTCTCTATATTACTTTGCAAGTTCGTTCTATCTCCTCCAGTTTTTAATATCTTAAAGCAAATGGAGTACTGTAATTCACTGCTACCGCACCTCATAAAATACTCTCAGACTAGACGGCGCCATTCTTAAAATACTACTCGAGACGCAATATAGTAACGGCTACAGTATTTTCTCAGCAATGCTGTACCGATTCTTGTGTAATGTGTTTGTTCGTCGCTTCTAGCTGTCGGCGGTTTCATTAAAATAGCACTCATCGCTTTTTCCACTGGCTGTAATAACCCAATATTTCAAAGCAACGGAAATTTTACAAATAAATATCACTCGTTTTTTAAAACGAAATCTTTTATTTATAAACCACAAATTTTGGCACTGCTGCTGTGACAAATTGATGTGCCGGTTTTTTTACCCGGTTATTAGTAAAACATGTGAAAGAAGACTGTAATATTAGAGACCCAACAAATACCACAAAGCGTTGGTTCCTCAGAACTAAAATAACGGTATCGGTTTTAACCGGCCGCTTTTTCCCATCCCTAGCTCTGATTCCCCTTATTTTATTATGATGCTCATCTCTTCCTATATAGGTGAACACGAACAAAACGTTTTCGCATTCAGAGGAGAAAGTTGGTGATTGAAATTTAGGGAAAACATCTCATCATAACGAAAAGCACGTTTGCTCTAGTTATTGGTACGCCAATTCCATCACTCTGTCGCCCCTATGTCACGATAAAACAATCAATTTAATTGTAATCGCCAGGTATGTTGAATTTATAGCCGTTCTTCGTCCTCTGTGAATACTATCCGGTGAAGACCCCATACCGCCCAGCAGTATTGCAGTGTAGGCAGTCTCTATAGTAGACCTGTTGCGTCTTCTAAGTATTCAGCCAGCAAAACGCTGTCCCTTTTCCCAGTTTAATTATAATCGCCAGGTAAGTTGAATTTATAGCCTTTAGATTTGTGTGATTTACCTTTGACGGAAATTTAACGGATTGCCTTTAGCTGAACAGAGTGTCCTACCTCGGTACACGTTTCGCCTTCGCCTCTAGCTAGTTAGTTAGCTTTCTAGTAGAAGTTAAACATATTTGCTTACTCCATTCGTAAATGAGGGCATTAACTCTTTAAGTGCTGCAGTTTTTTTCTGAAATTGCAATAATTACTACGGAATACAATCTTTTTCAAATTGACGCGTCCAGCTAGCGGTCTAGAAGCAGGAAGGGAATGATGGTCCGTCCAGTAAAAAACGTGGAGAAGGCTAGCAGGACATTTTGAAGGAGTTATGACACTCCGTCGGAAGTATACGAACAATCAGCAAGACTTGGATAACTACAATCCTTAATTGCTCGTTGGAGTAAAACTGAATAAGTGACCTCTACGAATGTACATTGCTCCTGATTGTCCTACACCCATGGAGGGAGGTAAGGGCTAATTCAAAGACGCAAACAGAGCCAGAGCAAAGCTACACAAGTCCAAGCCCCGGGTCTGAGCTGCACGGAGGTCCCTCCTGGACCGCTTTCTGAACTGAACTCCACTCCGGGCGTATAGAGATGGGGCCCCTCCACGCCCGCACCAATGTGGTGACCAAATCAAAAGTTCTACTGTCACCTCCGTCAACATGTTAGTTGTCTAATCAGTGGATCACAGGATGCTGGGCTGTGATGTTATCCGTGCGTCTGGGTAAGATTACGCATTAACACGGTCCACCAGGTGATAGATCGTGGACGAAACGCGAATGAGGGTAGCGATATGAAGAGCAGAGGGGAAAAAGTACCAAAGCTCGTGCCGAGGGAAAAAAACCTCTGAGACAGTGGGATGGGTAATAGGAACAGTAGTGGCTTACTAGTTGCGATAGTTCATGCAAGGTTGGGTTTGTTAGTGTGGGTATCATGCATCATTACCGTGGCAGGCGATGGCGATGTATCTCGGTTTGCTGCAGCCGCTTCATTCCTGGAACAGTCAAGATCGTTGTATATTAGTGAGAGATCGGCCATAGATCATCTCACTGTGTGGGGGGTGCATGGCTTGTCTGCATGTAGTGTACGGTACGGCTTCCCTGCGTGGTGCCGGTTTTTCGGCAGGTGTGTTCCAACTGGATATCCAGTAATGGTGGCTGAGAAACAGGGGCTCACCTGTACAGTTGTGTTTGCGTGTACTTGGCCATAGATGTTAGGTCCTTGCAAGTATTTTTTTTTTGGTCTGTTATGTTTCCATCTATGGTTGTGGTCGTAGTTCCCCAGATTCAGAATGAACGGGTTCTGCGAATGTCTGGAGTTTCTGTATAGTCTTGTCGTGAGTTTGTGGATTACCTCCGTGAGAAGTCGGTATTCCCGGGGAAGATCCGCGATGCGAGTGTATCGTGGAGCGTTGCTTATGATTTTGAGTACTTTGTTTTGTATGATCTACAGACGGCGCAGGCGTGTGGGAGCAACGTATCCCCAGACAGGGGCTGCGTACGTCATCAGGGGTCGAATAAGTGTCATGTACATGGACCTCGACACCCGTCTGTTCAGTGTGCTGTACCTGTTGAGCATAGGGTAGAGCTGTTTGAGTCTCGCGCTTGCTGTGTTGGTCATGTGTTGTACGTGGTTCCCCCAGAGTAATTTCCAGTCCACCCTTACACCAAGGTATTTGACTTTCTCACGGAAACGTATTGGGCGTGCATGTAGTGTTATAGGTCTGCAGTCTCGATGTTCGCGCAGTTGCTTCGGTCTTCGAGTGAACAGAACGGCTTCGCACTTGTCGACGTTTACTCTAACACGCCATTTCTCTAACCAAAGCTCAGCCACTCTGAGTGCGGTCTGTAATCGTGACGTAATGTTTGATGTTTTCCAATCTTGTGCGAGGATGGCGGTGTCATCCGCGTAGATTGCCATCGTTGTGTTGTGTATGGTTGGGAGGTCGTTTGTGTAGAGGTTAAACATTAGGGGCCCTAGGATGCTTCCCTGTAGTACTCCCGCGTGTATACCGTGTCGTGTTGATTGTTTTCCCTGCACGTCAGTGTTGAAACTCCTGTCTGTGAGGTATGAGTGTATGAGACGCACCATCCCGTCGGGGAACCCTGCGTCGCTGAGTTTGCGAAGCCGTTGTGCCATAGACGATCGAAAGCTTTTTCTATGTCCAGGAACACCGCCCCTGTTGCTTTGTTTGTGCTAAAGCCATATGTTATATGTTCAACGACCCGTAAGAGTTGTTGTGTTGTGGAGTGGTGATTCCTGAAGCTGATTTGCTCCAGTCTCAGGATGTCATTTCTTATGCAATGCCTAGTGATGCGTTTGAGAATCACCTTCTCAACAATCTTGTTGAGCGAACTCAGAAGACTGATGGGTCTGTAATTTTGTGGGAGGGTGTGGTCTTTCTCCGGCTTCCTGAACATGAGGACCTTGGCCGTCTTCCAAAAGGCGGGAAAGTGTTGATGTTTTAGTATGGCATTCGTGATGTGTGTTAGGTATTCTGTGGCTTTTTCCGTGAACTCCTGGAGGACACGGTTTTGAATGCCATCATGACCAGGGGCTTTCCTAGCAGCGGGCGCCGCTTCTATTCTACCGCCTGTTAGGCGTTGCATATTTTATGTATACGACACTCCCCCCCCCCCCCCCCCCCTTTTAGGGAAAAATTTGTAATCAGTGTCCTCAGCGACCAAAAATTTTTATACAATGTTCTTATATGTTTTACTCATTCCTTATAAGGGGAAGCATACACATTTGTTTTAATATTACTCCGACATTCATAAATGTTTACAATTTTCCACAGTGGGAAATATAAATCAGTCTTCTCCTGTAAAAGACAACATTTATATTTCACATTTTACACCTTACATATACACTTCACTTCACAACAGGGGACATCGCATATCATGATTACATCTTTCCTCTCTCATGGTATAAGTATGCATTTTCATTTTACAATTTACTTTTCTGGTTGGATGAGTATACACTGTTATTTTAAAATCACTTTTACAATCAACTTCAGCAACAATTACACTTTATACATCGTTGCGCACTTTGTAACGTGATTACAGTTTTATTTCATGACAAAGGAAACGCTTAATTTTTTTCTAACTTCCTTCCGGTTTAACGCTATGATAGACACTACGTCAACACTTTCAGCGCTGGTCCGTTTTAGCACTTTGAGAGGTTCTTCGTCTAACATCACTTCGCACATGTCCAGCAAGCACTACAGGGATTACAAAAGTAATCTTTTCACTGTCTTCACACGTTCTCCTTGTAGGGCGATACCTTCCTACATCTGTGTGTGGGTACTGATTTACGACAGTGTTTTCAACACATTTTTCTGCAACGGTCATCACCCATTATTTTCAATACAACTTTAAAACTGTCGTTGCAACATTTACAGTACTTGCATAGACAACAAATAATTACTATTATCACCACGCTACAGAACATGAAACTCCAGAAAGAAAACTGACTTAACTTGAAATTTCTGAATGCACTTCTCTCCTGATATTCAGTTTCACTTTACACCTGCAGTAGTTGGTCATCTAGCTGCCTAACTACAGGCTGTGTCGAAAAATCTAACTTAAGTTCACTTATATTTTTTCTGTTGTTTTTTACTATGCAGAAATCCGTTTCCATACTCAGTTTTGTCACATTGTCACTACTAGGTACATTTGTTCGTATTATATGTTCAGATTGTATCATCATTTGAGATGTATTCCGCGACATTTACCTAAAAATAATTTACCTGTACCTCGGAGCACGATATCTGTGGGTCTTCCTTCGTGACAGATGACATTAATGCCCTCATCCACCGGGACAACAAACAGCCATTCATTATTACTCAGTGGTGTCCACAGACTTTCGCTCGATACTATTAACTTTTGCACCCAATCCGTCGAAACTTCTCGCACTGCTCGCAGCATCTTCGCCTCACATCTCTCATAGTCATACGTAAACAAGAGAATGACAACACGTTTGAATATTCTCAGGCTCTGATCTACTGTTTTACACTATAACTGCTCGTTACTTAACTTCGTATACTGCCGTTTCGCGTCATCAGTTAACAGTAGCTGTTTCTCAGGGGCAATATACATAAATAAACCAATCGTTCCGTCCACTTCTAACGATAACGGCAGAATTCAGTAGAGTTTGTACAAATCGTCCTCTACTAGCAGGATATTCAGCACGTAACTTAAGACGTTTCCTTCTATGAAAACCGCCAGATCAATAATTCTTATCAATTGATAACCGCTGTCGCCCATAACTTCTATTAACTGTTATTTAACAGTAATCAAAATGACTGCTTTCTGCAACCGTTTGTCAGTACTGTTGTATGATAATCTCTTCATTATTTGCTACGGAGTTGGTTAAAAGTAGTCAAAGTAGCTTTAACTATAGTCACTTGCTCCTTAGAAAGTGTGAGCAGCTGTTTCTGTCCTTCTAAGACTATCTTAGTCTTGAAGTACGAAGCGTCATCTTCGTCTAGGATTCCAAACAAAATTTTACTGACCTCGCCCAGAAAATTTAAGATCCCTTGTTTCTTTATACGGGTTTCATGCCTTGCTAATTGTCCAATTAGTCCCTATACCTTTTTCCTATGTGGCAATTTAATGCAAATTCTGCACTTTCACACTCTTCTGCACTCTTGTTCAGTGACGCTAATCTATCCTTACAATACATAATTGCCGGCCTCGTGAGGACCTCAGTGTGGGAAAAATTTTTCTTTCAGTTCCATCGAGTTGAAGTAATTCACAATTTTCCAAGTTACACTGTAAATTTTCACTTGCGCCATGTTATCGTAATATAGTCCTGGCGACGTCTGGAACTTCATTACTTGCGAATACAGTTCTTGTCTGCTGTGCTCAATTCATTTGAACACGAGGATAACGCCGGCGATGCAGTTCGACGCCGTCATCTGGAATTAGAAAAAGTCCTTCGATCTATTGGCCTGAACCGTTAGATAGTTGTTTTTTTTTCAGGCAGATTACGACACTCGGCCACTTTGCTCGTACGACTGCGTACGGAATTCGCCATTGCATATCTGATGTACGCGATTTGCCCCATGGTACGCTCTCATCAGACAACACAACCTTATCCCCAGAACGAAATTTCTTGGGATTTTGCCTTCTGTCATAGTATTCCTTATTCTTTATTTTACACTGCGCATTACGCTCTCTCGCACACTGGTGCATTTCTTGCATGCTCTCCTTTAGCTCTGCCACATAATCGTCAAAATTATACCTCATTACAGTCGGACCTTTCTGCAGTATCCCTGGAATATTACGTCTTGTTCCAAAGAACAACTCATATGTTGTATATCATATAGTATTATACACAAAAACTACAAATTGAACCCAACTATCGTAATGTCTGCGCTTTATTCACATAATGTCGCAACATCTCCGTTACCGTTCCGGTGCGACGTTTCTGACGCTCCGTTTGTTTGGGGGTGGTAGTTGGCAATCTGAATCTTTTTAATACGCAGCAGTTTACACACTCTTTTCATTGTTTTACTCATGAAATTACTTCCCATATCACTTAACAATACTGACGGTATCCCACACCTTAGTATAATCTTCTCAACTAGCACGAGCGCTACTGTATCGGCATCTTGCTTGTCAATCGGTTCAGCTACCATAAACTTTGTCAGTGCATCTTGAAACGTTATAATCTACTTGTTTCCGCTGTCCGTCTGATTTATGGACCTACTGTATCAATATCACAGCTTTCAGGTGTTTCCGTGATTTGTAGAGGCATCTTTATGTTTTTCCGAGTGAACTTGTTCTTTGGACCACTTTCGTATGTATTCCTCTATATCTTTATTCATACCGTTCCTCACACGGTATTTTTTTGATTCGCTCACAGGTCCTTCCTAGGCCCTGGTGTCCTCCAATGGGAGACGCGTGAAACTGTTTTAATATCGCGGATTTTTCGTCTTCACTTATTTCTTCCGCCTGTATCGGCTCAGCTGTCTCTCGTTTCCTGTTACACTTTTCTACGTCACTGACACAGTGTTCACACATCCAAATGCAGTCTTTGACAGCCCTCGGCTCAGCTGTTTCGTGTCCTGTGTCCCTGTCGGCCGCGCCTGCTACCTGTTCGCCCCGCCGCCTTCGCCTGCCTGTGCGTGCCTGACCCGTGCTTCGGCTTCCGCGCCTGCCGCATCCTGACCTAGGCTACTGCTCTGCTGCCTTCCGGTCACACACCCACCGCCCTGACCTCTCCTATTCGCGAAAGCGCGCCGGCGCCTTGGTTCCGTTTGCCACTCCTGTACACGAGTTGATGGTCATACTCCTCCAGCTTCAACCCTATGCTTCATCAATCTCGATGAAGGATCTGATATACTACCTATCCATGTTAGAGGTTTATGGTCAGTACATATCAGGAACTTTCTGCCAAATACGTACGTTCTAAAATATTTCACAACCAAACAAATGACCAGTATCTCCCTCTAAATACTACTGTACCCTCTTTGAGCCCTGGTTAGTGTCATCGACGCGTTCGCAAAAGGTAAGTCACTTCCAATATTTCCCTGACTCAACAGTGCTCCGGTGCTTCATTGGCTAGCGTCAGGCGTAATTATGGAGTCCTTTTCAAAGTCCAGATACTGCAGTATAGGCGGACTTATCAGCTTCTCCAAAAAATGGTTCAAATGCCTCTGAGCACTACGGGACTTAACTTCTGAGGTCATTAGTCCCCTAGAACTTAGAACTACTTAAACCTAACTAACCTAAAGACATCACACATATCCATGCCCGAGGCAGGATTCGAACCTGCGACCGTAGCGGTCGCGCGGTTCCAGACTGTAGCGCCTAGAACCGCTCGGCCACCCCGGCCGGCTCAGCTTCTCCTTCAAATACTGAAAAGCATTGCATTGCTCAACACCTCGTCTGTGAGGCACATCTTTCTTTAATAATTCGTGTAACGGATTCGCCATTTTGCTGAAGCTACTTATAAACCGTCGGTAGTATCCCACAAAGCCCAGAAACGCCTTTAATTGCTTTGTTGTTCTGAGTGAAGTCACTTCACAGTATGAATTCCACTCAGAAGAATTCAGAATAAGTAAAGACTTTAGGACAAATATTTTTAAGAACAGTTTATAAGAGATGACCTGAGACGAACTTTATTGTGAACAAAATGCTAAGATAAAACTAACCTGCTCTGTGATAGATTCGTATCATAATTTGGACATCTTCTGAAACGAAAAGGAAATCGTACCTGTTAGCAAAATTAGCAGTAATTGCAGGCTACAGAAGCTACCCAAATTCAATTAGAAAAATTATTAAAAAGTAAATGAGTGTTTGCATTATGTCAGAAATGCTCTAGTCTATAATATACTTAGAGAAATGAGAGACAGGAGAGGATAACATCATTATTTATTTATATGGAAGATCACAGGTAACAGGTGTTTTTAATAATAATTTCTCAAGTGATGTAGAAATTATAGGGGAAAGCATTTCATGAGATAAAGCATTACATTGAAAAAACAACTCAGACAAATTTTAAACCTACGGATGTCACCCACTTCTCCTTCTGAAATTAAGATAGTTATTTATGGTCTGGAAAACAGAAGCTCCTTGGGATTTGATGGTATTTACAACAGAGTACTAAAGACTTGTTTCCATGTGATAAGTTCTGCCTTGTCTGAAATATTGAATTCATCACTAACTCTGTATTTTTCCAGTGATTTTCGAATATAACATTATTAAATTCCTGTGCAAGAAATGTATCGAAGTGTTGTCAATAACTATTGCTGACATCATTTTCCAAAATTTTTGAGCTAGTGATTTGCTCTACACTAATTCGCACAAAAAATAGTCACATCTTTCATAAATCTTGGTTTGAATATCAGTAGAGTTGCTCAGCTGAGTATACCGTCCACATGTTCACTCACAAAATTTTATAGGCATTAACTAACAAAACAGCATCAAATAGTATTTTCTGAGACTTTTCTAACACATTTAAACGTGGAAATTATCATATCGTCATAGATAAACTGAGGTCTTATGCAAATGATGGTATAACCAACCAGTAGGTAATGTCATACCTAACCAAAAGAACGTAGAAAGTTCTATTTAATAATGCAACCAACATAAGCAGGATAGATGCTTTTGACTGGGGATAAACCACTTATGGGGTTCTCCAAGGCTCAGTCATAGGTCCACTATTGTTTCTCAGATATGTAAACGACATTCCACCTAATATACAACAAGCACAAGTACTTATTGCAGCATATAACACTGGGAGTGTAATGAACTGAAACGTACACACAGCAAGAGACAAAACGGCAAATGGTCTCACTCTCAAAGATATATCATCTTCAGTTCTGCAAAAATGAAAAATGTAACACATGGTCAAGTAATAATAACTATAGTGAAAAAAAACGAAATTTTTAGGTGACCATTTGGTGAGAATTTAAACAGAAAAAAACATATTTTTGAACCATAAAACAACTTTGTTGAGCTACATCTGCACATCAAATCATTGCATTCCTAAGGAAGAAATCAGTAAGTTCACTTGTTTTGCATATTTTCATTCAGTACTGTGTCAGTTAATGTTCTGTCGTTGCTGTTCAAGTATGTGCTTTAAGAATAGTAAGTGATGCTAACGTAGGATCAAGTTGCAAACATCTGTTTAAAGAGCTACCCATTTAGACTGCTGCTTTACGGTGTATATATTCCTTCATGAAGTTTGCTGATAACAATAACTTACAATTTTCGTGATGCATTGACAACGTTATATGAGGACTGTAAACTTCTGCTAAGATTCCTTTCCGACTAGCGGGCCCAAATATCAGAAAGGAAAACATTATTTATGTTTGAAAGTATCTGGACAAAGAACAATTCTGCAATGCGCATAAATAAGAATAGTGAATTCGACTCTGTTTAAGGATAGGAACTGTGTTGCCTGTTATTTCGCTCAAAACTTCTGCTGACACATTTTCGTCTTTCTCTGTTTTGCTTGTCATTTGTTGTAGTCGTTCTTCTGTACTGTCAGCAGATATCCAGGACGTTGTAGTTTCAGGGCAACTGCCATTCTTTGAACATCAGTATGGAATGTCCCAATGTTGTACACTGGACTTCAGAAGCTCTCAGTCTGTCCTTTTTAAGATGAGTAATCTTCTTGTTGACAGTGAGTCTACACGCACTCGAACTGTTCTTCAATTCACAGTTAGAATAAATTAGATTGAAGTTTGGTCAGCGATAAAGCTATGAAGAAGGGCAAGCGAAAATGGATCAACAGATATATCAAAGTTGGAACCTGGCATGTCAGAGTAATTTCTCAAAAAGAAATAGAACTAGAAAATATACTAAAAGACATGAATATCGGTGCTGTAGCAGTCATAGAAACGAAAATGAAAGTGATAAGCAATAAATATGAAGGCGACTACGTTAAGTTCTACAGTGGAGACGACCAAAATGAAAGAGGAAGCAAAAGTGTGGCATAACACCTGAATAAGAAATGGAAAAAGAGATCAAAGATTGCACGCAAATAACCGGAAGAATAATCACAGCCAGAATGAAACTGAGAAAAGATAACGCCACCATTACAGGCGTATATGCGTCAGAAGAAGGAAAAGGATGAGTGTAGAACATTCTATGGAGAATTACAGAAGACTCTGAATAAATACAGAGCTACTGGTCACATTACTATGGTGGGTGATTTCCATACCAGAATAGTAAATATCCCTGTAACGAATATTATAGGACCTTTTGGAGAACTGGTATACACTGAAAATGGAAAAATACTAAGAGATTTTGCCACCAACAGTAATCTGAATATAACAAACTCACTTTCTTAAAAAAAATAATAACAATAAAAAAAGGGGGGCGGGAGATACGCTATGCGATCGAAAGAAGTCAGACACCACCAAAAATATACGTTTTCCATATTAGGTGCATTGTGCTACCAGCTACTGCCAGGGACTCCATGTCAGCGACATCAGTAGTCATTAGACATCGTGAGAGAGCAAAATGGGGCGCTCCGCGTAACTCACGGACTTCAAACGTGGTCAGGTGATTGGGTGTCACTTGCGTCATACGTCTGAAAGCGAGATTTCCACGCTCCTAAACATCCCTAGGTCCACTGTTTCCGATGTGATAGTGAAGTGGAAACGTGAAACGACACGTTTAGCACAAAAGCGTACAGGCCGACCTCGTCTGTTGACTAACAGACTCCACCAACAGTTGAACAGGATCTTAATGTGTAATAGGCAGACGTCTATCCAGACCATCACACAGGAATTCCAAACTGCATCAGGATCCACTGCAAGTACTATGACAGTTAGGCGGAAGATGAGGAAACTTGGATTTCATGGTCGAGCGGCTGTTCATAAGACACACATCACTCCGGAATATGCCAAACGACGCCTCGCTTGGTGTAAGGAGAGTGAACATTGGACATTTGAAGAGTGGAAAATCGTTGTGTGGAGTGACTATTCACGGCACACAATATGGCGACCCGATGGCAGGGTGTGGGTATGGCGAATGCCCAGTGAACGTCATCTGCCAGCGTGTGTAGTGTCAACAATAAAATTCGGAGGCGGTGGTGTTATGGTGTGGTGGTGTTTTTCATGGAGGGGGCTTGCACCCTTTGTTGTTTTGTGTGGCACTATCACAGCTCAGACCTACATTGATGTTTTAAGCACATTCTTGCTTCCCACTGTTGAAGAGCAATTCGACGATGGCGACTGCATCTTTCAGCAAGATGGAGCACCTGTTCATAATGCACGGCCTGTGGCGGAGTGGTTACATGACAGAAACATCCCTGTAATGGACTGTCCTGCACAGAGTCCTGACCTGAATCCTATACAATACCTCTGGGATGTTTTGGAACGCCGACTTCGTGCTAGGCCTCACCGACCGACATCGATACCTCTCCTCGGTGCAGCACCCGTGAAGAACGGGCTGCTATCCCCCAAGAAAGCTTCCAGCACCTGATTGAATGTATTCATGTGAGAGTAGAAGCTGACAAAGCTAAGGACGGGCCAATACCATATTGAATTCCAGCATTACCTGTTCATAATGCACGGCCTGTGGCGGAGTGGTTACATGACAGAAACATCCCTGTAATGGACTGTCCTGCACAGAGTCCTGACCTGAATCCTATACAATACCTCTGGGATGTTTTGGAACGCCGACTTCGTGCTAGGCCTCACCGACCGACATCGATACCTCTCCTCGGTGCAGCACCCGTGAAGAACGGGCTGCTATCCCCCAAGAAAGCTTCCAGCACCTGATTGAATGTATTCATGTGAGAGTAGAAGCTGACAAAGCTAAGGACGGGCCAATACCATATTGAATTCCAGCATTACCGATGGAGGGCCCCACAAACTTGTAAGTCATTTTCATCCAGGTGACCGGATACTTCTGATCACATAGTGCATACATAAGTGTACCTGGGCCAGTAGAGATTTTAGGGTAATAACTGACTACATTGAAGTATATGATAAGTACCGAGCGAGATGGCGCTCTGGTTAGCACACTGGACTCGCACTCGGGAGGACGACGGTTCAATCCCGTCCCCGGCAATCCTGATTTAGGTTTTCCGTGATTTCCCTAAATCGCTTCAGGCAAATGCCGGGATGGTTCCTTTGAAAGAGCACGGCCGATTTCCTTCCCCATCCTTCCTTCGCCCGAGCTTGCGCTCCGTCTCTAATGACCTCGTTGTCGACGGGACGTTAAACACTAATCTCCTAGTCCCATATGATTGTGTCTCAAGTAAGGAATACAAGAGTTTATAGAGAACAAGATATAGGATCAGATCGTCTTCTACTAATCTCCAGAATAGATCTATTTGCAAAATAGAAGAAAGTGAGAAAATAAATAAGTAACCAACAATATCAAAGCTTTCGTAAAGTACACTCGCTTGACGAAGATAGAATCAAACATCTTTATCAAAGCAGATTAAATAAAGAGCTAGCAAACTTACAAACTAAAGATAATGTAGAAGAAAAATTGTAAAATCTAAAGAATGTGATGTATATACTAACATGACAAGCTCTTGGTAAAACGAAAAAAATAAGGAAAAGAAATGGCCTAAACATTTACAATGAGGAAATAAGAAAAGCTGTTAAAGAAAAACAGAAGGCATGTATGAAATACTTAAGCAACATGACAGCTGAAAAGTGCAATCCTATAAGGAGAGAAAAAACACTGCCAAATTTGTAGTAAGAAAGGTAAACTAAGATCGTTGGGATGCATTTATTTCTAATGTCGAGAATGGTGTTCACAGGAGACAACGAACAACCTATAAAGTTTTAAAAACTTTTAACACAACAAGGAAAGGAAGATACAAATAAACAATGTTGAAGATCAATGGGTAAATTATTACAAAGATTGTGGTACGACGATAGAGCACAAGAAACTGAAATTGAAACAATATGTGACCATGGATTGCATGAAATACAGTCTGACTACGTAAAATCTCCCTCAACGTCACTTAAGAATAGAGAAGCGGCAAGAAGAAATGGTATTAATGCTGGATTGTTAAAATGTGGAGGAATGATGGTACATCTCTTAATCGAATGTTGGAAGAGCAAGAGTATCCTCCAAAGACTGGAAGATTGCTACAGTGATATAAATCTCTTAAAAATGAGACAAAAGCCTATGCAGTACTGCAGTAGCTACAGATGAAGAAAAGTAGTAGACTCACCATACATGTGCTAAGACTTTAAACACAAGAATTAAAAACATAATGGAAGTAGTAGGGAATGAAGAACAAATGAGTTTTAGGAAAGTACGCTTTATAATGGATGCAGTTTTTATTTTACAACAGATAATACAAAAAATGCAGAGAACATCATGAAGGAACATTGCTTTTATCGGTTTTTAAAAAATGCTTTTGACAGTGTCAACGGACAGGAACTTGGGAACATAATGACAGATGGTGGATATCGAAACATCTAATAAATATGATAAAAAGTTTATATTAGAACACAACTATCACTTTAGATCTCAACGGAAAGATTTCTAATAAGATACTAATTAATAAATAAGTATGACAAGGCTGCTGTACTCCTCAACTTTGTTTAACATTTTCGTACATGAAATAATGCATATATGGAAAACAGAATTTTCGAAAAACATATACCAAGACAGGAAGACTCTTTTATATAATTTACTATATGCTGACGAAGCAATGATATTAGCAGATAAAGAAAAGGACCTTCAGAAAGGATTTTACTTACTGAAACGAGTAAGTGCGAAATTTGACACGGAGATCTCAACAGAAAAAACTCAGACACACATTAGATCACATTAGAACCAAAATAGTGGTAGATAAAAAGATTTTAGAGCAAATAAACCACTTCAGTCACCTAGGATGTGAGGTGAAACATGGCTACAGCAAAGATATAGAAATTAAGCTTAGTAAATTTAGCCATGTTTTTGGAACAGTTAACAGAAACCTTAAAAACAAAACTAGGAAATGTAATTAAATTAAACTTTACGAAACAGTTGCAGCCCCCACACTGCTGTATGGAAGCGAGACCTGGAAGCAAGAAAGCCGTATTCAGGCACAATAAATAAAATTCGTAAGGCGAGTTAAAGGTTGCACAAAAGAAGACGAACTAAGGAATCAACATATTAGAGAAAAACAAAAAAAATTAGTCAAAGTGATAAAATTCTTGAATATAGGAGAAAATGGAACGGACACCTAGAAAGAATGGAGAGTGACAGACTCCCCTTGAAGGCTAGAAATTATAATTCTCAAGGAAGAAGAGATACAGGTAACGATGGGCGCCATAACAGGTAATTTTGCCTAATACCTGAAAACAAGAGAAGGACTCAGTATCTGACAGTGACTGCTGCTGTTTTGGGGTGGCATTATGTGGGATATCACGGTATAACTATATATGTGGGGCCACTTATCACGGGATAATTATGTATTTTTATTTTTATAATTCATGGAGGTATATAAACTACATAGAGTGGCTATCTGTGAGGTAACAGCGCTCCCAGCGGCAGCAAAAAGCAACACCAGCCGCCATTTTTTGGAACGTCAGCATGTCAGTATATTTACATTTGGTGTATAGTACTGGTGTTAGAAAATCACTGTTTTCCGGTTATAATTTGTTCTAAAAATCTTATTGACCGATCGCTAATCATGCCCAGTGTATGTGCAGGGTACAATTGTGCTAATAGAAGTGATAAAACAACTGAAATATCATATTTCAGGTGAGTATCTAAATGCGTGTTGTACTTAGCGTCTTGTGCATCATTTTCGTGTTTAAACTGTATACAAAATGTAAATAAGCTACTGTATACACGTCTCTATTTTTAGATTTCCTCTGAAAAAGAAAGAGCTGTCAAGTCGGTGGGTAGCCAATATGAGGCGAGATAAGTGGCAGCCAACTCAATATAGCTACATATGCTCGTTTCACTTTGAAGATAGATACATGTATAGTACAAACGAGAAAAGGCGATTCCTGGCAAACACAGTACCGACAATATTTACGTTTCCTGACCATCGGCGGAAAACAACTATAGTAGAGAGGCAACCAAGGAAACGGCCTGTCAGTGAAGAATCAGCTTCCTTATCAAATGAAACAGGTAAAATAGTTTTCCTGTTACTTATTTATTATATGGGTTGTGTGTGAATTTTACTATTAATCAATGTATGTTTAAAGAAAAATAAAGCTTAATGATAATACTTCATTTTTGTAGGTGAAAGAGTGAATCAGAATGATCATACAGATGATTCTTACTGTTTGCGTAGCCCCAAAAATTGAAACAGAATTATGAGGCACTACAGAAAAGGACTGAGAAGCTGAGGAAGCAGACGAAACATACAAGGCAAAGTGTTTCAAGAAAGAAGAAACAAATTGTGACATACACTCCTGGAAATTGAAATAAGAACACCGTGAATTCATTGTCCCAGGAAGGGGAAACTTTATTGACACATTCCTGGGGTCAGATACATCACATGATCACACTGACAGAACCACAGGCACATAGACACAGGCAACAGAGCATGCACAATGTCGGCACTAGTACAGTGTATATCCACCTTTCGCAGCAATGCAGGCTGCTATTCTCCCATGGAGACGATCGTAGAGATTCTGGATGTAGTCCTGTGGAACGGCTTGCCATGCCATTTCCACCTGGCGCCTCAGTTGGACCAGCGTTCGTGCTGGACGTGCAGACCGCGTGAGACGACGCTTCATCCAGTCCCAAACATGCTCAATGGGGGACAGATCCGGAGATCTTGCTGGCCAGGGTAGTTGACTTACACCTTGTAGAGCACGTTGGGTGGCACGGGATACATGCGGACGTGCATTGTCCTGTTGGAACAGCAAGTTCCCTTGCCGGTCTAGGAATGGTAGAACGATGGGTTCGATGACGGTTTGGATGTACCGTGCACTATTCAGTGTCCCCTCGACGATCACCACTGGTGTACGGCCAGTGTAGGAGATCGCTCCCCACACCATGATGCCGGGTGTTGGCCCTGTGTGCCTCGGTCGTATGCAGTCCTAATTGTGGCGCTCACCTGCACGGAGCCAAACACGCATACGACCATCATTGGCACCAAGGCAGAAGCGACTCTCATCGCTGAAGACGACACGTCTCCATTCGTCCCTCCATTCACGCCTGTCGCGACACCACTGGAGGCGGGCTGCACGATGTTGGGGCGTGAGCGGAAGACGGCCTAACGGTGTGCGGGACCGTAGCCCAGCTTCATGGAGACGGTTGCGAATGGTCCTTGCCGATACCCCAGGAGCAACAGTGTCCCTAATTTGCTGGGAAGTGGCGGTGCGATCCCCTACGGCACTGCGTAGGATCCTACGGTCTTGGCGTGCATCCGTGCGTCGCTGCGGTCCGGTCCCAGGTCGACGGGCACGTGCACCTTCCGCCGACCACTGGCGACAACATCGATGTACTGTGGAGACCTCACGCCCCACGTGTTGAGCAATTCGGCGGTACGTCCACCCGGCCTCCCGCATGCCCACTATACGCCCTCGCTCAAAGTCCGTCAACTGCACATACGGTTCACGTCCACGCTGTCGCGGCATGCTACCAGTGTTAAAGACTGCGATGGAGCTGCGTATGCCACGGCAAACTGGCTGACACTGACGGCGGCGGTGCACAAATGCTGCGCAGCTAGCGCCATTCGACGGCCTACACCGCGGTTCCTGGTGTGTCCGCTGTGCCGTGCGTGTGATCATTGCTTGTACAGCCCTCTCGCAGTGTCCGGAGCAAGTATGGTGCGTCTGACACACCGGTGTCAATGTGTTCTTTTTTCCATTTCCAGGAGTGTATAAAACAGTGGTTGCAGGCCTAAATAAGAGACTTCAAGACTGTGCTTCTGAAGTGATAGGATGCGACAAAAATGATGATATTATGAAGCAAATTTTGGAATGCAAAACAAATGTTCAATTCCTGAATATCCTAAAGAAATAAGACAGTTTGCCGTTACACTAAATTTTTTCTCCTCCAAAGCTTATAATTATTTGAGGAAGTTTGTTAAATTACCCCAGCCTCGAACCGCCCAGGTGGGCGGTTGCAGTAAATGGCAGTCCTGGATTCACAGAAGAAAGCTTTAAAAACTTAGCAGATGAGGTTTAAAGTAGTTCATGACCTATTTAGCTGCCCTTATGTTCGATGAGGTGGCTATTAAAAAAGACTTAATATGGGATGATAATAAGGTCTGGGGTTATGTTGACTTAAAGCAAGGATGTGAGTAAAGTGATGATAGCCAAATATCAAAAGAAGCACTAGTGTTTATGGCCACTGGGATTAATAGGAGTTGGAAAATTCCTGTTGGCTATTGTTTTCTTAATGGTTTAACAGCAAGTGTGAAACTTAATTTACTGCAGCAGTACCTCTGTAAACTGGAGGAAACAGGAGTGCATATACACTCCTGGAAATTGAAATAAGAACACCGTGAATTTATTGTCCCAGGAAGGGGAAACTTTATTGACACATTCCTGGGGTCAGATACATCACATGATCACACTGACAGAACCACAGGCACATAGACACAGGCAACAGAGCATGCACAATGTCGGCACTAGTACAGTGTATATCCACCTTTCGCAGCAATGCAGGCTGCTATTCTCCCATGGAGACGATCGTAGAGATGCTGGATGTAGTCCTGTGGAACGGCTTGCCATGCCATTTCCACCTGGCGCCTCAGTTGGACCAGCGTTCGTGCTGGACGTGCAGACCGCGTGAGACGACGCTTCATCCAGTCCCAAACATGCTCAATGGGGGACAGATCCGGAGATCTTGCTGGCCAGGGTAGTTGACTTACACCTTCTAGAGCACGTTGGGTGGCACGGGATACATGCGGACGTGCATTGTCCTGTTGGAACAGCAAGTTCCCTTGCCGGTCTAGGAATGGTAGAACGATGGGTTCGATGACGGTTTGGATGTACCGTGCACTATTCAGTGTCCCCTCGACGATCACCAGTGGTGTACGGCCAGTGTAGGAGATCGCTCCCCACACCATGATGCCGGGTGTTGGCCCTGTGTGCCTCGGTCGTATGCAGTCCTGATTGTGGCGCTCACCTGCACGGCGCCAAACACGCATACGACCATCATTGGCACCAAGGCAGAAGCGACTCTCATCGCTGAAGACGACACGTCTCCATTCGTCCCTCCATTCACGCCTGTCGCGACACCACTGGAGCGGGCTGCACGATGTTGGGGCGTGAGCGGGAAACGGCCTAACGGTGTGCGGGACCGTAGCCCAGCTTCATGGAGACGGTTGCGAATGGTCCTCGCCGATACCCCAGGAGCAACAGTGTCCCTAATTTGCTGGGAAGTGGCGGTGTGGTCCCCTACGGCACTGCGTAGGTTCCTACGGTCTTGGCGTGCATCCGTGCGTCGCTGCGGTCCGGTCCCAGGTCGACGGGCACGTGCACCTTCCGCCGACCACTGGCGACAACATCGATGTACTGTGGAGACCTCACGCCCCACGTGTTGAGCAATTCGGCGGTACGTCCACCCGGCCTCCCGCATGCCCACTATACGCCCTCGCTCAAAGTCCGTCAGCTGCACATACGGTTCACGTCCACGCTGTCGCGGCATGCTACCAGTGTTAAAGACTGCGATGGAGCTCCGTATGCCACGGCAAACTGGCTGACACTGACGGCGGCGGTGCACAAATGCTGCGCAGCTAGCGCCATTCGACGGCCAACACCGCGGTTCCTGGTGTGTCCGCTGTGCCGTGCGTGTGATCATTGCTTGTACAGCCCTCTCGCAGTGTCCGGAGCAAGTATGGTGGGTCTGACACACCGGTGTCAATGTGTTCTTTTTTCCATTTCCAGGAGTGTAGTTGGTGTAGTTTGTGATGGTGCTGCAGCTAACAGGTGTGTTATGGGCAAATGAGGAATTAAGGCAGGTGTAATTGACTCCCAATGCTGGTTTCCTCATCCCTCAAATGATGAAAAAAAGTATATTGTTTCTTTGATGCTGCTCACATGTTGAAATTAATGAGGAATACTTTATGTGAAAAAAAAAAGAATTACTAGATGGGGATGGTCAAGTAATTAAGTGGGAATATTTTAATAGGCTAGTTGAATTGCAAGAACAGGAAGGGTTGCATGTGGCAAATAAAATGAGGAAACACATTCAATTTGAATCTCAGAAAATGAAGGTTGCATTGGCTGCCCAGACTCTGAGTAAATCTGTTTCTGATACAATGATTTTTTGCGTAGACTTACAGTTACCAGAGTGTGTCAATTGTGAGGGCACTGTTAAGTTCATAAAAATGGTGGATACTGCTTTTGATTTACTTAATTCGTGTAACCTTATGAACAAAGTCACCAAAACACCAGTGTTTAAAGGTAATAAAACAACAGTCTGTAAAATTATTGAAAACTCCATTCAGTACTTTATGAAATTAAAACTTTGTAATGGTGATCTTCTATATCTATCAGGTAGAAAAATGGGTGTTTCTGGAATGGTGTTAGATCTCTTAAGCTTAAAACAAGTGGCTGAAATGTATGTGTGGACTGAATCTCCAGTGCTTAAAATTATTTTGACAAGGAGGACGAGCCCCCCAGGGGGTACACAACTCTTTTGTGGATACGTGCGTGGTGAGCACGGGGCCCCAAGATAGTGCAGTTTTCCTTCCTTTCCAGGATGCCCTGCCCCCCTTCACCATCCCTCCTCGTCCCCAATCCTCCCCCCCCTTCCTCCCCCTCACGCTCCCTCTTCTTCGGAGCAATATATCGTTAGAAACTTCCAGGATCCTGTTAACCCTGTTTTTCTCCATCCTCACACTTTCTTCCTCTATTGGTCTTTCCCTACGTTCATTCTTGTCCTTGCTTTCATGCCCTTACTTCTATCTCTGCCTCATTATTCTTACCCTATTCTCCTTGTCTTCTTTTCCGTGTCTTATTCTCCGCTTCGGCATTTGAGATTCTTTCTTCTATCCCTCTCTCTTCTTTCCCCCCTGTGCGTGTCTGAAGGCCGACCCACGCGTTTGCACACGTAGCCGGTGACAGGTTAACGCGTAATTCTCTGCCCTGGGTAGACAAGTAAGGCACGCACGTACTCCCTGGTAAAGGCCAAGCCCAGAGAGGGGTGACTGACTGAGCTGTGCCAACTGGTCCATCCGTCCGTTTCTCGGGAGGTGTGACCTGAGGTGTGGACAATCACCTAAGGTGGGAGTACCCTCTGAGAGTGCCCCCACAAGGGAGGAGCGCTCCACCTTGCTGTTGGAGACAGAGAGCGCCTTCCAGGCCCAAAAATTACTTCGAGCCACTCTCTTACACACAGTTCCTGTACGGGTGGAGGCCTACCACACCTTGAATTCGTCACGTGGTGTGGTGTATACCAAGTCACTTAACAGACTAACTGATGAGGAGATTCTGTCTCCTCTCTGATCAGGGAGTGACGGCCGTCCATCGGGTCGTGAAAAGGGTAAACAAGGACCTCATACCGACCCAAACCCTATTCCTGACATTCGACAATGTGCAATTGCCTTCAGGAATTAGAGCGGGTTATGAGATCATTTCTGTTCGGCCGTATATACCAAGCCCTACAAGGTGTTACCAATGTCAGCAGTTTAACCATACACGACAGTCTTGTTCAAGTGCGGCTAAATGCGTCACCTGTGGTGGGGACGCCCATGAGGGTGACTGTCCACTTCCGTCCCCTCATTGCATTAACTGTATGGGCGGTATGCCCGCATACCAACTGCCCTGTCTACAAAGATGAGAAAAGTATGTAGGAAGTTCGAGTGAAAGAGAAGGTGTCGACCTCTGTTGCTCGCAAGTTATTCAATAGCAGAAAGCCCACTGTGCTTCCGGCAGGTCAGTAAGGTACCGTTCTCGCCTCTCCTCGTCCTACCAGGGAGGTAGCTACACAGACATGTGATCTAACAGTTAGCGTTTCGGTCGTCCGATTAGCCAGTGCTTAGATCGCCCGATCAACGTCTCCTCTTCCTCCCACCAATCCTTAAGCTCAAACCTCATCATCTGCTACTGCTAAGACGAGGACCTCTAAATCAGATGCTCGGACCTTCAAAAAAGAACCGACACGCGAAGCTTTCTTGCTTACACAAAATTTACAGTCATCAACTGTTCTTTCGACAAAACGTAATTCTTCGAAGAAGGCTCATAGAAAAAAAGAGTTCTCCACCTCCGCCGAGGCGCGTTTCCTCTCCTGCGCCACCCAGCGGTTGCCGTCTCCGGCCATCTTCAGTTTCGCCACGCCGCACCGCTGGTAGCCGATCATGTGGCGTTTCACCGGCGGAGGAAGCTGCCCCTCCTGACCAGCTCAGGAAGGTGGCAGACACAACTGTTGAATTGATGGACCATGACTCACCACCTATTGATTGCAGCAGCAGTGCTCCCTGAAAGCCAGGCCCTCAGCGGCCATCGAGGTGACCCTTTCTTGTTTCTTCTTTTTCTTTTCCTTTACATAATGGCACTTCTTCAATGGAATATTCGCGGCATTCGGTCCAATCGTGAGGAACTAAAGTTGCTCCTTTGAATGCACTGCCCGCTTGTCGTAGGTCTCCAAGAAACGAAGTTACGCCCATGCGATAGTATTGACTTGGCACACTATACCTCCGTGCGTTTTGAGCTATCCCCTGTGGCATGTATTCCGGCTCGTGGAGGGGTCATATTGCTGGTTCGGGATGATGTCTACTACAATCCAATGACATTGCACACAGATCTGCAGGCAGTTGCCGTCCGAATTACTCTCCCCACTTTCACATTTTCCATTTGTACTGTTTACACCCCATCATCGTCTGCCTTTACTAGGGCAGACATGATACATCTGATTGCTCAGCTTCCTACACCATTTTTGTTGATTGGAGACTTTAATGCCCACCATCCCCTTTGGGGCTCTCCAGCATCCTGCCTGAGAAGCTCCCTCTTGGCAGACCTTTTCAACCACCTCAATCTAGTCTGCTTAAATGCCGGTGCACCTACCTTCCTTTCGGACATAACGCATACCAATTCCCACTTGGACCTCTCAATATCCACTATCCGACTTGCACGTCGATTCGAGTGGTATGCTCTGTCTGACACATACTCGAGCGACCATTTTCCCTGTGTAATCCATCTCCTGCATCACACCCCTTCTTCACGTTCCACTAGCTGGAACATCTCCAAAGCCGACTGGGGGCTTTTCACCTCCCTGGCGACCTTCCATGATCAAAACTTCTCCAGCTGCGATTCTCACTGCTGCTGAATATTCCATCCCCCATACTTCCACTTCTCCACGTTGAGTCCCAGTCCCCTGGTGGACTACAGCATGCAGCGACGCTATTCGTGCTCGGCGACGTGCTTTACGCACCTTCCAACGCCACCCTACGATGGCGAACTGTATCAGTTACAAACGACTCCGTGCACAATGTCGTCGTGTTATCGAAGAAAGCAAAAAGGCTTGTTGGGTGGCTTTCACCAGCTCATTCAACACTTTTACTCCTTCTTTGGTTGTCTGGGGTGACCTGCGGTGGCTATCTGGCACCAAGGTCCACTCCCCGATTTCTGGCCTGACTGTAGCGAATGAAGTCATTGTGGATCCTGAGGATGTCTCCAATGCCTTCAGCCGCTTTTTCGCGGAGGTTTCGAGCTCTGCCCATTACCACCCTGCCTTCCTCCCCCGAAAACAAGCAGAGGAGACAAGGCCACCTTCTGTCCAGTCTTTGAATCGTGAAAGTTACAACGCCACCTTCACCGTGCGGGAACTCGAAAATACACTCGCCCGGTCCCGATCATCTGCTCCGGGGCCCGATGGTATCCATATTCAGATGCTGAAGAACCTTTCTCCTGCAGGTAAAGACTTTCAACTTCGCGCCTATAATCGCATCTGGGTTGAAGGTCATGTTCCCACACGCTGGCGTGAAGCAATTGTTGTTTCCGTACCCAAACCAGGAAAGGACAAACACCTTCCTTCCAGTTATCGCCTCATCTCCCTTACCACCTGCGACTGCAAGGTGATGGAGCACATGGTAAATTCTCGATTGATTTGGTTCCTTGTATCTCGATGCCTCCTTACCAATGTCCAATGTGGCTTTCGTAGGTACCGCTCTGCTGTTGGCCACCTAGTTATCATGTCAACTTTCATTAAGAACAACTTTTTGCGTAAGCGCCAGACGGTGGCTGTGTTCTTCGATTTGAAGAAGGCTTACGACACCTGTTGGAGGGCGGGCATTCCCCGCACCATGCACGCTTGGGGCCTTCGTAGTCGCCTCCCTCTTTTTATTAACGCATTTTTAATGGATCGAATGTTCCGGGTACGTGTGGGTTCTGTTTTGTCAGATGCCTTTCGCCAGGAGAATGGGGTGCCCTAGCGCTCCGTTTTGAGCGTGGCCCTTTTTGTCATAGCTATCAATCCAATAATGGATTGCCTTCCAGTTGACGTTTCAGGCTCCCTTTTCGTGGACGACTTTACGATCTACTGCAGCGCTCAGAGAACATGTCTCCTGGAGCGCTGTCTTCAGCGTTGTCTCGACTGTCTATATTCCTGGAGTGTCACTAACGGTTTCCGTTTTTCTGGTGAGAAAACGGTCTGTATGAACTTCTGGCGTTACAAACAGTTTCTTCCACCATCCTTACATCTCGGTCCCGTTGCTCTTCCATTCGTGGAGACAACAAAAATCTTTAGGTCTTACATTTGACAGGAAACTTTGCTGGTCTCCACATGTGTCTTACTTGGCTTTTACCTGTTCCCTAAATGTCCTCCGTGTTCTCAGCGGTACGTCATGGGGAGCAGATCGAATGGTCCTGCTTCGCTTATATCGGTGCATTGTCCGATCAAAGCTGGATTATGGGGAGCTTTGTCTACTCTTCTGCCCAGCCATCCATTTTACGCCGTCTCAACTCTATCCACCATAGAGGGTTATGTCTGTCAACTGGAGCATTCTACACCAGCCCTGTTGAGAGTCTGTATGCCGAGGCTGCCGAATTACCGCTAAACTACCGGCGTGATATGTTGCTTTGTCGGTACACCTGCCGACTGATGTCAGTGCCCGACCACACGTCATATTTCTCCTTCTTTGACGACTCTCTCGACCGCCAATATAGGCTGCATGTCTCTGCCCTGTTACCTCCTGCAGTTCGCTTTTGTCACCTGCTTCAACAACTTGATTTTATCCTCCCTACGACTTTTCGAGTGGGTGAGAACCTGACGCCACCAAGCTCCAAGCTCAGGTACGCGTTCACCTTGAACACAGCTCGCTCCCAAAGGAGAGGACCGCGGATTCGATATACCGCTCGAGGTTTGTCGAACTTCATTCGAGGCTCCCTAATAACGTCTTTATTTACACAAATGGCTCCAAGACTACTGCTGGCGTCGGATGTGCCTTTATCGTTGGGATGACACCTTTCAATACCAGTTCCTTTACCAGTGTTCAAGCTTTACAGCTGAGCTTTTTGCTCTCTATCAGGCTGTTCAGTATATCCTCCGCCATCATCATTCTCCCTATGCCATCTGCTCTGATTCTTTGAGCACCATTCAGAATCTACGTGACCCATATTCGGACCACCCTCTCGTGCAACGAATTCAACGGCCCCTTCAGTCGCTAGTTGATACCAGCGATCGTGTTTTTTTTTTTTTTTTTGTTGATTCCTGACCACGTTGGTGTGCCTGGAAACAAAGCTGCTGATGCTGCGGCCAAGGCTGCTGTCCTCCTGCCTCAGACAGCTTCCTTTTGTGTCCCATAAACTGATGTTAGTGGGGTTCTTTGTCGGCGCGTTTCACCATTGTGGCATGAGGCTTGGTCCTCTCTCCATGAAAATAGGCTTAGGGCCATCAAACCGATCCCGACGGCTTGGACGACCTCCTCATGCCCTTCCCAGAGAGAGGAGGTCATTTTGGCAAGGTTGCGGATTGGGCATTGCCGATTTAGCCACCGCTATCTGTTGCCCGGTGACCCCGCCCCGCAGTGCCCCTGTGGTCATCCATTGACGGTGTGCCATATTTTATTGTCCTGTCCCCGTTTTATTCACTCTCGTGTTGTCCTGTGTCTGCCATCTGCCTTACAGGAACTTTTAGCTGATGCTGCTCGACTGGGTGCTAATGACATTAGTAGTTGAGCGCCTTAAAAAAAAAAAAAAAAAAAAAAAAAAAAAAAAAAAAAAAAAAAAAAAAAGAGGAGGAACCAAGATCACTTAGAACAAATGTTCTCTAGCATTCGCAGATGTGGGGGCAATAGGAATAATCCCAATGCCTTGCAGTTTAGATCAGCATACAGAAAGTGCTTAATAACACAAATAGAGCCCTCAAAAAATCCTAATAGCACTGGAGGACATTTGGACACACTTTTGGTACCAATATCAAATCCTGTAGAGAATTCACATGGTGTTGAGGAATTTGACCACGATTACTACATTCCAGAGTACAAAAGGTTAACTCTATATACGGAAAGAGTGGTAGAGTACATATCTGGAAGTGTTGTCAGGCAAGTTTGTAAAAAGGTTAAATGTGTCGGTTGCTTAAAAGTTCTCCTTTCTGCTCAAACCGAAGGAAAAACAGGTTTAACTGCAGTTGTTGTTGTTGTTGTTGTTGTGGTCTTCAGTCCTAAGACTGGTTTGATGCAGCTCTCCATGCTACTCTATCCTGTGCAATCTTCTTCGTCTCCCAGTACTTACCGCAACCTATATCCTTCTGAATCTGCTTAATGCATTCATCTCTTGGTCTCTCTCTACGATTTTTACCCTCCACGCTGCCCTCCTGTACTAAATTGGTGATCCCTTGATGCCTCAGGACATGTCCTACCAACCGATCCCTTCTTCTAGGCAAGTTGTGCCACAAACTCCTCTTCTCCCCAATTCTATTCAATACCTCCTCATTTGTTATCTGATCTACTTAATTGCAGTAAAAGATATCAAATATAGTTTGTATACTGCTCCTAAGAATGTAATCAAATTGTCGACAGTGGCAGAAAGGGTCTTCAGGAACTGTCAAAACTTAATATGGAAGAAGAACTTCCTTTTGCAATTGTATGTGGAAGTGTTCAGAATGTTGGGTGACAGACCAAATTTATTTACTGACTTTGACCATCTAATGGTGTCAACTGAATTTGGAGAAGAGTCACATTACTCTTTTCTAGTCAAGATGCTATTAAAACAGTATTTTACTTGTAGGTTACACCATTTGTGCAAATCCAAATCAGTCGAAGAAAGGGGGAAACACGTCAGACAAATGTATACAAAACGGATATTGTTTAAGGGGCAATGAAAGGTCTTGTGGTGTCAATTGCTCTTTTTTGGAATTTATGAACTATTTAAAATTGTTTTTGACAGAATGTATATGGCATTACAGTGAAATTAAGTGTAACATTTTGTAATAAATTTTCAATTAATGTCACAAATGTGTTTCATTTCTGTTATCCTTCCTTACCGTTTGTTTTACAGTAGAGACATCATTGTTTTAGGCAAGTTTGTAAATTACTTAAATGTGTAGGTCGTTTAAAAGTTCTCCTTTCTGCTCAAACTTACAGAAAAGAGCATTTCATTGCAATAAAAGAAACTGGCAACCCTTAATATGGAAGAACTATACTGTGCAATTTTATGTAGAAGTTTTCAGGAAGTTGGGTGACAGGCAGAATTTATTTACTGATTTTGACTTTATAATGGTGTTAATTTGCAGTCGAGTCTTGTTGCTCTTTTGTGACCAAGATGCTGTCAAAACAGTGTTTTAAATGTAGCTAGCACCATTTGTGCAAAACCAGGTGGAGTACGTTTCTGGAAATGTTGTCAGGCAAGTTAGTAAAAAAAGTTAAATGTGTAGTTTTTTAAGTTCTTTCTTCTCAAACTGATGGAAAAACAGGTTTCATTACAATAAAATACATCAAAAATAGTTTTTATAGTGCTGCAAACGATGTATTCAAATTGTTAACAGTGGCAGAAAGGGTTTCAGGGAATGTTAAACCTTAATATGGAAGAAGAACTTCCTTCTGTCGTTGTGTGTGCAATTGTTCAGAATGTTGCGTGACAGGCCGAATTTATTTACAAGATTTTGACCATCTAATAGTGCCAGCTGAATTTGGAGAAGAGTCACATTACTCTTTTCTAGTCATGATGCCGTTAAAATAGTATTTTAATTGTAGGTTACACCATTTGTGAAAAAACCAGGCCAAAGGAAGAAAGAGGGAAACATATTCAACAAATATACACAAACTTATATAGTTTAAGGGACAATGAAAGGTCCTGCGCTGTCAATTGATCGGTTTTGAACCTACTGAACTATTTAAAATTGTTTTTGACCTAATCTATGTGGCAGCGAAATGAACTGCATCATTTCGTAATAAACTTTTCATTTAATCGATGTCAGAAGTGTGTTTCATTTCTTTTAGCCTTCATCACTATATGTTTTATAGTAGAGAAATCAGAATGTCAGTGCAGATTTTTTTTTTCATGCCACGCGTAGTAAACAATAACGACATTCAGTATTAGCAGATGACGAGTAGGCTGCACCTTGACGTTACAAGACATGGCGGCTCAGTTTCCAAGTTGCTTCAAAGATGGCGGTGCTATAGCCAATCTATGTAGTTTATATAGGTCGTTGTTACAATTATATTTTTTGATTTTGGTTGGGAGGGGGGTCTTTAAATATTGTTGGCTAGCATGAGACTTTTAATTAACTTATACCGCGATAACACTCGTACGGACATCGGCTGCCCCGAAGTACATACGATATGATATTCTTTTTAAACACAAAGCCTTCTAATAAATAGTTTAAGTGAGCACTGCCATTTAGAAAAGAAAATATGCGTATCCTTACGCAAACTCTAATAATTAATATGGGTCTCAGGGGCTACTGGTTATTTATGTACCAAATTTTACAAAGATTAACTGAGATATAGCAGAGCTTATTGAGTGGAATGATTTTCAATATTTCTCGTCCATTATTTGCAAGGCAAAACTGGAGAGAATCTCATCTGCCTTTAGGCGGCCAAACTCGAAACATACTGAACTCATTCAGTATTCTAAATATTAATAAACGAAATCTATATTTACTCTGTTAACTCCAAAACTATTGTAAGCTCAAGGTAGAGAAACCTCTCACATTTACATTTAATATTATGACATGAAATTTTAATTAAATAATACAGTTAGCGTAATGGCCGACTAAATCCTGCTAGGGGAGACGAGCTCCCTGCACTACGAATTCTGTAAAAACTTGGTTAATGAGAATTAATGGTTGCGATCATGAGAGGTGACAACTAAGTCAATAATACACACTTTCTAATAACAATTATTAGTGTATTTTACTAAATTACACTAAACTTACATTAAATACCGTCCTGCTATACAAAGACGAAGCAAAAATATGAGAGAGCTTTCAATAAAGCAATAGTCTCTGGTCATGTTCATTTTCATCACACAGATAAAGAGAATGTTCTTTTCTTATATATATCACTTCGCTGTTGTGATTTTTCGTGGTATTATTTAACTTTTTAGTCTTTCTTATACATCTCGCACACGTACACAGTCTTGAAATAATTTATAATTCACACGTGACACAAGCATTTTTCTTTTATTAAAATTTACGTGACGTGTCGTCACAGGGGCCGGTGTAGGCCGCTGCTGGTTATGGAAGGCACCGTACTTGCTGTATGATACGTGCATGCCATCCTCCGACCTATAGTTCAACCATATCGGCAGCATATTGGCGAGCCATTCGTCTTCATGGACGACAATTCGCGCACCCCCCCTTCCGCCCCCCCTCCCTTTGTACATCTTGTGAATAACTTCCTTCAGGATAACAACATCGCTCGACTAGAGTGGCCAGCATGTTCTCCAGACATGAACCCTATCGAACATACCTGGGATAGATTGAAAAGGGATGTTTATGGACGACGTGACCCACCAACAACTCTGAGGGATCAACGCCGAATCTTCGTTGAGGAATGAAGCAATCTGGACCAACAGTGCCTTGAACTTGTGGATAGTATGCCACGACGAATACAGGCAAGCACCAATGCAAGAGGACGTGCTATTGGATATTAGAAGTACCATCGTGTACAGCAATCTGGACCACCACCTCTGAAGGTCTCGCTGTATGGTGGTACAACATGCAACGTGTGGTTTTAATGAGCAATAAAAAGGCCAGAATTGATGTTTATGTTGATCTCTATTTTCTGTACAGGTTCCGGAACTCTCGGAACCATGGTGATGAAAAAGTTTTTTTGATGTGTATACATTTACTGAGGCGACCACGCAGAACATGGGGTTGAACCTGCTCAAAAAAAAAAAAAAGTATAGATTTTGCTGGAGCAGTTCCTGCGTGGCCTCGGTAATTGGGAAGTTTTCTGAACAATAAAGGGAACTGGGGATTCCTTGGATTTGTTGTTCAAGATACCTCTGAAATATTACGATTCCAAATGAAAATATGCAATAACGATACATGCTGAATAGCACAATAATTATTAAAATCAGTTTTGTCTGACCATCTATGAGCAATTCAAAATAGGACTTCAGAGAGGTCTATCTTCGGATGAAAAGGCTTTCAGCCAATTTTGCCGACAATTCTTCTGGTCTAGGGATGGGATAAAGATCTACATTAGCTTGAGCATTAGTGGAGAACTTAAAATCACCATCAATACTCATTTATCCATTTGGGCTCTTAATTACTATTACTATCATGGACGTTGCCCATTAGCTAGTAAACACTGCGGATGTTATGTTCTGTTTCCACTTTATAGCGCATGGCGAAAGGCACTAGGAGTCCTCTACAAACCTTAGGCACTGCTGATCACTTTAAAGGTAAGTGCACTTGCAACACTTTTGCACAATATAATGTAGGTTCAGACAGTTGCTTATATTGCGCAAATAGTGCATAAAAGTCATTGAATGGAATCGCAGTTAGGACTAGATTCACTTGGTCTTGAATTTGGAAACCAAAAAGCGCAAAAGCATCTAAGTCCAGTATGCTAGTTGTCGCCCAAGTGTTTACTACGAACAAGGGTAGTTGCCAAGCTAACTTTTTATATTAAGCTTGGACAATGATGTGATCGCACACTGTCGTCGACTGTCCATTGTACTTAAGAACTCTGCACTGAGGGTATCATATCTGTAGGGCGCCAATGCGCCTGTACACGTTCACACTAATCAGAAATGTAGTCGCGACTGTGTGCAAGTGCAGTTCTGGCCGTTGGTGCATTAATTTCCAGCCACAGCATGAGGTTCTGACCCAGTCTGCTGCTGCTGTAGTCAACGACAAGATAGTGTGCAGCGCTCTGGTAGCTGGTGGCAGACGCTTGCTAGATGTCTCTATTTGTGGCGTGCAAAACACGTGACATTATGGAATGGACAGATACGTTATTGATGCGCTGCACTGCAGTCTGGAGGCGCTCTGATCGCTCTAACTTCTTTGCGAAGCTTTGACAATGATGTGGAGGAACTTTCTCATGAACTTCCACTTGCTTTGAGGTTCACAGGCTGTGAACAAACCACCTATTTTTGTGCATGTCTATCCACGATGAGGGCGGTGGCCACTGACTACTCATGTAACCACTGATCCCCCACTTTGCTGGACTACCAGACGATCGAGTGCCTAGTAAATCGGATGATGACGCTACCATAAGTTAATCGTAGACTACAACGATGACTACTAATAATAAGGCTGTCGACATTTGCGTTGACGCTGTCACTTCGTGAGATTTGTCAGTTTTAGCACTTCGCTCTGACCTGCTCAGATGGATCTGAAGCCTTTGCTTCACTATCAGAAGCTAGACGCATTAATCGATGAGCAACACTGTTTAAGGGGACAATAAGACTTGTATGCTAACCCTTGCATGGCAGGAGCTAATGCTGATAATTCCTGCTTAAGTTGCTGTTGTGTACATAGTTCCGCGTAGTCAGTGCGTAAACAACTTTCCCACTAGAGCGCGCCCCGCTAAGCACAACAGCGCAGGCGCAGCGCTCGTCCATCTCCGCACTACGAGATGGCGCTGCCTTAGAGACGGACCAAATTCTGCTTCCGCCGATCCGTGTATTAATATGTAACGCAGCCAATTTGACTGCTGCTAATGTAGAACCTTTTCTCCTCGTGGATCACACTCGCCCAGTGATACTTGAATGCGCGAGGTATTATAACGAGCGTACAGATCTCCGATTAGTCAGTCTGCATTTGTCTGCACCAGTCTGTACCGGTCTGCATTAGTCTGTACCAGTCTATAGTCAAGTTTCAGTCTGCACCTAAGAAGATTATCATATTCCTGTACATAGCCATGAATATAAATGTATAGACACTTTGTCAAGTATCAGAGATATGGGAGAATAAGATTAACGTACCAAGACCAAAGGAACTTCAGATTGTCAATTGTAAATAGCATCCAGAATCAAGTTACGTAATGTTTATGCTTGTTATCATTTTAATAAATGTGTGTGAAAATTAGTCAAGTTCTGTTTAAAGTTGGTAACCGTCAATCTGCTACTCTAAGCGTGCAAGTGGCATTTCTATCGTCTGACCTAACGGCAGAAGATAAACACGCCACGATAAGACCACGAGACATATTGCTGACACTCGCCTACTTCGTTAGAGCGACAAGTCGAATAATCTGATGGTGTGTGTACCTAAGGTCTTACAGTACGCACACCACAGTTGCCTTAAACACAGATCATATTTGAGTCTAAGTGCAAGTCTGTGCATTTGGTTACCGTCGACGCAAAACACAAACAACTGGAGCGTGAGTGTGGGTAAAGTTTTTGAATCACTGAGTACCGTTCATTACTAGAAGATAGTAAGAGTGCTCTCTGATGTAGTGGGTCAGTTATTCGACTTGCCTTACATCGAAGAATAAAACCACATAGATAACACCGTCAAAACTAGTTTTCCCCATCAAAGCAAACAAATCGTTAATGGGAAGGTTCTGATGGTGCACTTCCTATTGTTGTTGACTTTGCGGTAGTTGTAACTGCAAACCCATCCGTTGCTGTTCTTTTCATTGCTGTCAGAATTATCACAGTTTATTTTTCTATAGATGCTGTTCTAGCTGCAGCTGCCACTGTCATAACTGTAGGAATTCACAATGAATAGCTGCATGGTGAGCAAGTACTCGTCTCCACTTTTCTGTCCTACTTGGCGGAGGTGGAACACGGTTTACGATGACTCTCAGTGGCGGTTATGCAGACCAATGGAAGCAACAGGTCGTTTTTGTCATCGATGAGGGCAGAGTTAAGGTCGTGAACTACTAGCCAGAGCTTAGAAAAAGTTGTTGTAGGCGTGCACAAATCCGAATCGAAAAACCAAAACACAGGCGAAAGTTAAATACTGTATTGTCATTGGTACTTGTCGGAGGCTTCAGAGAATAAACGGGAGGTGCCGGAGAAGTGGAGGGCTACGACATTTACTGTAACCCTCGCGTCAGGGGACGGGACCCATGTGCCATGCACACTGCTGCAGCAGCGTCCTCTGTGGGAGCGAGCTGCAGCCGATGTATGAAGTCTGTGTGTCTCTGGCCTTCCCTCCATATCGATATTCGGTACATTATGCAGCATGGAACCTCCACCTTGCTGCACTCGCTGGACAGTGTGTCTATGGAGTTCACCCTGGCCGGGTTTCCTCCAAACACGTCTCCGACGATTGTCTGGTTGAAGGCATATTCGACACTCATCGGTGAAGAGAACGTGATGCCAATCCTGAGCGGTCCATTCGGCAAGTTGCTGAGCCCATCTGTACCGCGCTGCATCGTGTCGTGATTGCAAAGATGGTCCTCGCCATGGACGTCGGGAGTGAAATTGCGCGCTATGCAGCCTATTACAACAGTTTGAGTCGTAACACGACGTCGTGTGCCTGCACGAAAAGCATTATTCAACATGCTGGCGTTGCTGTCAGGATTCCTCCTAGCCATAATCCGTAGGTAGCGGTCATCCACTGTAGTAGTAGCCCTTGGGCGGCCTGAGCGAGGCATTTCATCGACAGTTCCTGTCTCTCTGTATCTGCTCCATGTCCGAACAACATCGGTTTGGTTCACTCCGAGACGCCTGGACACTTTCCTTGTTGAGAGCCCTTCCTGCGTGCGGACGCGATTGTACCGCGGTGTTGACCGTCTAGGCATGGTTGAGCTACAGACAACACGAGCCGTGTACCTCCTTCCTGGTGGAATGACTGGAACTGATCGGCTGTCTGAGCCCCTCCTTCTAATAGGCTCTGCTCATTCCTGGTCGTTTACATCTTTGGGCGGGTTTAGTGACACCTCTGAACAGATATAGGAACTGTGTCTATCGTACAGTATCCATGGTCAACGTCTCTCTTCAGGAGTTCTGGGAATCGGAATGATGCAAAACTTTTTTTGATGTGTGTAGTTTCCTGGAGCCAAGTGTAAAGTACCTAGGACATATCAGCTCACAGGACCAATAGTTGGTCACCGCAATGCTCACACACAGATGAATCGCTAAATCTTTACAGATGGCGCAGCGATCGAGTGACGTGCTCAACTGCACACGCCTTACCTCTATGTGAGAATAAGACAATAGTAATCACTGAGACATTTATGTTCAAGCAGACATTATGTGTAAATGTGGGTAAATGTGACGACACGGCACAGAGTAGATGATGAATTACGTTCTACACTAGACAATACAAGCTATGTTGTTAACATCCTAATATTGCTCTCTGTTTGCATTCAAACTATGCCTAGTAGAGATTCTTTACAAAACAAAATTTCAAGAAAACCTGCAATATTTACCAAGCAGAACTATCGTGTCAAGTTTCTCTAAAACATTTACAGGCTGAGTTTCCTATAATCAACCACTAAATGACGCCAAAATATAATTATAATATATGATGCAAAAAAAAAGACACACACACACACTATGAGCAAAGATAAACGAACTGACTAAACAATGATTTTAGGAAAGAAGAAAGAAGGTGATTTTTGACGAGTTTTTCTTTATTGGCATGTATCACTTAGCCTGTGTATTTTCGTTACACAAGGAGAAGTCCTGCTGTGTGTATGTTCAGCAGAATACGATCAATGCCAGTGCTGGGCCAAGACGGTGGGGTAGTAAGCCGTAGATGAAAAGTCGATATATTGAAGGTAAAAGCTTTGACACCGAAAGGAAACTATTTATCGTAATAAGTAACGATTTCGTTTCATGTGCTGTGGTTTTCCTGTCGATTCTGAGAGAGACTATCTCTCTAGAATAATGGAAGTACTTATATCAATTCTAGATGTCATTCAAGACTTTATGGTTGTCGAACTGGAATTTTGGTAATCATCGATGTTTCGATTTCATCTCCAAATGACAGACTATTGTGCTTGAAGCCTATAAGTTGCCCAAACTCTTGCAGATGCAATAGATAATACAATGATCTACGTTCATATAACATATATTAGTTAAAACCACCACCTGGAACACACCACTTTTTTTTTCGCTCTATGAAATCTATGGTGATCTTTGATAAAATCTGAAATTTGACCACAACTTTCACCAATGCCAGTCGAATTTTTGTAATTTTTTTATATTTATCGTACGTATGGTTCAGAACTCAAATACCATCTTCCCAAAGCAGTTCGATATAAATCACAGAAATCAGGAATAAAAGAGAAATAGATTCTGACGGTCTCCAACCGTCTATAACATCCTAAAATAGAGTCCAGGCTTTTCGACAGGCAGTGTTGCTTTTTGGTAGAATCTTCACCTGCCATGTAATGGTTCTGGTTTCGTTTCTTCATCAGTACAAGTTTTTAAACAGAGGTGCATATTACACTTGCATTTCTTCTAAGCGTAAAACACTTGAAAATGGTTAAAATCAGTATCACTGCAATCTGGAAATCGGTACTTCGTGTCTAGTTTCGGTTGTTATTTTCTTCTTTTTTACGAATATTTATGTCATTTAAATATAAACTTCATATAGTATATACTAATTACATATATATCTAATTGTCTTTTTTATAAAAAGGCACATCCTATCTCTAATCACATATTGCACTCAAAAATTCAGTTTTCAGTACAAATTTAAATCCTTGATTATCGATCTTTTATAAAAGATTATGATCAAATGTCGTTTAAATAAAAAAACATACGATGTATGGAATAAAAACAGTCACCAGTTGCGGAACGTAGTTGTGGAAAGCTCTTGACATAATTTTCAACCCATATAAAGGGGCCTACTTCGGAAGTCTTATTACCTAGAAATAAGTACATACAGATAAAAGTAACGTTCCAAAAATTAGAACGTAAAGAATATCCATTTCCACATTCGGATGTTTATTATAACATAAAATGTAATGAATGCCCACGTTTTTATATAGGTCGAACGGGGAGGGCTATTAAAACTAGGTGCAAGGATAATTTATTATTATTCATGGCTCCACATATGCTGCACATATCGTTCAAAATGGACTTTTCCCAAGTAATTTGGATGATACTGTCATTTTGCGTAGAGAGAAGAAAGGATACAGGTTGCATTTATTGGAAGAACAAAATTTTAAACACAGTTTCAACAATAACCGTTCTATATTGAACGACCAAGTGCATCGGAAAATAAAAATTTATTCGATGGTTTTCGGCCCGTGCTTGAATTAAGGTAATTCTTACATCGGGCTACTGTACTGTTTCCTGAATGCCAAACTCTTTACAAGCGTCCACAATAAAATGTTGTACTTGTCTGTATAATCACGTCACTAACTATGTGATTTTCGTAAGCCTACTTGTCCTATTCCAAGAATTTTTGATGCTAATCAAAATATCCACGGGTGTGCTGCCGGTCTATAGTGTCCAACGGGCACAATATTTCGGCGATCATACATGTCGCCATCATCAGGTGAACTGACGGACTGAGCTCCTGTGAACGTGCCGGCACGGAGATCCGTACGCTAAGGCTGCTCAGAGGGAACTGGGTTCGGTCGCGGCGGCGGCCGATTTAAATACCCTCCGCCCGCGGCGCGCTCCCTCCGCCGTCCGCGCCCCGCGCCACGGTCGCGCGGTGGAATAGATTGCGACGGCGTCTGAGATGACGTCGGTGTGATGGCTCTGTCCGCCGTGGTCGTCACAACTATACGTTTGCTCGATGTACTCTTGATTAACCCGATCGCTGGTTCCCAAGCCTTGCTAAGATTATAGCCACAGTCGCGGTTTATGAGGTCGTCATTGGTGCGAATTTCGATGGCCTCTCTAACAACGCTGTCCCAGTGTCTCGACGTCTGTACCAGAATCCTCGTGCGGTCATACTCCATGGCGTGATTTTCCGACAAACAATGTTCAGCGACCGCCGACTTGCTCGGATACATCAGTCGAGTGTGCCTCTGGTGTTCACGGCATCGATCCTCGACGGTACGCATCGTCTGACCAATATACGACTTGCCACATTGACACGGAGTCTGGTACACGCCGGCCTTCCTCAAACCGAGGTCATCCTTGGCGCTCCCCACCAGTGCACGAGTTTTATTTGGAGGACAAAACACAGTTCCGACCCGGTAATTCTTCAGAATGCGGGCGATTTTCCCCGAGAGTGCGCCTGTGTATGGAATAAATGCAGTGCCTACCTCCTCCCTCGTGACTTCATCCATCTCAACAGGTTGTGCTGCAGTGGTTGGGCGGAGAGCACGTTGAATCTGCCACTCTGAGTACCCATTTTTTCGAAAAACAGTTCTCAGATGTTCCAATTCCTGGGGTAGACTCTCTGCGTCAGAGATAGTGCGCGCCCTATGTACTAGAGTTTTAAGTACCCCATTCCTCTGTGAAGGGTGGTGGCAGCTGTCTGCGTGCAAATACAGATCAGTGTGCGTAGTCTTCCGATACACCCCATGACCTAGGGTGCCGTCAGCCCTTCTCTTGACCAAGACGTCAAGGAAAGGTAATTTACCCTCCGTTTCAGTCTCCATAGTGAATTTGATGTTGGGGTGTATGGAGTTTAGATGTGTAAGGAAGTCAAGGAGTTTATCCATACCATGTGGCCAGATGACGAACGTGTCGTCCACGTAACGGAAAAAGCAAGTAGGTTTCCATACGGATGACGACAGGGCTTCCTCCTCGAAGTTCTCCATGTACAAATTCGCTACCACCGGTGAGAGTGGGCTACCCATGGCGACTCCCTCCGTTTGTTCGTAGTATTCTCCATTAAAAAGAAAATACGTGGAAGTCAAGATATGCCTAAAAAGTTCTTCTCGTCAAACTTCCGACTAATCAATTCTAGTGACTCTCGCAGGGGTACCCTCGTAAACAAGGAAACGACGTCAAAACTCACCATGATATCTGACTCATCTAACCTGAAGCTATCAAGGCGTTTAACAAACTCCACGGAATTACGGATGTGATGAGGGCATTTACCCACATAAGGACTTAATATTCCCGTCAGGTATTTGGCCAACAAATATGTAGGTGCCCTGATGTTGCTGACAATGGGGCGTAATGGTACCCCCTCTTTGTGAACCTTCGGGAGTCCATATAGTCTAGGCGGTACCGGACCTTGGGGTAACAATTTCTTAGCGTCACCCTCCGGTAAATCTGCGTCCTTGAGAAGCGCCCTCGTCTTGTTCTTCACCTTCTTTGTAGGGTCAACGCTGATCTTCCGGTAGGAATCGTCATTTAGCAGGCTCTGCATCTTATCAGTGTAGTCCTTATGGGAGACAACAACTGTAGCATTGCCTTTGTCAGCCGGTAAGACAACAATTTCAGAGCGCTCCCTCAGATCACGAATGGCCGCCCTCTCTTTACTGCTGATATTTGACTTCATCGGCTTGGATTTCGTCAACGCACGACAAGTTTCACGACGTATTTCCTCGGCTGATTCTGGCGGACGTCGAGCTGCAACCTGTTCAACACCACTAACAATTTCTGCGACCGGAGTGATTGATGGTGTCACCTGGGTGTCATCAATCCTTCCGCCCATAAGAAGGCAACGGGACGTCAAACAGCTAAGTTCTCACGTCTCCTTGACAAACCATCTCTGCAGGTTCCGTGCAAGACTGTCATCAATTTGAGTGGCATGGTGTTGAGTGATGATGCGGTCTCGGTTTTGCAGAAAGGTCTCAACTTCGCTCCCACCCCCAAGTTCACTCCGGTCGCAGAAATTGTTAGCGGTGTTGAACAGGTTGCAGCTCGACTTCCGCCAGAATCAGCCGAGGAAATACGTCATGAAACTTGTCGTGCGTTGACGAAATCCAAGCCGATGAAGTCAAATATCAGCAGTAAAGAGAGGGCGGCCATTCGTGATCTGAGGGAGCGCTCTGAAATTGTTGTCTTACCGGCTGACAAAGGCAATGCTACAGTTGTTGTCTCCCATAAGGACTACACTGATAAGATGCAGAGCCTGCTAAATGACGATTCCTACCGGAAGATCAGCGTTGACCCTACAAAGAAGGTGAAGAACAAGACGAGGGCGCTTCTCAAGGACGCAGATTTACCGGAGGGTGACGCTAAGAAATTGTTACCCCAAGGTCCGGTACCGCCTAGACTATATGGACTCCCGAAGGTTCACAAAGAGGGGGTACCATTACGCCCCATTGTCAGCAACATCAGGGCACCTACATATTTGTTGGCCAAATACCTGACGGGAATATTAAGTCCTTATGTGGGTAAATGCCCTCATCACATCCGTAATTCCGTGGAGTTTGTTAAACGCCTTGATAGCTTCAGGTTAGATGAGTCAGATATCATGGTGAGTTTTGACGTCGTTTCCTTGTTTACGAGGGTACCCCTGCGAGAGTCACTAGAATTGATTAGTCAGAAGTTTGACGAGAAGAACTTTTTAGGCATATCTTGACTTCCACGTATTTTCTTTTTAATGGAGAATACTACGAACAAACGGAGGGAGTCGCCATGGGTAGCCCACTCTCACCGGTGGTAGCGAATTTGTACATGGAGAACTTCGAGGAGGAAGCCCTGTCGTCATCCGTATGGAAACCTACTTGCTTTTTCCGTTACGTGGACGACACGTTCGTCATCTGGCCACATGGTATGGATAAACTCCTTGACTTCCTTACACATCTAAACTCCATACACCCCAACATCAAATTCACTATGGAGACTGAAACGGAGGGTAAATTACCTTTCCTTGACGTCTTGGTCAAGAGAAGGGCTGACGGCACCCTAGGTCATGGGGTGTATCGGAAGACTACGCACACTGATCTGTATTTGCACGCAGACAGCTGCCACCACCCTTCACAGAGGAATGGGGTACTTAAAACTCTAGTACATAGGGCGCGCACTATCTCTGACGCAGAGAGTCTACCCCAGGAATTGGAACATCTGAGAACTGTTTTTCGAAAAAATGGGTACTCAGAGTGGCAGATTCAACGTGCTCTCCGCCCAACCACTGCAGCACAACCTGTTGAGATGGATGAAGTCACGAGGGAGGAGGTAGGCACTGCATTTATTCCATACACAGGCGCACTCTCGGGGAAAATCGCCCGCATTCTGAAGAATTACCGGGTCGGAACTGTGTTTTGTCCTCCAAATAAAACTCGTGCACTGGTGGAGAGCGCCAAGGATGACCTCGGTTTGAGGAAGGCCGGCGTGTACCAGACTCCGTGTCAATGTGGCAAGTCGTATATTGGTCAGACGATGCGTACCGTCGAGGATCGATGCCGTGAACACCAGAGGCACACTCGACTGATGTATCCGAGCAAGTCGGCGGTCGCTGAACATTGTTTGTCGGAAAATCACGCCATGGAGTATGACCGCACGAGGATTCTGGTACAGACGTCGAGATACTGGGACAGCGTTGTTAGAGAGGCCATCGAAATTCGCACCAATGACGACCTCATAAACCGCGACTGTGGCTATAATCTTAGCAAGGCTTGGGAACCAGCGATCGGGTTAATCAAGAGTACATCGAGCAAACGTATAGTTGTGACGACCACGGCGGACAGAGCCATCACACCGACGTCATCTCAGACGCCGTCGCAATCTGTTCCACCGCGCGACCGTGGCGCGGGGCGCGGACGGCGGAGGGAGCGCGCCGCGGGCGGAGGGTATTTAAATCGGCCGCCGCCGCGACCGAACCCAGTTCCCTCTGAGCAGCCTTAGCGTACGGATCTCCGTGCCGGCACGTTCACAGGAGCTCAGTCCGTCAGTTCACCTGATGATGGCGACATGTATGATCGCCGAAATATTGTGCCCGTTGGACACTATAGACCGGCAGCACACCCGTGGATATTTTGATTATCAAATACGCCGGGAGAAACTCAAGAATCACATCATTTTTGATGCTTTCTATCACTCACTGTCTCCAGATTTTGTGTTACAAAAATGCTTCGATTTTAGCATGCGGTATACAGTTACACCAGCTGTTAGCTGCGGCTATAGACCGCAGTGTGCATCAGCGCCATCTAGGGTTTTCTCGATTCTTGATCACACATGGATGTTGCTCCGTCAGCTGCATGTTTATCCGCTGCTGGTCACACACGCCACATCTGATATGTCTATTATTTCCTATATGACAAAGCCAGATGGCTGTTTTCACGACTGTCAATTGTAATTATGACTAAGCTTAGTGGCGGCACATCACGATCAGCATCTAAAACGTAAGTTGTGGCTTATTTTAATAACTCATAACTTTTGGCCTTTTTGAAATACATTAGTGCCCATGTAAGGCACTTTGCCAGTCGGCCACTCTTCTGAGTATTGCACGTGGCCATTCAGCCTGCATTTATGATAACAAGTGGACGTATTTTTATTTCATATTGTATGTTCTGTTTTTATAAAATCTTAATAATTGCATTTGTCTGCATATAATTATTTCTAGGTAATAGGACTTCTGAAGAAGGCCCATATACGAGGGTCGTCCACAAAGTAAGTTCCGTTTGGTTATATAAAACAAACGTGTACAGATACAGAAAAAATATTAATTGTACAAAAATCTACAACTGTTACATTACTTTCCTACATAGCTTCTGAAATCGTCATAGCGTGGCATAAGTTTTTGTATGCTTTCTTCATAGAAAGTTGCCGCCTGTGTATTCAACCATGTGGTAACATGTTCTTTCAGCTCGTCATCATCGTTGAAGTGTTGACCATCAAGGACAGATTTGAGGTATAAAAAGACATGAAAGTCGCTAGGAGCGAGGTCCGGGCTGTACGGAGGATGATCACAAGCGTCCCAGTGAAATTCCCGCAAGAGTTGTTTGGTCACATTCGCCGTGTGAGGTCCGGCACATTCTGGTCCATCTTCTAACTATTGAATCACTCATAGCATTCTGTCCGTAAACCTCGCATATTTGCCGATGAATTTCCTTTGGTTTAACTTTCTTTGCATTCATAAAACGAATCACAGATCTGGTTTCACACGCGGCGGCATTTTCAGTTACGGCTGACATTATAAAGAAGCACTACAAAGCACACGTTGGCAGCAGCGATCTGAAAATGGTGTACATGTCTTCTCCGCGCATTCGGACGCTCGGAACTGCGATCGTAGCGCTGCCGTGGATAGAAACAGAAACGGAACTTACTTTGTAGACGACCCTCGTATATTGGTTGAAACCTAGGTCAAGAGCTTTTGACTATTACCTTCCACAGCCAGTGGCTCTTTTTATTCGATGTATTACGTTTCCACTGTTGTTGCACATTAAAAATAACTTTTTTTTTCGCCCTTATGTATTTTATGCTTCACGGAAATGCTCGCGGAAATGCTCATGGAAATGTTACCACAGCGAGGAAGGGAACCCAGGACACGTACCTGGGAACGAGCTTTCTACCATAGAACGATGCTGCCTGTCGTGAAAAATCAACGTTACTGAAGAGTATTAAAGGCGATCAGAACACTCCAACGTCGAATTTCTGGAGAGTTTTTGAGAGTTGCATCACGTAGCTGTGACTGATTGATAGTTTAGTTCTGATCTTCACGTACAACAAATATAAAAAAGGGAAAAATCCGATTGCTGTGTGATCTCCTTGACAGATCGTGACCTGGACGTTAAACCTTTGTGACCTTGAACTGTGAACTCAAGGAGAATGACGTCATTGCATCTCAATCAGAGACATATTAATTAACCGAATACTGAACAGTATACGTTATAAGGCTGTAGTGTAATGAATGATGCTTGACGTATGATGTAAAGTTGTGAATGAAATGAGGGAGAGTTAGACCGTCAGCGAGAGCGCATCGCTAGCTCCTGCTACTACTAAGGCGAGTACACCGTTTGCTTCTTACATATTTTACAAACAGCAGCGACTTATTTTCAGTTATCTGTGTAATTACTAGTTTATTTTTGTAATTTCTTGCGTGTTCGAGTGCTTACTAGGTAGAACCTTTTATTTCAATAACAGTGTTTTTGTACTTATTTGCTGCGCTTAGCTTTTAAATAGTTTTTCTGGGAAAACCTAGCGTAGTTTTCGCGTCTCGTATTTCAGTGAGTGTTTCTTGATTATCAGAGTAGCTCATCAGAAGATTATCTTGGGAATTTGTCACCGTATAGAGTAGGGTAAACATAGTCATGTGTAGGGACTGTGGTTGTTGTGAGCGGACGCAAGGAGAATTGGCCACTCTTCGGGGACAGGTGGAGGCTTTGTCTGTTAGGCTCATCGAGCTCGAGGCGCAGGCGTCGGCTCGTAGTGGCGTTGGGGCAACTGTGGTGAGACCTATGCCTACTTCGGTGGCCTTGGAATCACATGGAACCCCTGATGTCGCTGCGTCTTCCGGCAGTGAGCATCTTACCGGTCAGCCATCACTCCAGGGTGAATGGCGGACAGTGGTGGGCTCGCGCGTGCCTGGCCGAAAGGCGAAGGTGGGATCTGGCCGCGTGGCGGCTGCCTTACCCCTTTCCAACAGGTACGGGGTGCTTCCTAGTGGTGATGACATCGTTTCCGAGCCACCACAGGATGCCTCGCCTGTTGGGCCAGTGGCCGATTCTCCGGCAAGGTCCCGACAGTCACAGAGGGCGGGCCTATTAGTTATAGGGAGCTCCAACGTTAGGCGGGTTATGGAGCCCCTCAGGAAAATAGCGGGTAGGTCGGGGAAGAATGCCAGTGTGCACTCGGTGTGCTTGCCGGGGGGTCTCGTCCGTAATGTGGAGGAGGCCCTTCCGGCAGCTATTGAACGCACTGGGTGTGACCGGCTGCAGATAGTAGCACATGTCGGAACGAATGACGCCTGCCGCTTGGGTTCTGAGGCCATCCTTGGTTCCTTCCGGCGGCTGGCTGATTTGGTGAAGACAACCAGCATCGCACGCGGAGTGCAAGCTGAGCTTAATATCTGCAGCATAGTGCCCAGAGTCGATCGCGGTCCTCTGGTTTGGAGCCGTGTGGAGGGTCTAAACCAGAGGCTCAGACGACTCTGCGACTATAATGGTTGCAAATTCATCGACCTCCGTTATTGGGTGGAGAACTGTAGGGCCCCCCTAGACAGGTCAGGCGTGCACTACACACCGGAAGCAGCTACTAGGGTAGCAGAGTACGTGTGGCGTGCACACGGGGGTTTTTTAGGTTAGAGGGACCCCCCCTTGGGCGAAACGATAAAATACCTGACGGCTTACCAGAGAGAACATTATCATCGTTGATAAAGAACGTCCGTCCTCAGAGACCAAAAACAGGAAAAGTTAACGTAATATTGGTAAACTGCAGGAGTATCCAGGGCAAGGTTCCTGAATTAGTATCTCTTATTGAAGGAAATAGTGCGCATATAGTATTAGGAACGGAAAGTTGGTTAAAACCGGAAGTGAACAGTAACGAAATCCTAGACACAGAATGGAATATATACCGCAAGGATAGGATAAACGCCAATGGTGGAGGAGTATTTATAGCAGTAAAGAATTCAATAATATCCAGTGAAGTTATTAGCGAATGCGAATGTGAAATAATCTGGGTTAAGTTAAGTATCAAAGGTGGGTCAGATATGATAGTCGGATGCTTCTATAGGCCACCTGCATCAGCAACCGTAGTAGTTGAGCGCCTCAGAGAGAACCTGCAGAACGTCGTGAAGAAGTTTCGTGATCATACTATTGTAATAGGGGGAGACTTCAATCTACCAGGTATAGAATGGGATAGTCACACAATCAGAACTGGAGCCAGGGACAGAGACTCTTGTGACATTATCCTGACTGCCTTGTCCGAGAATTACTTCGAGCAGATAGTTAGAGAACCAACTCGTGAAGCTAACGTTTTAGACCTCATAGCAACAAATAGACCGGAACTTTTCGACTCCGTGAATGTAGAAGAGGGTATCAGTGATCATAAGTCAGTGGTTGCATCAATGACTACAAGTGTAATAAGAAATGCCAAGAAAGGAAGGAAAATCTATTTGCTTAACAAGAGTGATAGGGCACAAATCGCAGAATATCTGAGTGACCACCATCAAACGTTCATTTCTGAGGAAGAGGATGTGGAACAAAAATGGAAAAAATTCAGAAACATCGTCCAGTACGCCTTAGATAAGTTCGTACCGACTAAGGTCCAAAGCGAGGGGAAAGATCCACCGTGGTATAACAATCATGTACGAAAGGTACTACGGAAACAAAGAAAGCTTCACCATAGGTTTAAGAGTAGTCGAATCATAGCTGATAAGGAAAAGCTGAACGAAGCGAAAAAGAGCGTAAAGAGAGCAATGAGAGAAGCATTCAACGAATTCGAACATAAAACATTGGCAAACAATCTAAACAATAACCCTAAAAAGTTTTGGTCATATGTAAAATCGGTAAGCGGATCTAAATCCCCTATTCAGTCACTCGTTGACCACGATGGCACCGAAACAGAGGACGACCGAAGAAAGGCAGAAATACTGAATTCAGTGTTCCGAAACTGTTTCACTGCGGAAAATCGTAACACGGTCCCTGACTTCAGCCGTCGCACGGACGCCAAAATGGAAAATATTGAAATAAACGATATCGGAATTGAAAAACAACTGCTATCACTTAGTAGCGGAAAAGCATCCGGACCAGACGAGATACCCTTAAGATTCTACAGTGATTATGCTAAAGAACTTGCCCCCTTTCTATCAGCAATTTATCGTAGATCTCTGGAAGAACGTAAAGTACCTAGCGACTGGAAGAAAGCACAGGTCGTTCCCATTTTCAAGAAGGGTCATAAATCAGATGCGAATAATTATAGGCCTATTTCACTTACGTCAATCTGTTGTAGAATAATGGAACATGTTTTGTGTTCTCGTATTATGACGTTCTTAGATAATACAAATCTCCTTCATCATAACCAACATGGATTCCGCAAACAGAGATCATGTGAAACCCAGCTCGCCCTATTTGCCCAAGAAATTCACAGTGCCGTAGACACTGGCGAGCAGATTGATGCCGTATTCCTGGACTTCAGGAAGGCATTTGATACGGTTCCGCACTTACGTTTAGTGAAAAAAATACGTGCTTACGGAATATCGGACCAGGTTTGTGATTGGATTCAGGATTTCCTAGAAGAAAGAACACAACATGTCATTCTTAACGGTTCAAAATCTGCAGATGTAGAGGTAATTTCGGGAGTACCGCAAGGAAGCGTGATAGGACCTTTATTGTTTACAATATACATAAATGACTTAGTTGACAACATCGGTAGCTCCGTGAGGCTATTTGCAGATGACACGGTTGTCTACAAGAAAGTAGCAACATCAGAAGACTCGTACGTACTCCAGGAAGACCTGCAGAGGATTAATGAATGGTGCGACAGCTGGCAGCTTTCCCTAAATGTAGATAAATGTAATATAATGCGCATACATAGGGGCAGAAATCCATTCCAGTACGATTATGCCATAGGTGGTAAATCATTGGAAGCGGTAACGACCGTAAAATACTTAGGAGTTACTATCCGGAGCGATCTGAAGTGGAATGATCACATAAAACAAATAGTGGGAAAAGCAGGCGCCAGGTTGAGATTCATAGGAAGAATTCTACGAAAATGTGACTCATCGACGAAAGAAGTAGCTTACAAAACGCTTGTTCGTCCGATTCTTGAGTATTGCTCATCAGTATGGGACCCTTACCAGGTTGGATTAATAGAAGAGATAGACATGATCCAGCGAAAAGCAGCGCGATTCGTCATTGGGACATTTAGTCAGCGCGAGAGCGTTACGGAGATGCTGAACAAGCTCCAGTGGCAGACACTTCAAGAAAGGCGTTACGCAATACGGAGAGGTTTATTATCGAAATTACGAGAGAGCACATTCCGGGAAGAGATGGGCAACATATTACTACCGCCCACATATATCTCGCGTAATGATCACAACGAAAAGATCCGAGAAATTAGAGCAAATACGGAGACTTACAAGCAGTCGTTCCTCCCACGCACAATTCGTGAATGGAACAGGGAAGGGGGGATCAGATAGTGGTACAATAAGTACCCTCCGCCACACACCGTAAGGTGGCTCGCGGAGTATAGATGTAGATGTAGATCCTGAACGATTGTGGTCACTTGAGATCCCATTCGTGTTATGTGACCAATCAACCCGTGCAAATCTTCATTTGCACTATCAAAACCGCTTTATTTGCTTTATGTGCGAGTGTTACTCTATATTTTTTAATAGCACAGCGATTATTAAGAGCAGAAATCGTGTTACAGCTTAATGGAACAGTCGGTTACCTACATACAGGTTATTTAGCCTATAAATATAATGTTAAAATACGTAGATTGTAGTGGATGCAATGAAAACGCAGTGGGATGTTCCTTAAGGGTGATTTTCAAGATTCGCTGCAAGCGATATACTATATATGTCGAGCGCGCGGCAAGTATTTTGTTGGACCATTGACAATAACAACAACGACAAAACAGTTTAACTTGCCTTACTTGCCCGGATTTTCATTATGGACAGTTCCGCATGCTGTGTACGCAGCCGGGAGCAATCCTTTTCTTCTGTAGTTACAGTTACTGAAATATGCATGAATTACTCACAATCGCTTAACACACCTCACGGCAAAAACCATAGTAATCGCAACAGTATTTGTAGATAGTCGAGTTTCTGAAGCTGTTGACTTCTATCTTCTATTCTTCAGCCCAGAAAGAGACTTAAATAATGCTCTTCTGTATCGTCAATTTACTTCTATATACCACGTGTGTTTCCTGGTCGTAGATCTTTTCTGACATTTCGTACAATAACGTAATCTAAAGGGGAAATCAACGTCGGACGTCTTTTCTTATCATTTTTTTCTTTTTATCAAGTTTCACACTTGTCTCCAAACGACAATTCACGCAATTACTAAAATCTCGAAGGTAATAAACGATATTCCTAACATAAGTCTAAACCATTTTGCACAGTAGTCGATCTCGGAATTAACCTCCGCCGGGTAAGAGTAGTTTAATTCTGCACTGCACCGTCTTCAGTTCACTCACTTGCTCTCACTGCTGACAGATTCCTATTACAAAATGTTCTGTTATGAATGCTATAAACGAAAGCCGCCATGACAGTCGCGTGCTTGATATTTATCGCTTGCAAGTGATCTTGGAAATTACCTCGTTACGCAGCAATAAATTTTTTTGTTGCGATGCTTAACGATGCATAAATCATAATTTCGCTGGGCGATTTGATCGCCACCGCTTTGTTCCTGCACGCTTCTAAGTATTCAATATTAGAGTTAACTACGTTTATTTCCCTGGTGCTAACGAAAATCATAAATGCAGTACGTGACATGTGTCCGGCACACAGTTATAAGCAGTAACCACACCAGCGGAACCCGCGTGTTACCTTAGTTACCGTGGTCTCAAAGTTGAAAGCAGTTGTAGCCAGCTAACAGAGTAGTATTACAGGATTCTACTAGCATCTATATACGGCTGAGCTGAGTTCCGTAACACAGAGTTAACCTGCCAGGCACTTCAACATACCGTGCACTTCGTTGCACAGGGAAAGATTAGTCTAACAGTAACACGTAACTATTTTCATCAGTTCTTTATCCACTATTTAACTAAACAGTAATTTGGATTAATCACTGATGAAAGCAGCATCTGAGCTTAGCATAAATTCAAACGTGAGTAGTTTTATACCGTTTGAGTTTGTAGCTCACATTGTTGAACGCCACATAACAATTTAGACAGTACATAAGCTGTGCACCAAAATTATTCATTAACTGAGCATATAAAGTCCCTTATCATGTAGCGGGGACCTTCTACAGTGAGCGAAGGGAAAGATAATAGTACACGCAGAGCAACGTTGACGACCGCGATAAGCAGCTAATACGTCTGTCGTCAATAGCATTCATTAAATCGCCGTTGAGAGGCGCACGGCTTAGGTATATAATAAATCAAATTCCTGTTCTTTTTTAAGTTGTCTTCATATACGTAAGTAATTCACTAATCTTTTGCCGAACAAGTCATGAAACACCTCTCCAGCCTCCAACGTATTGTAAAAATTATAATTTGTTCTTCCGAAGAAATTAATTCCTTCTCCAAAAAATACGATATATGGCAATCCAGCGCAAATATTTATCTCGTAGTCTTCAGTAAACGTTTATTGATGTTGTAAGCTTTATACACTGAAATGACAACGCTTATTTGACAAAATTGGACCCCAAACTAATTCCATTAGCATGGACATACAAATTATGACAAGAGTCTTGTGGCGACGTAAACTATTGACAAGAAGCCTAACTGTAATTTCTTTGTGTCTCCATGACTGATGAGTTAACAGCATATTTGTGTGTTCTCCTTGCTTTTGTGAGATTTCTTTCACTGTGTTTACAAGTGCTCCCAAAGCCGGATTTCGTAAACCAATTAACGGTTTCCCATGTAAACACTCCAAAACCGATTCTGGAAATCCATTTATAGCTGCCGGTTTTCCACTTCCAAACCCGATTTTCGTTCCCATGTAAACGCACAACAGTTTTGAAACGTGCTTGGGCTGTCAGATTATGTCTTGCGTTCAAAATTGGAGACTAATATGGACGGAGTAATTTATTGTGCAACGAAAAAGAAGCAGAAATATCGGACTGAGCATGAAGATGTCTACCTCTAATATTTAAATGAAGAGGTACAGAAGCTGAAAAGCTGTCTTCCAGACGCCGTATTTAACTGCGCTTGCAAATCCGCTTCAGACCTCAAGAAGTAAACACGACAGCGAAAAATTGTGTCCGAAATTCAATTTTCGTCTTTCGGAAGATGTGTCGCATGTTTGTTTTCGCTCCAGAGTATTTTGTTCCTTAAGTTTCAGTGTTCATTAAATTAATAAAATTATAACATTCAGAACGTCGGTATTCAGTTGAGAATTATAGCTCCCTCAGGCCACGGAACACACGGGGTCAGTCTGGTGTCGTTGTTATGAAGAAGGATGGCTTTTGGCTCGTTATGGATAGTGACCGGATATTCGACAGCGAAACCCGTCTTCAAATGCGCCACGCATTTTTCCCATGATCAGCCATTACTTGAAAATAGAACAATACAACATCAGTAGTCACACATGTAACGCATATTTTAACATATCAGACAAGCGGTAAGGTGGCTTATACATGCATTTGGTAGGAAATTACAAAGGTAGCGAGCAGCACTGGGAATTTAGTGACACTTCCAGAAGCAAAAAAAATGGCTCTGAGCACTAGGGGACTTAACATCTTAGGTCATCAGTCCCCTAGAACTTAGAACTACTTAAACCTAACTAACCTAAGGACAGCACACACATCCATGCCCGAGGCAGGATTCGAACCTGCCACCGTAGCAGTCCCGCGGTTCCGGACTGCAGCGCCAGAACCGCACGGCCACCGCGGCCGGCACTTCCAGAAGCAAATGGCAGACAATTAAAAGCGGTGGGGTGCCATCTTACGATGAGTTTACGTGGCCTTCAGAGATGCAGGGCAGTTAAAGCTGGCCAGTTATGTTTATTACAGAAGACTAAATGCATGTACCAGATGGTTATAATTAAAGTGCAGCCATCGCAGTGAAACTTGATAAATTTCTAATACATCAGTGAGGAACCGATCTACGCTGTAAAAAAAAAATAGTTGGAGTTTTGGCCACCATGCGCAAATCTGGCGCTGTCAGTGCAAGAAAGACGTATCGACATGTTTCCATAGATTAGGAACGAGACGTGAGTATAAAAGGTCAAACAAGCGAGAAAGGCGCAATGTTAACATTATTAACTGCCTCTCACACAATTTGTTCAATATAAGCACTGGAGACATCGACGAGAAGCTGTATGACGCCAGAATTGCACCTGGTGGCCAAAATTGGAAGTGATTCTTTTCCAGTGTAAATACCGAACGAGGTGGCGCAATGGTTAGCACACTGGACTCGCATTCGGGAGGAAGACTGTTCAGACCCGCGTTAGCCGGCAGGTGTGGCCGAGCGGCTCTAGGCGCTTCAGTCTGGAACCGCGTGACCGCTACGGTCGCAGGTTCGAATCCTACCTCGGGTATGGATGTGTGTGATGTCCTTAGGTTAGTTAAGTTTAAGTAGTTCTAAGTTCTAGGGGACTGATGACCACAGATGTTAAGTCCCATATCCGTATCGCTGAGGCACGTAAGCCTCCCCAACAACGGCAATGTCCATGATTCATGAGGGGATCACTTATGCTTCACTTTTGTCGGAAACGTCTTCACACTTGGGTCGTATAACATTGTTTTTGTCTTGCTTCCTGCATGAATCTCTTACAGTTATTCCAGAACATTGTTGTTTTGTTCTCTTTATTGTACTTCGCTGCTTTTGACTGGCTTTCACAACACAAGTGACAGCTTCCCTTCCCTCCTTCAGTTTCCTTTGCAGCAAACTTCTGCTTGATATTCCGTCCGAGAATACCTTCCACGGCTGAAACCACACGCTTCTGGAGTCCTCTAATATTTGTAGCCCTTTCTTCATTGTATGGTTTCCTGAGCTGTAGTCACATTTCTTGAACTAAAGATGTTGCTTAATTAGATGTTTTATTCCACTTTGGGAAAATTTAACTATTTGACGCTGCTATGTGCTATGTCCATAGTGGAGCAGTGTAACACATCGTACAATGTCAGGGGTGACAGTCCGTCACCCTTTATTACGGCAAGGGTTAGGTGCGCGTTGTCCACTTCTCTGCCCACTTTTGACAAACATGCAGAAACGTGCTAGGCGTCAATGGTGTATTGAACGACATCACTGGGGAAGGAATGTCATCAGTATTTCCGCACAAATCCAGGTTCTGGTTGTTTGAAAATGATGGCCGCATTTTGGTTCGCCGCAGACAGGAGGAGTGGCATCTCATGACTGCATTCGCACAAGGCATACAGCGCCAGCTCAAGGCCTCAAGGTGTAGGCTTCTATTGGGTACAACCACAAATCACAGCTGGTGCGTGTCCAGGGCACTTGACCAGTGTGATCTAAGTCAATGACCTGCTGCGACCCACTACAATACCCTTTCTGCACAACACTCCAGACGCCATTTTTCAGCAAGACAATGCGCCACCATATGTTGCTGCACAAACACGTGCTTTGTTGGGGTAATGGGATGTGAGCCTTTTGCCCTGGTCCCCCCAGACCGCCAGACTTGTCACCAATCAGAAATGTGTGGGATATGGTGAAACGACTGTTACAGCTCTATGAGCCAATGCCAACTACGACCAGATGAATGCAGCATGGATGGTTGTATCGCAGGACACCATTCGCGCCTTATACGCGTCGATGCCCTCATACATGGAACAAGTTAACAGGGCCCATTGGCGGACCCTATGCCTGCTAAGCTACAGGACAGATGCTGAACCGAGGTGACCGAAGTGCTAATCATTTCTGCAGAACATGTTAATGTGCAGGTCCTTTGAATATGAGCATTCTGTCTCTAGCCGTTCAGTGCGCTCTGTTTTCCTCCGAACCTGAGTGAAAATAGGTAATTCCATTCTTTAGCAATGTTAGGCTTATTAAAGACGGGTTGGTTTTCATATTTTATATAATAAGTAATTATAAATTCACTTGAGATGTGGAAGTGGGGCGTACAGGACTGAAGAGATAACGTCAAACAGAAGAGGCGTATACCGAGCAGTAAAGAGTATGCTGTTCTAAAAAGGATACCTGCTGTCAACTCTTTTTTTTTTTGTTTACTTAGCGGTGTCCTGACGCGACGGCGCTTGGATCAAAATATTACCGACTTTATTAAGGGGGTAATATACATCTTTCTGATTACTTTTGAATACACTATGGGGGTGACAGTGATCAATGTGTTACAAATATTTACTATAAAAACAGTCTTGATCACGATTTATTTATTAAGGTGACCGGTTTCGACCACTACTGTGGTCATCTACAGACCATTGAGTAGGAACCTACTCAATGGCCTGAAGATGACCACAGTAGTGGTCAACACCGGTCACCTTAAGAAATAAATCGTGATCAAGACTGTTTTTGTAGTAAATATACATCTTTTTGCTTTTTAGAGTTTTTTTGTGTTTTTTTTTTAATTTTTACTTTAGGTTTCATGTCTATTGATGAACCGCGCAGCACTACATCGAAGGCATTCAGTTTGTGGAGAAGCACGGCGTCAATCTGGACGGCGTGACGTATGGCCCCCTGCACGTCATGGGCGAACTCAGCGAGCAAAGATTCTCAATAATTATGCGTAATCCGGTCGTTGGTCTTCAAAACCGACGCAAATTGTGAGGGAAAAACGTATCCAGTAATTCCACTTGTGTAACAGACTTAAGTCAGCGATATACTCGTGGGTCGTGTAATTACACGCCTCTCTTCGAGGACCTTTGTAAAAAACTGGATCTAACTGCGGTTGTTTCTAATCCCTGGGATGGGTTCGTTGCTTCAGTGACTTACGATAAAATGCTGCTAAAAAGAGGGCAAAATATGTTATAAAATCTATTTACAGTAGTACATGTATTCCATGAAGTCGTCAGGTCCAGATGCCTTTCGATAGCAGTCACAGCAAATCACTTGAATTTCTCGCTGTAGACGTTACAAGAATAATTTCAGAGTGATTTCACACTTGTTTTCAACACTCTGTGATTGACAGACATGCAAAGGCTGCGAATTTCAGTAATTTTTAGAGACAGTAAACTGTAAACTTTTAGGGATATTGAACTGATATTAAACTGTTTTAGGGATAATAAACTGTACGGATATTTAACTGACTGCATCAGTCAGGCGGAGTTCGTCATATAAATTTCTGTTTCAATGTTGTCTTCACGTTTTAAGTGCTTCATACACGTCTTTCGCTAACGATGTATGTTTCTAACCATTGATCCTAAAATGTAATCTGTCTACTTACAAGGGTTCGTACTGTCGCATGTGTGCAAGATAGAATTGTAGATTTTCGAAATACGTACTTGCTTTGTAACTTATCTTCTATAAACAGCCAAATGTGTGTCTGTTATTTATCGATGCGTATTTTTAACTAAAATTCTGAATATACATTAACGGATCCTACTATCGTACCACGGATGAATAATTTTATGTTCTTAAAGTTTCTTGCGAACTTAATAAACTGTTAATTAACTGAAGTGAACTTATAAACTTGCAAATTACTTTATAAGCCTGCGGCAGTTAACTGTATTCTAAATGGTCGACTGCAGATAAGTTCCAACTCGAGACGCAAAGGTAGGAGAAATATGAAATTTAAACTCCGTTCTTTACAGTGGCGCGCTGTCAGCGTAATTAGTCAAAGGTTTGCAGCAGACTCTGCACAACATAAGCCACAGCAACTGCTTTACGGCTAAACGTTACGTTCCACAATTGCCCGAAGCTGGACCACGAGAAATTCTTTCACTTATACCATAAAAAAAATCCTGTAATAAGAGCACCTTCGAAAATTGTAATTTTTAATGACTCACATCACATCCTAGAGCAATTGTTTCCACACCTGGTGCGGTTAGATAGAATTACAGTTATGTAACAGCACATGTAACCAAGTGCCACAGAAGACAGTATACATTGAACGTTAATGTCAAAAATGAAAACAAAAATAAATATAATTTTTGTGTAAGCGATCGCTGACAGCCGTAAGATATTTGAGGAGTTTTATAGTCTATAGTGTGGTGTCACCGCTAGACACCACACTTGCTAGGTGGTAACTTAAATCGGCCGCGGTCCTGTAGTACATGTCGGACCCGCGTGTCGCCACTGTGTAATCGCAATCCTAGCGCCACCACATGGCAGGTCACAATACACGGACTAGACCTCGCCCCAGTTGTACGGACGACATAGCTTGCGACCAGACGTACGAAGCTTTCCTCTCATTTGCCGAGAGACAGATTGAATAGCCTTCAGCTAGTCCATAGCTACTACCTAGCAAGGCGCCATTTGTATCAGTGCTTATAGCGTACTAATATTCAAGAGAGAGGTATTCCAAGGACTCATTAAAAGTTAAGTAACAAACATATAAGTACTTTTCTTCTTATTCATTAATAAGTATCCTGTTTCAGACTTCACGCCCGTCTGCGTTAGTTTAGCGTGCACCTAGCTACCTCATTGTGTCTATGCTGTAGGAGCTAGACACAACATAAATTGGCGACGAGGATTGGTGCCGCGCCCACGTTGCTTTACTTGATTGTACTTTGCTCTGATTTGCTTGTGTCATGGCTTCGCCACAATCTCCAGATGTACTGTCCGAATTTTTTCGCTTGCAGAATCAGCAGACGCAGGCGTTATTGGAAGCCCTTGGACAGCTCGTCCAGGGTCAACGTGCGCTGCAAACCGATGCGGCAGCCGCCGCTTCATCGCTACCGCAGCCACACAACGCTGTCGCACCGCCATTTAGGCCCTTTGAGGCCACGTGCGAAAACTGGACTGAGTGGGCCAGCCAGTTCAACTTTCATCTCGCAGCCTACAGAATTCAAGGTAAAGAGCGGCAGCCGTTTTTGCTTTCTTGTGTCGGTGTGTCTACCTACCGTGTGATAGTGAAATTGTTTCCCCGACGCGACGTAGCAACTCTGTCCTACGAAGAAATTTTGTCTGCTTTAGATGCCTATTTCAAAGAAACAGTCAATGTAGTTGCAAAACGGTATACGTTCTTTCGTACAAAACGTACGGCCGGTCAGACTAATCGGGAGTGGGTAGCAACTTTGCAAGGACTTACTAGGGAGTGTGCCTTTGAATGTGACTGTGGCCTCCCTTATTCAGATACTATGGTGCGTGATGCAATAGCACAGAACGTTTCTGATGTTCGCATAAGGGAACAGATTTTGAAACTAGTAAATCCCTCCCTTCAACAAGTGATAGACATATTGGATAGGCAAGACACACTTGACTTTGCTCAGGCCTCTTTTGAAACTTCGCCAGCCGTGTGTCACATTAATCGGCCCGCCGGGCCCGCTGCACGGGACGCTAAACGGCCCTCGCGCCCGTCCGCACAGCAGCGGCAGCCTACCTTGCAAACACGTGCGCCGCGTAAGCAAGCAACTGCAGTGAAATCATGCCCGCGGTGTGCAACTAGACATTCGCGTGAAAATTGCCCGTCACGCCAAGCTATTTGCTTTTACTGTCAAAAGAAAGGACATGTACAAAGTGTTTGCCAGAAAAAGCTTAGATCAGACAATCGCAATAATTCCAGGCCTTTTGCTTCGCGCCGGAATCGAACCCAGGACAATCAGGCTCGAGGACCTTCGCCCATGGACATTAATGTAGTTCATTCCCACCCGTCCAGTGACACTTTAGCTAACAGTGACTGTGTTCGTCCCACCCAATGTGTGTGTCGACGTCGCAGGAAATCCCGTAAAGTCGCAAGTGCTTCTGTACCTGTATCAGTTCAATTTGCACGTGACAGTCGCTCTTGTCGTCAGCAGGACAATAAACTTTTTGTGGACTTAGACTTTGAAGGCAAAGTGATCCCATTCCAGCTCGATACCGGAGCTGCAGTTTCATTGCTCAATCACGACACGTACAAACAGCTGGGCGCACCGCCATTGCGTGCCGCAAATGTTAATTTAACTAGTTACTCAGGACAGCAGATCCCTGTGTTCGGACAGTGCAGCCTTATTGCAACATACAAGGGACAAACGAAACTTGTGTCATTTTACGTTCTTCGTTCTTCTAGTGCTGTGAACTTGTTTGGCTTAGATTTGTTTCAATTGTTTAATTTGTCTATAGTAAATCAGGTCCTATCAGTGAATCAGACTGTGCCTTCCGCCAGTGTTTCTAGTCTTTGTGAGGAATTTGCAGACATTTTTGCCCCGGGCCTTGGTTGCGCTAAGAACTATGCTGCACATTTGGAATTGAAAGACAACGCGCAACCGAAATTTTTCAGAGCGCGCAATGTTCCCCACGCATTGCGTGATGAGGTCGCAAGAACATTGCACGATTTAGAATCTCAAGGTGTAATTGAACGTGTGCAGGCTTCTCTCTGGGCCTCACCCTTAGTAATTTTGCCAAGACCTTCCGGAAAACTGAGACTTTGTGTGGACTTCAAGGCAACTGTGAATCCACAACTTGTGACTGCTACTTTTCCTTTGCCCCGCCCGGAAGATCTGTTTGACAAACTGTGCCCGGGAAAATATTTTTCAAAATTGGACCTAGCAGATGCGTACTTGCAGATACCTGTGGACGAAGAATCCCAGCGCGTCTTGGTGGTAAACACGCATCTTGGCTTGTATCGCTTCAAAAGACTGCCATTCGGGTGTGCATCCGCCCCTGCATTGTTTCAGCAATATTTACAAACTATTTGTGCGTCGGTCCCCACTGCTGCGAACTATCTGGACGATATTGTGATCTCAGGACAGACAGAAGCAGAACATTTGCAAAATCTCCGAACATTATTTCCGGTATTGCGTCAGAATGGTCTTCGCTTGAGGAAGGACAAATGTGTTTTTTTTGCTCGGGACTTACCCTACCTGGGGCATGTCATAAATGCCCAAGGTATACATCCGAGTCCAGAGCACCTCCGTGCCATACAGGACTTACCTGCTCCGCAGAACTTAAAACAGCTACAGAGTGTGCTGGGTAAAATTACTTATTATTCAAAGTTTGTGCGCAATGCTTCTTCCATTTCAGCTCCGCTTCATCGCTTACGCCGTAAAGGTGTTCCGTTCGTCTGGACGACGGAATGCGAACGCGCCTTTCGCCGGTTGAAATCGGCGTTACTTTCAAATACTTGCCTTACGCCATTCGATCCCCGAAAACCCCTTTTGTTGATGGTAGATGCATCGGATTTCGGGATCGGTGCTGTGCTTGCGCACAAGGATGGCTCGCATGATCGCCCTATTGCCTTTGCGTCCACATTGCTCTCATCTGCGCAAAGAAATTATTCACAGATCGAGAAAGAAGCTTTAGCTCTCGTGTTTGGTGTTACCAAGTTCCATGACTTCTTGTATGGTCGTCACTTTACCATCATCACAGACCACAAACCGTTGACATCGCTTTTTCATCCGAGCAAGCCTGTACCTCCACGTACAGCGCAGAAATTCATTCGCTGGTCACTTTTTCTCTCGCAGTACCGCTACGATATCTTGTATCGGTCCACTGCTAAGCACGGAAACGCTGATGCGTTGTCCCGTTTGCCTGTTGCTGAGGATAAAGCATTCGATTCTTCCGAACTTGCTTGCATGTTCATTGATTCGGAAACCGATGACGTGGTCGAATCGTTTCCGATTGATTTTCGTCGTGTAGCTACAGCCACAGCTGCTGACCCTGTCCTTGCTACTGTTTTGCGTTTTGTTGCTACGCAATGGCCCTTGTCAAAGTCACGGATCGACGATCCTTTGGTTCGCCGTTTTTTTGCTCACAAGGAGAGACTTTTTGTACGACGTGGTGTTTTGTTGTTGCGTTCCGATAATGATCAATCCCGAGTCGTAGTCCCACGTTCGTTACAGTCCTCTGTCTTAAAGCTTCTTCACCAAGGACATTGGGGTATAGTGCGTACGAAACAACTTGCTCGTCAGCACTGTACTTGGTTCGGCATCGATGCTGCGATTACGAATATGTGCTCCTCTTGCGTGGCGTGTGCCGAACAACAATCCGCACCGCCGCGGAAATTCTTTGCATGGCCGAAAGCCACTTCCCCTTGGCAACGCTTGCACATCGATTTTGCTGGTCCATTCTGGAATGCTCGATGGTTGGTTGTGGTCGATGCTTTCAGTAATTTTCCTTTTGTTGTCCGGATGTCTTCCACGACGTCTTCTGCCACAATCCAAGCCTTGTCTGCCATCTTTTGCATTGAAGGTCTTCCGCAGACTATTGTTTCCGACAATGGCCCACAATTCCTGTCCGCAGAATTTCAGTCATTCTGCAAGGCCAATGGTATTCAACATCTGACATCCGCGCCGTTTTCGCCTCAGTCAAACGGTGCCGCTGAACGATTGGTCCGGACTTTCAAGTCACAGATGTTGAAATTGAAAGAATCGCATTCTCGGGAGGACGCTTTGTTACTCTTTTTGTCATCGTATCGCTCTCAGCCCCGCGATGGTCGCTCGCCGGCTGAATTGCTCCATGGTCGATCTCATCGCCCCCTGATGTCTTTGTTGCATCCGCCACATCAGGTTCCTGTGCAGCGGCAGACTCCTGCTTTTGCTCCTGGCGACGTTGTCTATTATCGCAACTATCGCGGTTCACAGCGTTGGCTCGCAGGGCGCATTCTTCGCTGCCTCGGCCGCGCGATGTATTTGGTTTTGGGGGCCTCTGGTGAGGTGCGTCGGCATCTCAATCAGCTGCGCCTCTGTCGTCGCCTGGGTTCTGCCGCTCCCCGTCTGCTTTCAGCGACGGAGCCGTCCGGTCAGCGCCTTGGGGACCCATCTACTGGCTCGCCTCATCCCCAGGTGTTACCGACGCTGCCTTCCATTTTGCCTCATGGCGTCGCGCCGCCGCCGCAGCCGCCGCCGGCGCCGCCCGCAGCGGACGCTTCGCTGCAGCCGCCTGGCGCCTCCCTGGGTCACGCGCCGCCGCTCGCTTCCCGTGACCAGCTGTCCTCCGCCATGGACCTCTTGCCTGCTCCGGACCAGATGTCGTCATCGCGCGTCGGATTCCCCGACGCCATGGAGGTCGACCCTTCGGCCCCTCTTGTATCATTACGAGCGCATACACCTCATGTTGACGTGCACCCTGGACTAGGTTTCCAGGCGTTTCCTAGCTCCCCTCGGACCGAATGGCCGGGTGCGGGTGGCACAGCCTCGCCTGTTGTTAGGCTCCCCACCTCATCGCATACGTCAACATGGGGTCCTCCCCACGGCGGGCGGAAGCCTTATCTCACGACCGTTCGCCGATTTGCGGGGGAGGAATGTGGTGTCACCGCTAGACACCACACTTGCTAGGTGGTAACTTAAATCGGCCGCGGTCCTGTAGTACATGTCGGACCCGCGTGTCGCCACTGTGTAATCGCAATCCTAGCGCCACCACATGGCAGGTCACAATACACGGACTAGACCTCGCCCCAGTTGTACGGACGACATAGCTTGCGACCAGACGTACGAAGCTTTCCTCTCATTTGCCGAGAGACAGATTGAATAGCCTTCAGCTAGTCCATAGCTACTACCTAGCAAGGCGCCATTTGTATCAGTGCTTATAGCGTACTAATATTCAAGAGAGAGGTATTCCAAGGACTCATTAAAAGTTAAGTAACAAACATATAAGTACTTTTCTTCTTATTCATTAATAAGTATCCTGTTTCAGACTTCACGCCCGTCTGCGTTAGTTTAGCGTGCACCTAGCTACCTCATTGTGTCTATGCTGTAGGAGCTAGACACAACATATAGAATACTTGCACGTGTTTTTCTTTTGGCTGCGCACCTCAGTCGGTGAAAACGAAACCCTTACGACATCGCTTTGTGTCCGTCTGTCTGTCAAGACTGTTAAGACTCTTTTTCTCAGGAACGGGCAGAGGTTTCAAGTTGGAAGTCGTGTCTTGTACTAAGGCGTACGGTACCTTGACAGTGTAAATAATTTAACCTTCTAAGTCAATGCATTCCTGCCTCGTGATGACTGTGTGTTGTGTGATGTCCTTAGGTTAGGTTTAAGTAGTTCTAAGTTGTAGGGGACTAATGACCATAGATGTTAAGTCCCATAGTGCTCAGAGCCCTTTTTTTTCAATGCATTCAAAACATGCGGCTATATGTGTCACATATTTTGAAACTTGAAAACGCAGTCGACTGGGTGAGAAGAATGTAACAACTGATTGTTGGTTAAATGCGTCGCTTTTGTTTTTTCCCATGTCATGTGCAGCGCTATGTATTAAATAAATAAATTCTTAAGCCTAGTGCAAAGTTTAGTGCATGTGATATACTTTTTATTACATAGATCCATAGCGAGGAGATACTCTAAGGTGCAGAATGTCATGAAAGAAGAATACGCAATAAAGACAGGAAGAGCTACGCTGTTCCTTTCTTAGATCCTAAATGGACTCTTCTCTGCCCGCTATGTAGCTTAACTGGAATATCGTGTTAATTCAATGTCCTTCGTAGGTCAACTGAAAGTATTTTCCGCTGTCCAACTATTTAATATATGCCGAATACCTCAGTCCTGAATTAATGAGCTGTTAACTACCAAAACCCAAGACTCTTCGTATCAAAATACACACCCGATGTCGACAATCGTTTATGGGAAGTCTGTCGTGAGAATTCGCTCCCTGTATGTAGGTTACGAGCATTGTGCGATATCGAGAAGTAATCCGTGTCGCTTCCTCGTATGGAGGGCGTTAGAGTCGCCATCGTGGTATCTCAGTATCTGTGCACACTGTTATACCCACTTGACTCCACTAGTGCTGAGAGCCGTAGTTTGTGGCGTCGGTCGTGCGGTTTACGGTGGTGAAGCGGTTGACTGTATTACGCGAGCAGTGTGTCGTGGGCTTCCATTGCAGTTTGCTGTTCATCGTTGCAGTCCTTGGTGAGTACGCAACATGTGCTGATGTCCTGAACAATATAGTTGTTAGAAAATATTGACTGTTTTTGCACAGGCTACGTATAAGTTGTGATTCAGATATATGCTTTGTATAGGGAATTTTGGATAACTTTAATTACTTCCTGAAAGAATTTTTACATAGTTATTAGGAGAAAAGTTGAAACGTTAGTTGCGTCAGTATACTCTTAGTAGTAACAAAATAAATTATCAGTTCAAACGTTAATTCTGGATTTTTGATAGTAACTGCTGAGGGAACTTTAGCATCATTGTTGCGCTCTATAGTCAAATGTAAAATTTGCTATGGGTGGAAGACTCGGTTAAAAAATGAACCACAGTTGGCAACGGTGATGTAAACCAGGCGCATCTGGTGTACCGCGATTGCAGGTAAATAATGGTGCGCAATACATAGCTTTAGACCAGTGGTTTCCTACCTTTATAACACTGTTACCCACACGTGCAGTCAGACATTAGCTAGCGCAGCCCCCCCCCCCCCCCCCAATTATCATCAGCTCTATTGCCTAACTAAATTGTAGAATGACTTTCCTTGGAACACTTGTATAATACTCACAACTTTTCCTCAGATAAAGGTAACTATCCATAGCGAGAGTATACACTTGTTACACGTACTTCCTCCATTACTCCTCTCCATTGCTGCACTTGTTTAACCTGCACACTGCAACCCCATTTGAAGTCAACTAATTTAAAATGTGTGCATTCTACTCACTGTTCGTAAATCACTTGATTGCTGCGCTCCTTCTGAAGTGTCGGAAGTTGGATAACTTTAGGCTGTTAATGCTTTGTGCCTAACCGTAATAAATAATAGTAACGCTGTGTACAGCACTATAGTAGCTCTTCTGTAGTTAATGCTGTGTCGTGCTGCCAATCCGTTTCGAAGCAAGTAATGAGGCAATTTCTGGAAAACTGCAGAGACTATCTACAACTTGGGGAAGAGATTTTCTTGGCGTATTTAGTATTCGATCTCACTTTCATCAGCAATAAACGGGACGAACAATATACGTGCGTAATGGGTGTACTGTGCGAGGAACCTGTAACCTCCATCGCATTAATGCTACTATTGGAGAAAATATAACTTGCATAATCAGTGTGTCTTACAAAACTCAGCATTAGTAATGATGCTTTGAAAAATTCAGTTTCGTGACAAACAGAATCGAATCGTTCAGTTTTTATCCCTCAGAAAATTTCATATTACCCCATGCTGGGAACAGCTGGTTTAGACATACAAACCGTAGGAGTAACTGTTAGGTGGCCACTGGAACCTGTATCTGTTCAGAGGGCCCTACACACGCTACGACAGCTCATGGACCGACCGACCGCCGTATTTGGTGGCAGCCTACACACGTGTCGACAGACTGCACGCAGCGATTACAGCACCGGTGTATTGTGATTTGTTAACCTTAACTTCATTGAGTTTGTCCTAAGAGTTGCTGCTTTGTTTTGCACAGAAACAAAAACGAGGGACTGTGTTGGCTGAGGTCAACAGAAAAAAGCGATACCACACTATAAATCTCAAAACTTTCACCACTACCACACTTAGTCCTACGACAAAAGAAACACTTAGAAAGTCAAAATTGGAATCTAACACTTCTCTTGACCTGTTATTCTTAAATCTCCACATATAGCCGTTCCTGGTCCGAGATACCGTAACTTTAGTAAGCCTCATTTCTTCACGAAACACTGAACACTTCACAACTTCAGCCAACAGGCCGAATAGCTGAAGAAATTATTGCCGACAACCGAAAACTGTTGACCTTGTCAGTCATATCCATACCTACCAAAGACATAAACAAAGCAATTTACCAAAATTCACATGCGACGAACAGAAAAAAAACTACAGTTACGTACATAACAAAACAAAAATCGTTAACTCACTGAAAAATATTCCACTGAAAGCACAGTCACCACCGATACCACACGTGCAATGCTACCACGCTACTCATAAACATACCACCAGAGAGAACCACCGACCGCAACAATACGCCAGCTATAAACACACAACACACTCAAACTAAAGAAAAAACATCACCTAACACACAACACATAAACACACCACCAGAGAGCACCACCGATCACATCAAAACGACACCTACAAACACGGCTCTCTCATAAACTAAACTCGGCGCCGTCGTGACGTCACACACAACAGCCTTACGTCACAGGTCAAAGCCGACGGGTGGAATCGGACGCTTCCGTTGACCCGGCTGTTCCAGAGGTAACAAGGAAAAAAAAAATCAGAAAGCTGTGGGGAAAAAAGCGACAAATGAAGGGAAAGAAATTTCCCCTCGTCCCGCTACTTAAGCAACTGGGAACCGATGATTTTCGTAATTATGGAAGGATGTATGAATGACGCTTTTCGGAACTGCTGAAATCAAACCATTCCTAACGAAAAAGGACAGTCATGAGAGAGGCTGTTAGCTACATTGATTTCTAACTACTGGCAGAAGTTAGAGGATCCCACAAATTCAGTGCTGTTGTATCCCCACAATTATTAATTACAATGATTCCTGAAACCTGCAACGTGATTTATACTTGTCCACAGAAATACATCATGGTAATGCAAAATTAATTTATGTATGTAGCATAAAGTGACATGAAAGTTAAAAGCTCATTTAAAAATGGAAGTCTAAACATGGTGGTTGCGCACATTACGTAATAAATGCAACAGGTAAATAAGAAATGAACCATTTAGCAACTCTTAGGACAGTAAAAAATCCTAGATTTGGCTTTTCACTCACGTGAAATCTGGGAATGTACTATGGCATGGAAGGTAACCGAAGAGCCGAATATGATTTTACCGCTGAACTTTTATGAAGTTTGTGACATAAGCTACTGGCAGTGAATGCTTGGGTTTGTCATGAAACTAACGAATTTGTGGAAAGTTGTCGTCCTTATGTGCAATTTGATTTGTAAGAAATTTAAACGTTTTGTTGAGTTTCTACAGGAAATTAGTTTACAGTATGGAAGTCTTCCATATACTGCTTCGACATTAGCTTGTTAAAAATAAAATGTCTTTGCAAATAACCGAACGTAAGTTGTTACTGAGTCAGTCTTGAATACTGTGGTATTCAGTTCCGGTGCGAATTTTACCTCACAGTGAAACAACTAACTTAAATATCGATCGGAGCTAGGTGCTGTCATTCTACGGTCTAAGATCTGTTGATTAACCTGACTTACGTGCCGGCAATATTTCCAAAATCGCCGTTTCCAGGATGTTACCATCAGAATTTCCTCTAAGCGCAAAGCCATTGGTATCGGGTTTTCTGTTCCAATGGCGAGATTCAGCTTCAAACCTACGTATTTTGCTATTACAGTATAGTTAGTAATTACCGCGACTTGGAAAAAGTTAGTGTAGCAAAGGTGAAATGGTTTTCCTTTAGTCTCGCATTGTGTGTATTAACGGAACCGCCTATTAAATCTGTAGCATGTAGAAAACAAAATCTTAATTCGATTATAGGTTAGCCCCTGAAGTTATTAAACTGATATCTTATGAAGAATTATTCTAATCAACAGCAATGTTTCAGACAAGACAGAAAACTTCACGCATGCTAGGGAATAGATTTACTCGGAAATCTAACGATTAGGTGCGCTTGGTGCGTAATATCTTCCAGTAATGGGAAAAGTGCAGTGTGTTGCCAAAGGAGAAAACACGTTAATACATGACTTTGACATTAGTTATCGCCCATGTTTACTAACGCGTCCTACAGCGTGAACGGACAACTGACCACGTGTAGGGGTGAGCAGTGCAGCCAACAACTCCTTCCTCTCATTAACATAACCTGCTTTGGTGTGAAACATTCCAAGTTTTAGGTGCGATGTACTTACAATGTCTTCATAGGTCTGTAGAATAGGCATGCACTTCATCAATACACGTTGAGAGAAACAATCGTAATATATTGTAATAGGTGTGCCACGGTAGGTTGTGTTGAAAAATAGCCAACAAAAAATTAGTTCAGTTGCCCTATTTGAGTTAGTTAACAAAGAAGTTAGCAGTCAGGCTGTTGCACGCACAGATAAGTGCGCTCCACGCACAACTGTCAGTTGTCATATCGTAGATGATAGCGCACAAGATTAGTCTATGGCTCTGGTTCGGTCCCTACTGTCACACTCCCAATTTTTTAATCTTTCGTTTGGTCTTAGGAGTAAACCGAAGGACACGTTTGGCGACACACTTCCGAACGCATTAAATTCCGCGCGGAACTGCCTGATACGCTAATGTTAATGCTAATGCTAATTAAGCTTTTCAGACTTTTTGAGCACCCTGTAAATCAGTTTAACAATGACAGATGTGCTTTGCATGAACACGATTTTGATCAGTCTTTATCACAATACGATCTGTGAGTTCCACTAATCGATATTTGCAGCCGAGCTCCTTGCCTTGTATCAGGCCACGGAGTTGTAAAACGCCCATCAGTGCAGCGGATCCAGGGAAACAGTCACTTGCTCATTGTTGTTGGAGCCAGTGTCATGTTTCTGTGAGTCCCTGGTCATGTCGGTCTGCCAGGAAACGAGGCTGCCGACGCTGCTGCCAAGGCTGCAGTCCTCGTACCTCAGCCCCTGAGTACCTATATTCCCTCTGATCTCTGCGTTGCCGCCTGTCAGGAGGTGGTGTCGCTTTGGCATCGCCATTCAGGGGAATAAGCTTATACTTATTAAGCCTCTCTCAGCGCCTTGGACGACCCCCTCTCGGCCCTCCCGCCGGGAGGAGATTATGTTAACTCGGCTGCTTATTGGGCACTGCCTCTTTCGCCATCGTCATTTGCTCAATGGCGCTGCCCCACCACTTTGTACACAATGCGTCCAAGTCTTAACAGTCCGCCACTTCCTGCTGGAATTGCCGTCTGATTTATCAGCTGTTTTAGCGAATGACGCGCGGGCTGTCGACCGCGTTTTACTTTTTATCCACCGAAACAATATGGCGAAGGCCATTTAATTTTTAGTTTAGGACCTTCTAACAACCCTACCACAACAAAGGTCAAAAATTATGATTGTAGTGTTGCTCACGTTGCTAAATATTGCATTTTCGGGCAACAACAAAGTTATATTATGTGGCAGATGTAATTAGAGCACAGTTATTAACTTCATTTCTTGAAATAATAGATAAACTAGGCACTCATCTTTTCGTGTTTCCCACGCTGGTCTCGTTGTGAACTCATGGCTCAATCGTCGAAAATCTAGGTGGTGATTCCAAGCTCGGATGCAAAGAGGCCTAGGTGTTATTCTGCGATATTCAAAAGTTTTATAGATGTGTTTCATAAACCATTCTTGAAGATTAAACTTTTGCAAGTTAGTACAATGGTGATGTAAGAAAGTAATCAGCACTCCGAATTTAAGTTACACTTCTTTATTACTTTTGTTGCAACATCACTTCACAATATAAAACATACTTGAAAATAATTTTCCTCGCTGTTAAAGTTCACATTTCATAAACTGACTACAATTTGCGTCTTTACAACATGACGGCCAAGACTTGACTCTCTAATAACCGCTTAAGCGCCCAAAAATCAGAGTTACAAGTACGTCAAAGATCATAGTGACAAAAGAAAGAATACCCATAAGAATAATATCATTCCGATATAAATATATCGATGTATCAAAGTACCTCTACATTAATGAAATCAAATCTGAATGTTGTCACAGAAATATGTTAACTATTCTGCAGAAACACAGTAGAATATTGCTGGTATAGAGGTTGAGGTGAGGTGCCGTAATGGTTACGTAATTAAAGTACCATTACAACCTCCACTTCTATCGTGTTTTTAGCCCTTTTTCCAAGTGCCTGTTTTTAGCTGTCCGCTATTCTGTCCATTGTGACTGACGTATGGTCGTTTAACTCCTTTGTTCGTGTTCTATAGTTTAACTTGGACGCGAATGACCTCTGTTATTTGCGCCGTAAAGCAAAAAAACACTACAGACCACTACATATACACCAATCTGTAGGCCGACCGACTAACTTCGTTGCAGCAGACACACTGCGCCCAGAGTACACAGCGCCGTTGTGGTGTGATACATCTAAAGTTCATTGTTTGTCCTAAGAGATTCCGCTTTCTTTCACACGGAAACAAAAATAGTAGTTTGCCTTTACTGTTCTAAAGGTAATGAGGCCAAAAATAGCAGAGCGCTATGGATAAAGAAGAGACTAATGCGTGGAAGGAAATTAACCCAAGTTGTTACTTAAGCAGCCGGGTCCCGATAATTTTTCGTAGTTACCTGTTAATGGACGAATCGGAGTTCAACATCAAACCACCCTTAACGATAAAGAATAGTCATTAGAGAGGCTGTTAACTACTTTACGTTTTATAGCGACTGGCAGAAGTCAGGATGACCTCAAATTCAGTGCTGTTCTATCACTACAGTTACCAACTAAAATAATTCGTGAAACGTGCAACCTGTTTGATGGTTGACAGAGGTCAGAAGTCGCTTTAAAGCAAAACATTATTTACATATGTGGCATAAAACGACTTGCGTATCTCAAACTTTTTATAATCTGAACAAGAAAGACTACACGTGGTGATGGTGTACATCATGTAATAAATACAACAGATACGTCAGAAATGAAGTATTTGGCAATTGTAAGACCTGTAAAAAAAATTCTATCCCTTGCTCTTTATAGCAGAGGTTTTGATATATGGTGGACTTCAGCATTTGTAACACTGAAGCAAGTATAGGGTTATTCAAAAAGAAGGAACAGATTTCAACCCAATTCCACTGTTCCTGGAAAGAGAAAAGTTCAAATTTTTACGCTTTAATGTGAGCACCTTGTTACACGAAAAATACCAGAACGGTGGCTCATTTCCTGCTACAAACGAAGCAGCTGGTATCTCGTTATGACACTCAACTTCAACAATGCGATGTTGCACACTTCAAAGGGTCAGGCACGAGGGCTGGCGGGTGGTAAAAACGCGGTCTTTAACGATACCCCACAGGTAAGTCGAGGTCTGGAGACTTGGGAGGAGTAGATGAACTTCGTTGCCGGTGGCCTCCCAGGTCCCGACACCTCACACCTTGACTTACCTGTGAGGTCACGTAAAATGCGTTTTTATCTCCTTCCCTCCCCCTCCCCCCCATGTCTGACACTCTTTGAAGTGTGTGACATCGCACTGTTGAAGTTGTGAGATCGATAACGAGAGACTAGCTGCTTCGTGTGTGGTACGAAATGACCCACCTTCCTGGTATTTGCCATGTACCACATGGTGCTCACATGGAATGCATAAAAATTTGAACTGTTCTGTTTCCAGGAACGTGGGAATTGTTTCGTCTTTTGTAGTTTGGAAGCAATAAATTTTTGAAATTGTTCAGTTTTGACTAGCCCTGTATATTTTACGAATTAACGACCATTTAGCGTCGATATTCCAATTTTTAGATTTCATTTCCGGTAAGTATTGAAAAAGAGATCTAAAAACAGAAATACAGAAGGTCGACGGACTTTTATTCTGTGCCATGCGGCACCATTATGGATTAGTTAATAGCACTACATTCCGTGCGTCTATATTGCTATACTTCTTGCACGAAGTGTCCCACAAAGATGTGCAGCTTTTAAATTTCTCCAGAAACACTGCCCATCAGGTTTCGACCGCGTCGCACCCTGTCATGTGTATAAGAATAGCATTTAATCCCGTGCACAGTGAAAAGGTCGACTTTAGTCGCAAAGTCAGCACGACAGCACTACACACGGCGCAGTTTGTTGGGTGGAGACATATAGCATACTCGCCCGACATCCCAACAAGGAATGTTGGTCGGTCGCTCAAAACGCGTACACACGTGCAGTTTATCGGTCCGTCCGTTGATATCTCGGTTGGTGAGTGTGTAGGGCCCTTAAAACGAGCAATGCACTGAAACTAACAGCGAACGGCGTGAAAACGTATACAAACATAAGAACGTTTGTCGGACAACTGACAATATGTGAAGTGCCCTGAACGTCCGTCACAGGTGTTTCGTGAGTATGGTAGCGAGTCAGATAGTGAATATCATTGATAAAACAATCTCTTAGGCTACGGTTGCAATGGCTTTCTTATGGGTCTACTGGTGCTTCTTATGAACGGCAATAAGTGGTGTAGGTTTACGAACGTCTTCGATCCGTGTTCACTAGTTTGGATATTTTGACAATATCCTCTCAATAATTATATATTACTGTCATTTATTGTTAACAATATTAACTTATTCCCAAGAGTAAACAGCTTTCACTCATTTAATACCCGGCAGAAATCTAACCTGCATTTGCATCGGACTTCCTTAATTTTTGTGGAGAAAGGTGTGCAGTATACTCCTGCATCCCCCCCCCCCCCCCCAGGGGGTCCACAACTCTTTTGTGGATACGTGCGTGGCGAGCACGGGGCCCTGAGCCATTGCAGCCTTCTTTCTCTCCCGGGCTGCATTTCCTTTTCCTTCCCCTCCTTTCCCCTCCATGCTCCTTTCCCCTCGCCCTCTCCTCTCCCACTATTGGTGTCCTTGCTTATGTTGGCCCCGCTATCCTCCTGGTTCTGTTGGTTTTACACTCCGGCTTTGTTGCGTACTCGTCTCCTCCTTTTGGCATTCCTTGGTCCCCCTCTGGGGTTTGACCTCCATTCCAAAATTTCTCCTCCGTAGTGTGAGCCATTTGGGGAAGAGCACCTTACCTAGTGTCTCCGACGTGCGCCCTCCTAGTACATTCCACCTTTTCTTTCACGTCGTTGTTTGATGCTAGGGTGCATAGCCAGCACGGTAGCCAGCCCGTGTGGTGGGGTCGCTATGTACCCTTTTGGTTGAGCCCCCTGAACACACAGGGATCACACTTCTGATACCTGAGCTGTGACCACCTCATGCATGCCTTGGAGTGGTTGCTAGTCATCCAGGAGCATCGGAACTCCCGGCAATGGCCGCCGTGCCAGACGGCCCTTGCTGTGGCTGGGTGGCGCCCGTGAGGAGAGCCCCTGATCGGAGTGGGTGGTATCAGGGCGGACGCTATGCAGATGAAACGCATACGGGTCCAAAACTCTGGCCGTTCTTCTGCGGCCGTCTCTCAGCGTGGTACTGATTCCTCAAGTGCTGCTTCTCTTGCCCCTTCGGCCTTCCCTTCCATGGCTACCCCCTGGGAAGAGGGTCAGGCCCGTCGTCTAGGGGCAAAACCTTTCCCCCATTATCTAGTTTGCACCAGGACTGATGGAGATACTTTCACCAGTGTCAAACCTTTATTCTTTGTGGAACACATTGAAGACAAGTTCGGCGAAGTGGACTCCCTGAGCAAGATGCGGTCGGGTTCGTTGCTGATAAAAACTGCTTCAGCTGCCCAATCTTTGGCCCTTCGTGCCTGTACCCATCTTGGCACAATTCCTGTGTCCATTACCCCTCACCAGTCTCTAAATATGGTACAAGGTGTGATTTTTCACAGGGACCTCCAAACTGATGAGGAACTTCGGGACAATCTCGGACGGCGGGGTGTTCACTTCGTTCGGCGTGTTCAGAAGGGTCCTAAGGATAATAGTATTGATACTGGTGCCTTTATCCTGGCCTTTGAAGGGGATACCCTTCCTGAGAAAAGATTATGGTCTATCGCTGTGATGTGAAGTCGTACATCCCGCCTCCTATGCGGTGTTTTAAGTGCTTGCGTTTTGGCCACATGTCTTCTCGCTGTTTCCGGGACCCTCTCTGTGGTGACTGTGGACGTCCACTCCATGACGGGAGTCCCTGTGTTCCCCCTCCTCTATGTGTAAATTGTCATGGTAGTCATTCTACACGTTCACCAGATTGCCCAGTCTATAAGAAAGAAAAAAAGATACAGGAGTATAAGTCCCTCGATCGTTTAAGCTACACAGAGGCCCGTAAGAAATATGCACGACTGCACCCTGTCCATGCCATCTAGTTACGCCTTGGTTACATCTTCACCCCTTCCTCCCCCTTCCTTACCCCCATCCCGGACCCCACTCCTCCCCCCCTCCCCTGCAGCTCCCACACCTTCTTCTCTGGGCGCTGCTCCCCCTCCCCAGCCGGAGAAGTGTCCCACTCCTTCGGCGTCTGCCGGTCAAGGGCGCCTCTCCCGGGATGCCCCTTCCCGGCACCTTCCAGGTCAAAGGTCTGCTGCCGCGCGGCGACCGCGAGAGCCGCGGTCTGTCGGCCCCCAGGTCGCCCGGTCTCTTTCTGTTCCTGATCTTGCTGCAGCTGGCTCCTTTATGCCACACAGCCCTCCTCGATCTCAGCCTGAAAAGAAGAAGAAACAAGTCCCGGGACAAAGAGCCTCTGGTGTCACCGGAGGTCCCTTCCCCGACTTCACAACCGGATTCTGACCTGTCATTCATGGATGTCGCCCCCTCCTTGTCGGTGACGGGTGGGGACCCGGCGGTATGACTGGATTTAGCGTGTTCAGCCCTCATTTAAACCATCGTTCTGTGGTTCTCCAATGGAATTGTAATGGCTACTATCGTCACCTTCCGGAATTGAAATCCCTTCTTTCGTCCTACTCTGCAGCTTGTGTGGTTCTCCAGGAATCTCATTTTACTGATGCTCACTCACAGACCCTCCGTGGGTTCCGTGTTTTCTGTCGAAATCGGGTCGGACCCTTGCGGGCTTCTGGTGGTGTTTGTACGTTGGTCCGTACAGACATTGCTAGCACGTGGATTCCTCTCCAAATTACATTGGAAGCGGTTGCTGTTAGGGTCCACTTAGATTCTGCAGTCACGGTTTGCAATCTTTATCTCCCTCCTGACAGGACTCTTACACCTACTGCCTTAACCACCCTTCTTCAGCAACTTCCTCCTCCCTTCCTCCTCCTTGGGGATTTTAATGCTCATCATCCTTTGTGGGGCAGTGCCTTTCCATCTAGACGAGGTCTTCTTATAGACCAATTTATTGCAGACCACGACCTGTGCCTTCTTAATGATGGCTCCCCTACTCATTTCAGTGCCGGTCATGGTACCTTTTCTGCCATTGATCTTTCTCTTTCTTCTCCCTCTCTCCTCCTTTCATTATACTGGTCGCCACACGACGACCTTTGTGATAGTGACCATTTCCCGTTGATTATCACGCTCCCTTCCCGCTCCCCGATGGACAGGTTACCTCGTTGGTCTTTCCACCGCGCCGATTGGCCTCTATACACTGCACAGGTCGCGTTTTCTCCCTCTTTGTCGGGTTGTATTGATGACGTCCTACGTGACGTGTCTGACGCGATTGTTCGCGCTGCTAACCTTGCTGTCCCGCGCTCATCTGGACCATTTCGTCGCCGGCAAGTCCCGTGGTGGAGTACGGCCATTGCCATTGCCATTGCCATCCGTGAACGCCGTCGAGCTTTGCAACACTTTAAGAGGCACCCATCCGTAGCCAGCCTTACTACCTTTAAACGCCTTCGCGCTAAAGCCCGTTATTTAATCAAACAGAGCAAGCGGATATGTTGGGAACGATTCGTTTCTTCCCTTGGTTCCACTGTCCCTCTGTCACGGGTATGGGCTACACTTCGCTCTCTCCAAGGTTGCCATCGGCAGTCCACCCTACCAGGCCTTCACCTCCCAGATGGCATTTGTACGGACCCATTAGTTATCGCGGAACATCTTGCGACCCATTTTGCAGTGGCATCAGCGTCAGCCTCCTATCCAGCTGCTTTCCTTCATCAAAAACAGCAGGCTGAAGCTCTCACCTTATGTTTCACCACTTGTGAGTCAGAATCTTACAACGAACCTTTTACTGAATGGGAATTTCTTTCTGCTCTATCTTCTTCTCATGATACGGCCCCTGGCCCAGATTCCATTCATAACCAACTGCTTCAACATCTCAGTGCTCCACAACGGCAACATCTTCTTCGGGTGTTTAACCGTATCTGGCTCCAGGGTGACTTCCCTTCTCAGTGGAGGGATAGCATTGTGGTTCCTGTCCTTAAGCCTGGTAAGAACCCCCTATCTGTTGACAGCTATCGGCCATTTAGTTTGACCAATGTTGTTTGTAAGTTACTTGAACAGATGGTAGCCCGTCGGCTCACTTGGGTCCTCGAATCTCGGGATCTATTGTCCCCTTACCAGTGTGGCTTTCGAGAGGGACGATCTCCAATCGATCATTTACTTCGCTTGGAATCCGCAGTTCGGCAGGCTTTTTCCCAGCGCCGCCATTTGGTTGCAGTGTTTTTTGACCTTCGCAAGGCCTATGACACGGCCTGGCGCCATCACATCTTACTAACCCTTCATCAGTGGGGTCTTCGGGGCCCACTCCCGACTTTTATCCGACAGTTCCTGATCCATCGGTCATTCAGAGTTCGAGTTGGTACTGCTTTTAGTTATCCACGGACCCAGGAGACGGGCATCCCACAGGGTTCTGTCTTGAGTGTCCTTCTTTTCCTCATTGCTATCGATGGACTTGTGGCCTCTGTCGGTCCCTTGGTCGCCCCTGCCCTGTATGTGGATGATTTCTGCATTTGGGTTAGTTCCTCCTCGATGGCATCTGCAGAACGGCAGCTCCAGGTGGCTATACGGCGTGCCTCTGTATGGACCCTCTCACACGGGTTTCAATTCTCTCCTTTAAAATCGCGGGTGGTCCACTTCTGTCGCTGTACTACGGTCCACCCTGATCCAGAGCTCTATCTCGCTGCACAACGATTGCCTGTGGTTCCACAGTTTCGTTTCCTGGGTCTTCTTTTCGACAACAAGCTCACTTGGCTGTCCCATATCAGACATATGAAGGTAGGATGTTTACGTTAACTCAATGTCCTTCGCTTCCTTGCCCACTCCTCTTGGGGTGCGGACCGTTCCCTCCTCCTCCGTCTTTATCGTGCTCTAGTTCTGTCTCGTTTGGACTATGGTTGTCAAGTTTATGGTTCAGCTGCTCCTTCCACACTGCACGTGCTGGATCCAGTCCACCATCGTGGTATCCGTTTGGCCACCGGTGCCTTCCCTACTAGCCCTGTTGATAGTCTCCTGGTTGAAGCTGGGATCCCACCCCTTTCTGTTCGGCGGTCCCAGCTTCTGGTGTCTTATGCCCT